>NC_091790.1:137718750-138027500 GCF_041296235.1 Equus asinus | reverse complement strand
TTCATATATTGTGAGCAAGTTACTAACTGAACTTTTCTCTGGACTATCTTCTAATAGATGTTTGTATAACAAGTAGCCTTGGACCAAAGAGATGTCTCCCTCCATAGCAAAGAGTGGGCATACTGACTGTCCAGTATAATAAAGATAACGTCTCTTTCTGGAGCGAAGGGCAGCCATGAATACTGCACATCGTAAAAGATTTCAGTTCCCTGAGCTCAGAGTTCCTGCTCTATGATGCAACTCGCTGCATGATCAAGCATTCATTTGGGCCCATCTGCCTCACCCCTGAGGGATTTGGGGGCCAAGAGAATTGGTGGAAATAGGTCAGTGGTCATGCTACTTGCTGTGCCATGAGTAATAAAGCTTTGACCCAAGAGTTTTGGGTGACAGCATCCATGAAACTGTGGCAGTCTAACTCATTAGTTTACAAGTTGGGTAAAATGTCAGATCCTTCACAGTTCTTGGCAAGGAGACGTTTTTAATTTTGATAAAGTACATTTTGCCAATTTTTTCCTTTTATAGTTCATGCTTTCTTGTGTTCTGTTAAAGAAATGTATCCCAAGGTCACTTTGATTTTCTTTTAAAATTTTACATTTTAGTTTCTACGTTTAGGTCTATGATCTATTTCAAGTTAATTTTTGTGTATATTGTAATGTATGGTCATTTTATGTTTTAGAAAATATTGAAATCTGGTTGTTCTAGCAACTTTTTTTTTTTTTTTGAGGGAGATTAGCCCTGAGCTAACATCAGCTGCCAATCCTCCTCTTTTTGCTGAGGAAGACTGGCCCTGAGGTAACATCTGTGCCCATCTTCCTTTACTTTATATGTGGGACGCCTACCACAGCATGGCTTGCCAAGTGGTGCCAGGTCTGCACCCGGGATCCGAACCGGCAAACCCTGGGCCGCCGAAGCGGAATGTGTTCACTTAACTGCTGCGCCACCAGGCCAGCCCCACTAGCACCATTTTTATAAAAACTATTTATTACCTCTGAATTATCTTTACACTTTTGTAATTAGCAAAGGACCATGGACACATGGGTTTATTTTTGGATTCTCTATCAGTTCCACTGATCTATCTATATATACCTATTTACTATAGCTTTGTAATACGTCTTGATATCAGGCAGTTTAATTCCTCTAATTTAAAAAAATTATTTTGAGTCTTCTAAGTCTTTTGTTCTTTCATATACATTTTTAAATCATCTTAGCAATTTCTACAAAAATTCCTGATGTGATTCTGATTGGGATTGCATCAAATCTATTTATCGATTTGTGGAAAACTGAATTTAAATGTTTAGTTTTCCAATCTATTAACAAATATCTGTTTATTTCAATCTCCTTTGATTTTTCTTACCAATATTTACTAATTTTCAGTTACCCTTTCTTCAGTTATTTTGACAAATTTATTCCTAAGTATTTCTTTCTCTTTTTTTTTGAGGAAGATTAGCCCTGAGCTAACATTTGCTGCCAATCCTTCTCTTTTTGCTGAGGAAGACTGGCCCTGAGGTAACATCCATTCTTATCTTCCTCTACTTTATATGTGGGAGGCCTACCACAGCATGGCTTGCCAAGTGGTGCCATGTCTGCACCCGAGATCCGAACCGGCAAACCCCGGGCTGCCAAAGTGGAGCATGTGCACTTAACCACTATGCCACTGAGCCAGCCCTGTATTCCTAAGTATTTCTTGCTTTTGGATGGTATTGTAAATGGTATCATTTTATAAATTTTATTTTATTTTTCGTTTATTTATCGCTAGTATAGAGAAATATGATTGATTGTTGTATCCTGACTTGGATGCTACTGTATTTCTAATTCCACTTGTTAGCTCTAGTAGCTTTCAGTAGATCTCTTACGATTTTCTACTGAGGTGATCGTGTTATTTGTGAATGAAGAAAGATTTAGTTCTTCATTACCAACCTACATGCCTTTTGATTTCCTTTTCTTGCCTTTTTGCGTGGTGTAGTTTTCTTTGTGGAAGGATATTTAATTAGAAGTTTAATTTCACTAATAAAAATATAGGGCTTTCTGGCTATTTGGCTTCAGGAGACTTCTTCTGTAAATTTGTGTTTTTCTAAGATAAGTCCTCCACCAATTTGACTTTTTTATTTCTTCTTGAGTCTGTTTGTAACTTGTGTTTTTCAAGGAAATTGTTCATTTCATCTAGGTTATTGAAATTATTGGCATACATTTTTAAAATAATCTCTTTTTCTTTTAAGTGACTGTAGTATGTTTAGCTATTTCTCTTATCTCACTCCTCACAGAGATAATCTGATTTATCTTTTTTTGTTATTGTTCTAATTCAGCTAGAGTTCTAGCAATTTTGTTACTCCTCAGAGAACAACTTTTTGTTTCATTAATTTTCTCTATTTATTTTATTGATTTCAACTCATCATTATCATTTTTTACTTACATTAGGTTTAATATTGTTTCTCTTTTCATAGCTTTGTAATAGAGAATCTTGGATAATGAATTTTAGATTTTTCTCTTTTTTTCTACAGTAAAGATTTAAAGCTATAAATTTTCCTCTAAATAATTGTTTTAGTTATGTCTCACAAATTTTATTACGTTCTATTTTAATTTTTTTAACTCACATTTTATAATTTCCACTGTGATTTTTTTTGGACCCCTGTTTATTTATATTTGTGTATTTAGTTTACAAATATTTGGAGATAATCCAGGTATTTTTTCATTATTGATTCTAATTTAATTCCACGGCAGTCAGAGAATATGATCTATAATTTATAGGGATCTCTTTTATGGTATAAGAAGTGCTCTATTTTGGTGAATGTTCCATTTATGCTTGAAAAAGTATGTATTCTGTGGTTATTGCGTGGAGTGCTCTAGAAATGTCAATTAGGTTCAGTTGCTTTCTGTTGTTCATATCTCCTGTACCTTACTGATTTTGTCTTTATTTGTTCTATCAATTACTGAGAAAGTCGTGTTGAAATTTCTTAACTATTACTGTGGATTTGTCTATTTTTCTTTATAGTTCTGTCATTTTTGTGTTTCCTGTGATTTGATTTATCATTTCTGGCAGTCTTTATTTCTTTGTGTACCTCCAAGTTTCCATCTAGTATTATATTTCTTCTGTTCTATAGATTTTCTTTAACATTTATTGTAGTGTAGATTTTCTGGTAACCAATTCTCTCACCTTTTGTTTGTCTAAAAATGTTTTTAGTTCGTCTTCGTTTTTGGAAGATAATTTTGCTGAGTGTATACTTTTCAGGTTGACAGTATTTTTCTTTCAATGTTTTAAATTTGTCGTTTCATTGTTTTCCACTTACTTTACTTATTGCCAGGGTACTAATGTTTATTCTTATTTTATATCCTTGAGAGTAGAGAAATGAAAAAGGTGAGCCCTACAGTTCACTGCCTGGAGACAGTGTTCCCTTAGCAGCACACAGAGGGTAAAGCCAAACAGAGTTTAGTAGTGTTGGTGGGTAGAGATACAGAGTTTAAAGTTTGTTGGAGCCAAGAAAGCTACAATTTTTAGGACATAGTACCACAGAGGATGGAGCTGTCAAGAGTTCAATTGCTGTGCAGATGGGTCCTCCTAAGTCTTTGACTGAATACTGATCTGTGCATGCACATGAGGAAACTATAGATGCTGAGGAAGAACCACCAGAAAGAAGTAGACACAATTATTCCTGGAGCTCATAGAAAGGTGGGAATACTTTATATTCTAACCACCTGAAGTCAAATGTCTTCCCAATGAATGGGGCATCAAATAGAGTTCTCAGAAGTGTGTTGCCTCTGCAGTAGAGCCAAATTAGCATTTGACTAAAGGCTGTCCTGTACCAGGATGATGATGTTAACTAACGAAACTTAAAAATCAAACTTCAAAAAAGATCAAACTGATCGCATATAACTTATCTGCACCTCAAGGCGTGCCCTCAAAATTTTTTTAAATTTTACTTTATTGTGGTAAAAACATTTAACATGAGATCTACCCCCTAAATACATTTTGAAGTGTACAACACATTACCGTTGACCGTAAGTCAATACTGATCTGCAACATTGTAAAGATCTCTACAGCTTATTCCTCTTTTTTAACTGAAACTCTATGCCCATTGATTGATACCTCCCCATTTCCCCCTCCCCTCCAGCTCCTGGCAAGCACCATTCTATTCTTCGAGTCTATGAATTTGACTATTTTCGATATTTCATATAAATGGAATCATGCAGTATTTGTCTTTCTGTGATTGGCTTATTTTATTTGGCATAATATCCTAAAGGTTCAACCATATTGTTGCATATTGCCTAATTTCCTTCTTTATTAAGGCTGAATAACATTCCATTGCTTGTATATACCATATTTTCTTTATCCATTCATCTCTTGATGGACATTTAGATTGTTCCCTCATCTTGGCAATTGTGAATGGTGCTTCAACGAACATGGTAGTCCTAATATCTCTTTGAGATTCTGATTTCAATTATTTTGGATAAATACCCAGAAGTGGAATTCATGGATCATATGGTAGTTCTATTTTTAACTTTTTGATGAGCCTCCATACTGTTTTCCATAGCAGGTGCACCTTTTTGCATTTCCATAAACAGTGTGCAAGAGTTCCAGTTTTTCCACATACTTGCTAACACCTGTTGTCTTTTATTTTTCTGGTAATAGGCATCTAGATAGGTGTGAGGTGATACCTCATTGTGGTTTGCATTTGCATTTCCCTGATAATTAGTGATGCTGAATATTTTTTCGTGTACCTGTTGGCCATTTTTACGTCTTCTTTGGAGAAATGTCTATTCAGGTCCTCTGCTCATTTTTAAATTGGGTTTTCAGTGTTTTTCTCCTATTGAGTTGTAAAAGTTGCTTGTATATTTTGGAGGTTAATCCCTTGTCAGATATATACTTTGAAAATATTTTCTTCCATTCCGTAGGTTGTCTGTGCTGTTGATTGTGTCCTTTGCTGTGCAGAAGCTTTTTAGTTTAATGTAGTCCCACTCTTTTATTGTAGTTTTGGTTACCTGTGCTTTTGGTGTCTTATCCATGAAATCATTGCCAAGACCAATGTGATGAAGTTTTCCCCTATATTTTTTTCTAGGAGTTTTACAGTTTCAGGCCTTATGTTTAAGTCTTTAATTCATTTTAAGTTGATTTTTTTGTATGGTGTAAGATAAGGGTCCAATTTCATCCTTTTACATATGGATATCCAATTTCCCCAAGACTATTTGTTTAAGATATTATCCTTTCTCTATTGTGGATTCTCATCACCCTTGATGAAGATCAGTTGACCATATAAGCATGGATTTACATCTGGGATGTTTATCCTGTTCCATTGGACTATGTATCTGTCATTTTGTCAGTATCATACTGTTTTCATTACTACAGCTTTGTAATATGTTTTGAAATCAGAAAGTTCAATGCCTCCAGCTTCGTTCTTCTTTCTCACTATTCATGTAGCTATTTGTGGTCCCATAAGAATTGTAAATTGTTTTTTTCTATTTCTGTAAAAAATGCCATTGGAATTTTGATAGAGATTGCATTGAATCTGTAGATCACTTTGGGTAGTACGGGCATTTTAACTATACTAAATCTTCCATCGCATGAACACGAGATGGCTTCCATTTGTTTGTGTCTTCTTTAATTTCTTTCATCAGCGTTTTGTAGTTTTCAGTATAGAAGACTTTCACCTCCTTAATTAGGCTTGTTCCTAAGTATTTTATTTTTCTGGTGCTATTGTAAATGATATTATTTTCCTAATTTTCTTATCAGATAGTTCATTGTTAGTATATATAAACACAACTAATTTTTGTATGTTGATTTTGTATTCTGCAACTTTACTGATGGAGTCTTTAGGGTTTTCTATATATAAGATTATGTCATCTGCGAACAGGGACAGTTTTACTTCTACCTTTCTGATTTTGATTTCTTTTCTTTTTTTTTTGCCTAATTGCTCTGACTAGCACTTCTGGTACTATGTTGAATAGAAGTGGTGAGAAAAGGCACCCTTGCCTCATTCCCAATCTTAGAGGTAAAGCTTCAAGTTTTTCTCCATTGATTGTGATGTCAGCTGTGGGCTTTTCATATATAGCAGTCTCCTTTTATCTGCGGTTTTCCTTTCTGTTGTTTCAGTTACCCACAGTAAATTGCAGTCTGAAAATACTGTATTAAATGGAAAATTCCAGAATTAAACAATTCATAAGACCACATTCTCGTAACTTTTATTATAGTATATTGTTATAATTGTTCTACTTTATTATTAATTATTATTGTTAATCTCTTACTGTGCCTAATTTATAGATTAAGCTTTGTCATAGGTATGTATGTATAGGAAAAAACATAGTATATATATAGGGTTTGGTACTATCCATGGTTTAAGGCATCCACTGGGGATATTGGAGCGTATTCCCTGTGGATAAGGGAAGACTACTGGATGCCTTTATTATTTTAAGGCATATCCTGGTTTCTTGGTAGTTTTTAGCAAGAAAAGGTATAGAATTTTGTCAAATGCTTTTCTGCATTTTTTGAGATGATCATGTGATTTTACACTTTGTTTTGTTAATGTGGTGTATGATGTTAATTGATTTTTCCTATGTTGAACCATCCTTACATCCTAGGGATAAATCCCACTTGGTCACAGTGTATGATGCTTTTAATGTGCTATTGGATTTGGTTTGCTAGCATTTTGTTGAGGATTTTGACATCTATATTCATTAGGGATCTTGGCCTGTAGTTTTCTTTTCTTGTGGTGTCTTTGTCAGGCTTTGGCATCAGGGTCATATTGGCCTCATAAAATGAGTTTGGAAGTATCCCCTCCTCTTCAAGTTTTTAGAAGAATTTGATAAGGTTTGGTGTGAATTCTTCTTTAAATATTTGCTAGAATTCAACAGTGAAGCCTCTAGTCCTGGACCTTTCTTTGCTGGGAAGTTTTTGATTATTGATTCCATCTCCGTCCTCGTTATAGGTCTGTTCAGACTTTCTATTTTTTCATGATTCAGTCTTGGTAGCTTGTGTATGTCTAGGAATTTATCCATTTCTTCTAGGTTATCCTATTTGGTGGTGTATCATTGTTTATACTAGTCTCTTATGATCCCTTTTATTTCTGCAGCATCAGTTGTAATGTTTCTTCTTTCATTTTTGATTGTTGGATAAGCTACATTTTAGTTCACATATGTAGCCTCTTTTCATTTAAATGATACCTCAATTATTTGTTAATTCAGTGAATTTTTGATAAGACCATTCTATTTTACACATTGATAATGCAGATATGAAAAAAACCAGACAAGATCTCTCTCGTCATGGATGTTGATATTTATTGGTATGGTTACGACAATGCTTATGTCTTCTAAAATAATATGAACTTATGTCAATGCTAAATTAAATTCTGTTTCCCTTGTTCAAATCCAAACTCATAAAGCCCCAATAAACTTCCGCTCCTTCCACGTTGCCTTCCTCCTTTGTCCGGTGGATGTCTCCCTTCTTCTCAGGTATGATTATATTATCTGTACCAATGTGCAGACCATATATCACACACTCTCAATTTAATTAATCAAATGTACTATCATACCATTTTCATTCTGTATTTTATGGTCATTTTTGAATATGTTTGTTTTTCATACTAGAATATTTTCTTTAGATCTGTTAAAAATAAAGCCAAATATTACTCAAAGTGTAAGAATAGATTTTATTCAGTAACTACTGACAGTAGGAGAAAGAGCTGAGCTCCATTCCAAATTGTGCAGAGGTGACTGAGTGTTTTAAAGGGAGAATAGGGAGTAAGGAGGGAGAGTGCTCAAGCAGTGTCAGGCGAGTGAAAAATTACGAAAAGCGGGTGAGAGGGTCAGTCAGTGTAAATGCGATTAGGCCAGCTGTGTCTGCTAGCTAGCGGTTACTGAAGTTAGGATTACATCCTCCCACAGAGACTGGGAGACAGAGGTCCTATCCTTCCTGGAGTTTACATTTCAAAGGAATGGCTTTCACATCCTTGAGAAAGAAACTCCTTGGCCGTAAGAGATACATGAATATATATCTCAAAGGGACAGGGAAAGGATTTATAATTGTAAGCTTTTATTTTTTTTTAGTGAATGTTCTAAGAAAGGGGCCTATTGTCAGGTGTTGGATAGAGCAAACAGTAAATTCTTTTGACAGCCTTGAGCTTTTTCAGGCAAGAACTCAAAGGGGGGCTGGGTAGTCCCAGGAATGAGGCCTTAGGCTGCCAAAAGTCAGGACTGGCTTGGTAAAATCTTTTAGTGAAGGAGTTTGAAGGAGTCATTAGGTGCTGAGAGCTCTTTTGTAATTCTTAGATCCCGTCCTTGTGTTCCTTAGATAGTAAGTCCTGGCACATAGTAGGTTCTTAATGAATGTTGATCAAATTATCTTAAATATTAATAGCCCTTTAATAAACAAATCCCAATCATTGTTTTCTGTTGGTATTGATTGGCTTGTTCTATTCATCGCTGCGTACTCAAGACCCAATGCTAGGGCTACTTTGTACAGTTGTGCAGTTTACATACTGCACAAATACGTCTAGATGAAGGGATGAAGGGGAGCTTAAATCCAGCTTGAGCTTTACTTGCTGTGAGCCCCAACAGCAGCACTCATATCCTCTAAATCACACACAGTCATCACGTGGGCTAGTGGCTGTCTTGCCAGTTACAATGCCTGGATCACAGGGTTCTAAATGATACCAAATGGCCATGTTCTAACTTTGTTCTGGAGAATTAAGGTCAAAGCAGTTTTAAACTAAAGTTTTCATTAATTGCCTTGATTTTTGCCTTTGCTTTTCAACAAGAGAAGTTTCATTTGCTAAGGTTCAGCTGTCTGAGCACTAGGAAGCACAAGTTAGTCTATTAAAAGCATCTGTTTGATTTAGGGTTTACTTAAGGTCTTCAGAAGAATGGGTTTGTAGCCAGAAGCCTCTCAAATATAATCTCTACCTTGGTAGCCAGTGTCACCACCAAGAGAAACACAGATTCTTCTCTACGGAGTTGGTTGTCTTTTTGTTGATTTTGGTTTGGGATTGGGGAAGGTTTACCTGTTGTTATCTTTGCTATACAAGTTCATGCAGAGGCACTTTCAAGTAAGGTCATGATTCACTATTGAGTAATACCAATTTTCTTTTTTTATGTTTGTGGGTTTTTTAAGACTTTGAAAGGCTGTACCTGTTTTTCAACTCAATAGTTTGCAAGTGTTTCATTCTTTCAAGTGCTGACTTGTACATTCCCAGATTTAATTAATCCATCCCCAATTTTTCTCCACCAAAAAAAAAAAAAGCATAAAAAATTAAACACCATTTTGACTTTTTGCAGTGTTACAACTTTGCATTTTGTATTCCATAGGAAGTAATTAATTAAAAATCGACAAGGACAATGAAAGTGATATACTTACTGGGATTAAGGAAATCAGTTTTTAAAGTTCTCCATGGTAGTATAAGACATTTAATACCAAATAATTATATATTATTGTTTTTGGAAAAAAATACCTTGGAAAGGCTAAAACAGCTAGGATGTATATCAGTATCCTGCACTAACCTCAACTTTACTAATATCTACCTTTCAGACTTTGCTTAATAGACAGAACTGGCTTTTTTCCAGCTTTTATCTGAAACTGAAATAGATTCAAATGTCTTCCATTAAGCATTAGAGAGGTAAATTATTGCCCACTTGTAAGATGCAAAGGTTCTTATTTGTCTGTTTCAAGACTCATCAGAACACATTCTTCAGTTACCATGGAAACTATCTCCAGCTAAATTTGAGAGGGTCTCCGAAGAGAACTGAAATGCCAACACTAATACAAAGAGCCACATTTTAATTCTTCCAGAAATTATTTGTCTTTTTTGTTGTTGGGTTGTTTTTTTTTTTGCCTTCGCTAAGGCACCAAATTATTTAGTCAGACCGCATTGGCCTGGCTATTAATGGTCCTGAAGATGATACTATGTGAAAATTTTTTTTGATAGGGACAGAAGAATTAGAAGGTTGGAAAATAAAAGCTGATAGAATTCACACTGACAAATTTTTTAGCTTTCAAAGTTAGGCATTTCAGCTATGTAGGTTTTACTATTGATTTCATCAGTCATACTCAAAAGTGAATGGTATAAGGAACGATTCCTGTTAGTTTGTATTTATATGTTCTCAGATAAGTGACTTAATCTGCGAGATATTTATTTTTAAAAGTTATTTTATAATCCTTAGCCTTTGGTATAGTTACATTTTTAGTCCATATATCAAAAATACTGCAGAATATCCAAGTTTAAGAGATATTTACAATTTTGTCTCAGTTGGTACAGTTACGGGTATTGCTACAACAAATTGAGTAATTCTCCAGCAATAGAAATTCATAGTTATATTATAAAGTGTAAAACTAGTTGCAATTATGACAACTATTTTAATTTTTCTCCTCCTGGTAGAATTATCTATATAAATTTTAGATACTTGTTTATATTTTTATAAACATAAGAATTTTATTTGGAATTTATTTTCACGATGGAAAAATTTAGCGAAGCTAATGAATTATGAAATGAAAGAGAAAGAAGTCAGACATTTTCTAGAAGTCAGCCAGCCCTCTGATTTTCCATTTGAGGAAAACAGTCCCAATTTCATCATGTCACTAATTTCCTCATTTCCTCATGTCACAGCTATAGTGTGAACTCTTGGAACCTGAGGTTCTGCCTCCAATCCAGTGTGGTTGGCCTTTCCATTTGACTGATTTGTCACTTTTATATTTCAAGGTTGTCCAAATGGCAGTGCTACGTATGTCTATGAAAGTAGTTGAAAACCCCAAAAGCTTACTAGATTTGTTGACTTTTTGGTCAAAAGTACAATTTTCCTCGGTAATAAAGATAGTACTTCAGTAAAAGAGTGATAAACCCCCAAGTTTTAAAAGATGTATGTCTTAGGAAACCTCCCTGTGGGTGGCACTAAATATTTTGGACAGAAAAATATGTGGGAAGCAATTTAGGAGTTGACTATATGGTGTTTGTCATGAAACATATAAATGTGAATGGACATGGAAACACATTCACTTCTTGGCAGGTGGGACCTAACTATTTCAAGTGGCACACTAGTTATGGTGTTTTTATTTTTCATGCTAACACACTTTATTGGCGTGGGTAATTTGGAATTTACTTTATAAGCATATATCTCGTTCTTATGGAGTGAAACCTTGAAAATATTGTTTCCCATACTTTAAGATGAAATAAGGTTTTAATAAACCCTGATCTGAAATAATGTAAAGTCAAGATGTGCAGAATAGGGGTACTATCATCCTTTGGAGAAAGCATCGAACGTAGAGGTAAAAGTGTTGCATTCAAATAACCATGCCACTTATTCGCTCTGGAAGGTGACTTGTGAATTAAAGATTCAGAAAGAACCCTGACAAGTGAACATACGCAGGAGGGGCAAGGGCTTTTCACTGGGACAGAAGTTGTACTTCCACGAGCATTTATTTATAAATCCTGGCTGTGCCGTGGAAAGGTCTGAGAGTTAGGGCCTTCTCATCATCGATGCTGGTTACACTAGCATGGATACTTCTGCTGGCATTTCTTTATTTCGTTCTAGAAGCTACACATAAGAGTTTCAAGGATGATGGTCATTTTGTGGAACTTTATTCCTAGGCTGACTGAGCAGCCAGGTGATTTGTTGTTCATTAATGTGTCTATATGATTATTTAATAAAATTTAACATAGTAGTTTTTCTGCCTTTGTTTTATGTATTTCACTTATTTATATAATGTGCTTGATCCTGTGGTGATTGTAATACAAAAGGGGCACTTTATAAAATTGACTACTTGGATAAATAATAACGTTAATTGATTATATTATTTCTCCCCATATAACTCACAGAGTGAAATCTATTTTATTCCCTTGAGGATAATACTTGATGAGAGATGAGTAAATATTGATTTTCATTAATGAAGTGGTTTTCTTTTAAAGTGTAAAATGTTAAACAAAAGCATTTCTCCGGCTTAAAAGCCCTGAAAGCTTGTGGTCCATTGAACTAGTTCACGCATCACGAAGTCAAACTGTTCAACTTCGCAAAGGTTAAGCCATCTAGGTTCTATCATCACTGACAGTTGCTCACAAATGCTGTTTTGAGCCACCTGATAATCATAAAAAGATGAGGACATATCTAGCAGCAAGAAAGAGCTGAACTCTAGTGGCATAATGCAGCTCCAAACCAACCAGTTAATGCATGAACCTTTTTTGCAGTGACCTGTTTTAGACGATTGAAGAGTATGTGGAAGTTCTCACCTGGGGGAGTAAAAGTAAACAACTTTGAATCATTTTATTATAGCAGGACTCTCATACAAATATAGAATAACATGTGTCGAAGATGTATTTGACTTTTTAATATGGGTGCCAGAAGAATGATTAAGCTGGCTCAAAGGAACATTCAGGATACATATGTACACATATATTATGTATATATAAGTGCATATATGTATGTGTGTGTGTGTGTATATATATAGGGAGAGAGAGAGGAAGATTAAGACTGATTTATAGGGGGCCAGCCCTGTGGCCTAGTGGTTAAGTTTGGCATGCTCCACTTTGGCAGCCCAGGTTCCATTCCCAGGTGTAGACCTACACCATTTATCAGCAGCCATGCTGTGGTGGTGACCCAGATACAAAATAGAGGAAGACTGGCACAGATGTTAGCTCAGGGCAAATCTTCCTCAGAAAAAAAGATTGATTTCTATTAAGTCAGTCAGGAAAAAAAAAGACTTGCTGAAATGTTTACTCAGTGAGAGACAAAACCGATTAATATTCTACAGGGCAATAAAATCATAACCTTTTGGGTTATCTTTTCTACCAGAGAGAAATCATTGGCACCTCTACTGGAAAAAAAAAATCCATACCATTGACTATAATTCACAGAACCTGGGACTTAATCAAAGGTAGCTAGTAAGTCAAACAAAGGTACATCTCCTAGAGAATTACATAATCCTTGGGTGGTCCTGTTAGACAATGTTCCAATGAGATATTGAAAGGGTATATAATCATGCTTCTGTCCTATTTTGAATTGGTATAATTTTCTTTAGCAGTACCAATGTTTTTCCCTAATATCTTCGGCTGCTGTCTATAGTCCTAACATCATCATGCTCCAGTGAAACCTCCCTGTTTTGAACTGAATTCTCCCCCTTAGCATTACACAAATACACATTCCTGCACAAAGGGAAAAATAACTTTCCTTCTGGGATTTCTCTGGGGTTATGCAGAATTTTGATATCAGGGAAGATTCTTTGATCTTAATAAATATTCCCAAAACAGAGAAACAGAAATTGACTGTTTTTTATGTAAATATGACAAACATATATATATATATTCCTATGCCATATTGAGAAATCTTGAAAAAAGTGTTCTTTATTATATGAATGTTGATTGTAACATTTATAAATATTTTCAACTTATGATGTGCTTTGAGTTTTTTACTTTGCTTTGCTTATTTTACTTTCTTTTTGCCCTGGCTGCTATAATTTAATCATCGTTGGAATAATTTGTGTAATGTTGTATTTGGACTTCCTTGTTTCAGGGTCACTTTCAGCCCTCAAGATCCACAATTGTCACATATTACAACTGTATTTTGTTGATCTCACAAGGCACATTTTCCTTTTCAGAGTAAAAGTAATATATGTGAGATCTGCATTTTGAATGCAAGATTTATTTGAACCTGTAATAAGAAGAACTAATGTCCTTCACTCAATAAAGTTAAAAACCCAACTCTATAATGTATTGTTTCTGAAAAGAATTTTTATTAAAAAATATTGCAATAAGAGGTTACAGAATAGCGTATTGAAGAGGATACGAAGAATTTTTTGCCTGAGGGAGTGAAAGTAAATAACTCTGAGTCATTTTATCGAAAGAATGCAGTTAATATTGCAAACCAAGGAAAGAATAGTAAGTAATAACTCAATACAGTTGACCTTTAGACTGCTAAGAGTTTATACACACAATCCAAAATCATGTGGGCTTTTCATACTTCAATATATACTTAAAAAAATGTGAACGTTATTTTTAGAACAATTTTAAATTTACAGAAAAATTGAAATGATAATACAGAGTTCTCTTATACAGTCATGCGTTGTTTAGCAATGGGGATACGTTCTAAGAAAGGGATTGTTAGGCAATTTCATTATTGTGTGAACGTCATAGAGTGTACCTACATAAACCTAGGTGGTATAGCCTCCTACACACCCAGGCCATATGGTACTAATCTCATGGAGTTGCCATTGTATATGTGGTCCATTGTTGACTGACACATCATTATGTGGTGCCCAGTTTCCCTTATTGACATCTTACATCAGTATGATGAATTTGTCACAATTAACAAACTAGTATAGATACATTATTATTCTCTAAAGTCTTTATATTATTCAGATTTCCTTAGTTTTAACCTGATATCCCTTTTCTTTTGCCAGATTTCATCCAGGGTACCATGTTACATTTAGTTATCGTGTCTCCTTATACTCCTCTTGGCGTAACAGTTTCTCGGACTTTCCTCATTTCTGATGACTTTGACAGTTTTCAAGAGCATTGGTCAGGTATTCTGTAGAAGTCTCTTCTATTGGAATTTGTCTGATATTTTTCTCATCACTAGACTAGGGTTATGGATTTTTGGAAGGATGACCACAGATGTAAAGTGCCATTTCGATCACTTTCTATCAAGGGTACATACTATTAATATGACTTATCACTGTTGACGTTAACCTCGATCAGCTGGCTGAGGTAATGTTTGCCAGGTTTCTCCACTGTAAACTAACTTTTCCCCCTTCTTTCCACACTGTATCTTTTTGAAGCAAGTTACTATGTACAGTCCAAAGGAGTGGGAGGTTATGCCTCCATTTCTTTTCTTTTTTTGGTGAGGAAGATTGGCCCTGAGCTATCATCTGTTGCCAATCTTCCTCTTTTTGCTTGAGGAAGATTGTCACTGAGCTAACATCTGTGCCAGTCTTCCTCTATTTTATGTGGGATGTTGCCACAGTGTGGCTTGATGAGCAGTGCTAGGTCTGCACCGGGGTTCTGAACCTGAGAACCCCAAGCTGCTAAAGTGGAGCGTGCGAATATAACCACTATGCAACCAGGCCAGCCCCTACGCCCCCATTTCTTGACAGCAGGCTATCCACACAAATTATTTGGAACTCTTTGCATGGGGAGTTTGTCTTTTCTGCTCTATTTATCTATTTATTCAATTATTTGGCATTATCAGTGAACTCATGGATATTTATTTTATACTTTGCGTTATAACTCAAAACGTTTTTTGAAATTGCTCAAATTGTTGCAAATAGGATGATTTTGTCTTTTTTATGGCTGAATAGTATTCCATTGTATATATATATATGCAACCTCTTCTTTATCCACTCATCAGTTGATGGTCACTTGGGTTGCTTCTATATCATGGTTATTGTGAATAATGCTTCAACGAACATGGGGGTACATAAATCTCTTTGTATTGTTGATTTCATGTTCTTTGGATGAATATCCAGTAGAGGGATAGCTGGATTGTATGGTATTGCTATTTTTAATTTTTTGGGAAATCTCCATATGTTTTCCATAGTGGCTGCTCCAGTTTGCATTCTGACCAGCAGTGTATGAGAGTTCCCTTTTCTCCACATCCTTTTCAACATTTCTTATTTTTTGTCTTGGTTTATAGCCATTCTGACAGGTGTAAGGTGGTATCTCATTGTAGTTTTGATTTGCATTTCCCTAATAATTAGTGATGTTGAACATCTTCCCATGTGCCTGTTGGCCATCTGTATATTTTCTTTGGAAAAATGTCTGATCATATCCTCCACCCGTTTTTGGACAGGGTTGTTTGTTTTTTTGTTGTATGAGTTCTTTACATATTTTCGTTATTAACCCTTTGTTGGATATATGATTTGCAAATATTTTCTCCCAGTTGGTGAGTTGTCCTTTCATTTTGTTCATGACTTCCTTTGCCTTGCAGAAGCTTTTAAGTCTGATGTAGTCTCATTTGTTTGTTTTCTTTTGTTTCTCTGGCCTGAGTAGACATGGTATTCGAAAAGATGCTGCTAAGACCAATGTCAAAGAGTGTACTACCTACATTTTTTTATAGGAGTTTTATGATTTCAGATCTTACATTCAAGTCTTTAATCCATTTTGAGTTAATTTTTGTGTACTGTGTAAGATAGTTGTCTACTTTCATTCTTTTGCACATGGCTGTCCAGTTTTCTCTGCACCATTTACTGAAGAGACTTTCCCTTCTCCATTGCATGTTCTTGGCTCCTTGGTCGAAATTAGCTGTCCATAGATGTGTGGTTTTATTTCTTGGCTTTGAATTCTGTTCCATTGATCTGTGTGTCTGTTTTTGTACCAGTACCATGCTGTTTTGATTACTATAGCTTTGTAGTATATTTTGAAGTCAAGGATTGTGATGCCTCCAGCTTTGTTCTTTTTTCTCAGGATTGCTTTGGTTATTCAGGTCTTTTGTTGTTCTGTACAAATTTTAGATTCTTTGTTCTATTTCCATGAAGAATGTCACTGGGATTGCACTGAATCTGTAGGTTGCCCTAAGTAATATGGACATTTTAACTGTGTTTATTCTTCCAATCCATGAGCATGGAATATCTTCCATTTCTTTATGTCTTTTTCAATTTCTTTCAATAATGTCTGATAATTTTCAGTGCATAGGTCTTTTACCTCTTTGGTTAAATTTAGTCCTATATATTTTATTCTTTTTTTGTGATTGTAAATGGGATTGTATTCTTGGCTTCTCTTTCTGCTAATTCGTTATTACTGTATAGAAATGTGACTGATTTTTGTAAGTTGATTTTGTACCCTGGGACTTTGCTGTAGTCTTTGATTATTTCTAATAGTTTTCTGGTGGATTCTTTAGGGGTTTTGATATATAGAATCATGTCTTCTGCAAACAGCAATAGTTTGACTTCTCCCTTTATCATTTGGATTCCTTCTATTTCTTTTCCTTGCCTAATTGCTCTGGCCAAAACCTCCAGTACTATGTTGAATAGGAGTGGTGGGAGTGGGCACCCTTGTCTTGTCTTTGTTCTGAGAGTGATGGCTTTCAGTTTTTCCCCAGTGAGTACAATGTTGGCTATGGGTTTGTCATGTATGGCCTTTATTGTTTTGAGGTTCTTTCCTTCTATACCCATTTTTTTTTTTTTTTTGGTGAGGAAGATTGGCCCTGAGGTAACATCTTTTGCCAATGTTCCTCTTTCTTTTTCTCCCCAGAGCCCCAGTACCTAGTTGTATAACCTAGTTGTCTGTCCTTCTAGTTCTTTTATGTGGGACTCCTTCTCAGCATGGTTTAATGAGTGTGTGTTTGTCCACATCCAGGATTTGAATCAGCAAACCCCAGGCCTCCTAAGCAGAGTATGTGAACTTAACCACTGTGCCATCAGGCTGGACTCTTCTTCTATACCCACTTTATTGAGAACTTTTATATAAAAGATGGTGGATCTTGTCAAATGCTTTCTCTGCATGTATTGAGAAGATCATGTGGTTTTTATTCCTCATTTTGCTAATGTGGTGTATCACATTGATTTATTTGTGGAAACTCCCCGCAAGTCTAGATCATCCCTGTGTACGTGGTGTAAATCTCACTTGATCATGGTATATTATCCTTTTAATGTATTGCTGTATTCAATTTGTCAATATTTTGTTGAGGATTTTTGCATCAGTGTTCACCAGTGATATTGACCTGTAATTTTCTCTTTTGTGTCATCCTTGTATGGTTTTTGTATCAGGGTGATGTTGGCCTCATAGAATGAGTTAGAAAGCATTCTGTCTTCTTCAATTTTTCAGGATAGTTTGAGAAGGGCAGGTATTAAATCTTTGAATGCTTGGTAGAATTCTCCAGAGAAGCCATCTTCTGGACTTTTGTTTTTTGATTGCTGCTTCAATCTCTTTACTTGTGATTGGGCTATTCAGATTCTCTATTTCTTCTTGATTCAGTTTTGGGAAGTTGAATGAGTGTAAGAATTTATCTATTTCTTCTAGGTTATCCAATTTGCAGGCATACAATTTTTCATAGTATTATCTTATAATCCTTTGTATTTCTGTGGTATCTGTTGTAATTTCTCCTCTTTCATTTCTAATTTTAGTTATTTGCACTTTCTCTCTTCTTTTTTTAGTGAATCTGCACAGGAGTTTATCCACTATGTTTGTCTTCTCAAAAAACCAGCTCTTGGGGCTGGCCCCATGGCCAAGTGGTTAATTTTGCCTGCTCCACTTCAGCAGCCGGGAGTTCCACTGGTTTGGATCCTGAGGGTGGACACAGCATCACTCATCAAGCCATGCTGAGGTGGTGAAAAATTAAAGCTTTTCCTCTAAGGTCAGGAACAATACAGATATGCCCACTCTCACCACTTTCATTCAACTAGCCAGAGCAATTACAAAGGAAGAGAAATAGAAGGCATCCAAGGCAGAAAGGAAGAAGTAAAATTGTATCTATTTGGAGATGACATGATATTATACATAGAAAACCATGAAAACTCCACTAAAAAACTATTAGAACGAATAAATGAATTCAGTAAAGTTGCAGGATAGAAAATCACTATACAAAAAGCAGTTTGAGTGATGTCAGCATCATGGCAGAATGAATTGTTCCCTTTGTCTCTCCCCTGTAAGTTACAACTAAATGGACGTCCATTAACCAACAGAAGCTTCCCTACACAGTACAACAGGAGGCCTGAGAGATCCACAGCCATACGTTTAAAGGTGGGTGGACTGGGTCCCCAGGAAGCAGTGGAACTAGGTGAGTGGACACCTTCCCGTCCCCAGTAGCAGCAATCCAGGTCATAGATCCTCACACAGCTGGCAGCGTGACTGTGTGAGGAGGCAGGGGCAGCCCAGCCAGCACATGAGTGCTTTTGGAGTGGTAATCCTGCTCGTGGGAGTACCCACTGTGCTGCAGCAGCCTGGCCTGTGGCAAGGCTCCCTACTGAGTGGCAGCAGCTCAGCCCATGTAAAGGCACCCCACCCACCAAGCACAGCAGCTCAGCCAAACTCCCCGCAAGTGTAGCACAGGCCTCTGCAAAAGAAAGTGCCCCTCCTTCCTAATGCAACAGCTCAGCAAGTCCCCTGCTGAAAGTAGCTGGCCCTGCCTGCACAAGAGTGACATGCCTACCGAGCAAGGAGGCCCTGCCTGCCTGTGCTCATCTTCCAGCAGACAGGGCAGGATCAGAAAACACAGTTCCTGCCCCACCAGGGCAGTGACAAGTGGAATGTGAAACCTGATACTACTACAAACGCACTGGCAAAGGATCATTTCATCAAACACTGTAAAGAACTACAGTAACATTTCAGAGCAGAAGGAAAGCGAAATCTCCAGAAATCAATCCTGAAGTCACAGAAGTTTTTTTTTCTTGAAGTCTGTTTTGTCTGATATAAGTATGGCAGCACCTGTTTTCTTTTGTTTGCCATTTACGTTGAGTAACATCTTCCATTCTTTCATTCTGAGCCTGTGTTTGCCTGAGAGCTGAGATGTGTTTCCTGGATGAAGCATATTGTTGGGTCTTATTTTTCAATCCATCCCACCACTGTGTGTCTTTCGATTGGAGAATTCAATCCATTTACATTTAGAGTGATTGTTGAGGGCTTAATACTGCCATTTTATCTCTTGTTTTCTGGGTGTTCTATATTTCCATTGTTTCCCTTCCTTTGTATTTCTGACTGTGATTTCACTTTGGATGGTTTTCTGTGAGCTTGTCACATATAGCCTTCATTATGTTGAGAGTTTTATTATGAATGGATGTTTTGTCAAATGCTTTTTCTGCATCACTTCAATCATTAATTGAGGTAAGCATATCATTTTTTTCCTTCATTTAATTTAATTTAATTTTTTTTGAGGAAGATTAGGCCTGAGCTAACAATCCTCCTCTTTTTGCTGAAGAGGACTGGCCCTGAGCTAACATCTGTGCCCATGTTCCTCTACTTTATATGTGGAACACCTGCCACAGCATGGCTTGCCAAGCGATGCCATGTCCACAGCCGGGATCCAAACCGGTGAACTCCAGGCCGCCGAAGCGGAACATGCGAACTTAACTCCTGCACCACTGGGCCGGCCCCTATCCTTCATTTTATTTATGTGGTATATCATATTGATTTATGTGTGCTGAACCATCCTTGCATCCCAGGAACAAATCCCATTTGATCATGGTATGATTCTTTTAATTTACTATTGAATTCAGTTTGATAATATTTTGTTGAGGATGTTTGCATATTTTTTCATCAGGATATTGTTATGTAATTTTCTTTTCTTGCGGTGTCCCTCTCTGGTTTTGGTATCAGGGTAATGCTGGCCTCATAAAATCATTTAAGAAATGTTTCCTCATCTTCCGTTTTTTGGAATACTTTGAGAAGGGTGGGTATCAATTTTTCTTTAAATATTTGGTAGAATTCACCAGTGAATCCCTCTGGTCTAGGACTTTTCTTTGCTGGGGGTTTTTGATTACTGTTTCAATCTCCATACTAGTAATTGGTCTTTCCAATTTTCTGTTTCTTCATGTCTTGGTAGGTATGATTCTAGGAATTTATGCATTTCTTCTCAGTTATCCAATTTATTGGTGTATAATCATTCATAGTAGTGTCTTGTGAGCCTTTCTATTTGTATGGTATGTGTTATAATGTCTCTTCTTTCACTTATAATTTCATTTATTTGAGTCTTCTCCATTTTCTCTTGGTAAATCTAGCTAAAGGTTTTTGTATTTTGTTTATTTTTTAAAAAAAAACAGCTCTTAGTTTCATTGATCTTTTCTATTGCCTTTCTAGTCTATGTTTCATTTATTTCTGCTCTGATCATTGTTATTTCCTTCCTTCTACTAACTTTGGGCTTAGTTTGTTCTTCCTTTTCCTGTTCCTTGAGGAAGCAATAAAGTTAAGTTGTTTATTTGAGATCTTTCTCATTTCTTAATGTAGGAGTTTGTCACTATAAATTTCCATCTTAGTATTGCTTTTGCTTCATCCCACAAGTTTTGGTATGTTGTGTTTCCATTTTCATTTGCCTCAAGATATTTTTTGATTTCTTCTTTGACACATTTGTTGTTCAGTAGCATGTTGTTTAATCTCCACATATTTGTGAATCTTCTAGTTTTCTTCTTGTCATTTATTTCTAGTTTCATATCATTGTTGTCAGAAAAGATTCTTGATATGATTTTAATCTTCCTTAATTTATTAAGACCTGCTTTGTGGCCTAACATATGATCTATCTTCTAGAGAATGTTCCATGCTGCTATTGGATGGAATTTTCTGTAAATGTATGTTAGGCTCATCTGATCTAATGTGTAGTTTAAAGTCCAATGTTTCCATATTGATTTTCTGTGTGGATGATCTATCCATTATTGAAAGTGGGGTGTTAAAGTCTGCTACTATTATTCTATTGTTGTCTAGTTCTCTCTTCATATCTGTTATTATTTGCTTTATAAGTTTAGATATTCTTGTTTTGGTTTTTTTTGAGGAAGATTAGCACTGAGCTAACATCTGCAGCCAATCCTCCTCTTTTTGCTGAGGAAGACTGGCCCTGAGCTAACATCCGTGCCCATCTTCCTCTACTTTACATGTGGGACGCCTACCACAGCATGACTTGCCAAGCGGTGCGATGTCCGCACCCGGGATCCAAACTGGTGAACCCCAGGCTGCCAAAGCAGAACGTGCACACTTAACCACTGCACCACTGGGCCAGCCCGGATATTCTTGTTTTGAGTGCAGAAACATTTACTAAAGTTATATCTTCTTGAGGAATTGACCCCTTTATCATTATATAAGGACCTTCTTTTTCTCTTATTACAGTGTTTGAGTTAAAATCTGTTTTGTGTATGTATAGATACCCCTACTTTTTTTTGGTTTGCATTTGCCTGGAATATCTTTTTCCATCCCTTCACTTTCAGTCTAGGTGTGTCCTTAAAGCTGAGATGAGTCTCTTGTAGGCAGCATACAGAATGTCTTGGGTTTTTTTTTTTAAATCTATTCAGCTACTCTATGTTTTGATGAAAGAATTTATTCCTTTACATTTAAAGCGATTATTGAGAGGTAGGGACTGACTACTGTTATTTTTAAAAATTTTTTTTCTGGTGTTTGGTAATTCCTTTATTCCTTTGCTCCTCTCTGCTCTCTTCCTTTGTGATTTGGTGATTTTCTGTAGTGGTATGCTTTAATTCTTTTCTCTTTATCTTTTGTGTATCTAGTATAGATTTTGCTTTATGGTTACCAAGAGACTTACATTTATAACAGTCTATTTTAAGCTGAAAACAACTTAACTTTGAATGCATACCAAAGCTCTACATTTTTAGAGGGAAAACTATTTTGATAGGATGTGGATTATAAGTATGTGTGCACTTGTCAAAACTCATCAATTGTAGACTTAGTTTTGTGCAGCTAACTGTATATAAATTTTGCCTAAAAGCAAATCTGTGAACAAGGTTCTTGTTAGTAGGCTTACTTTTCACAGTGATATGAGTTAACAATTCTGAAACTGACTTCTGTGTGTTCTAGACTTGTGAAAAATGAGTAAAAATATAGAGGATAATGAGATACAGATTTCTCAATGTTCAGGAACAGTGAAAGAGGGATAAAAATATGGAAAGAGGAGAACCAATATTTGCTCTGTAGTATTGAATTGGAAATAAAACTCATAGTTATTAATTTAGCTATAGAAATAGAAACATAGATATAGAAATAAATACAGGGGCCAGCCCCATGGACAAGTCATTAAGTTCATACACTCCACTTTGGGGCCCAGGGTTTCGCCAGTTTGGATCCTGGGTATGGACATGGCACCGCTTATCAAGCTATGCTGAAGTGATGCCCCACAGAGCACAACCAGAAGGACCTACAACTAGAATATACAACTATGTACTGGGGGGCTTTGGGGAGAAGAAGAAGGAGAGGAAGAAAGAAGATTGGCAACAGATGTCAGCTCAGGTGCTAAGCTTTAAAGCAAAAAAAATACAGATATTGTATGTTGATATAAATAGACAGATAAAGATATTTCCTAGCTTTACTAAAAGGGACTAGAGGTGATGATACATTACTGGGAATGATCATACCTAGCATGCAGATCTTAATGTCTAAATGCCATTCTCGACTAAAAACAACCAAGTTTCTTTGGGAAAGTGAAAGTAAGGAAGTATTTTAAGAATCCTGGAGATATGTCAAAAGAATAAAGAAGAGCCTTGGTGGAAACACAGGCTGTGACCCCTGGCCCCCACTGTTGAGTAGAGAGGAAGACAGGCAGAGGCATTAGTTGGAAATGATTCCATAGGGAATACAGTCTCCAACAAATGCTGGCTCTTCAGCATCCTCAATAGGCTCATTCAGAATGACATTTAAATAACAAATTAACAACCCCCACCATGGCAAGTCAAGACCAGAGATCAAGGACAAAAGAGTCCGGGGGCCAGCCCGGTGGCGCAGCAGTTAAGTGTGCACTTTCCACTTTGGTGGCGCAGGGTTCGCTGGTTCAGATCCCGGGTGCGGACATGGCACCGCTTGTCAAGCCATGCTGTGGTAGGCATCCCACATATAAAGTAGAGGAAGATGGGCACTGGTGAGGATTGGTGGCAGATGTTAGCTCAGGGCTAATCTTCCTCAAAACAAAAAAGAAAAAGGACAAAAGAATCCGGGCATACATGCAAGGAGGGTTAGAAAAATTAAGGATGAAGACAATGATAAACAACAGAGAAATTCTCTTCACAAATTTATAAAAGCAGGTCTGGACTCTTATGTATTTCTTCTCATTTACCTGAGACAGAAAACTAGGAGGAAACTACATTATCTTAGTACATTTACAAACACATTGATGAACTGAAAGAACAATCCTGTCAACATTTAAAAAACGAAAGTGTAAAATATAGAGAGTGTAAAGATCTACAAATATCTTAGAATGAGTGAGAGTGAAATGGTTACTGAAAATCTAAAGTTTGTGATGGGTGGTACATATTCATGGCCCAAACAATAAAGTAGAGTTAGAACATTAACAAATCCAATGAGGTCCTCCTCCCATGTCACAACAAGCTAGTTATCCTAAAGATAAAAACAACAGATGCTTTTCCACAAGCTACTAAGTTAAAAACCGGAATAGTGAAGAACAAAGAAAGAAGGTTCATGTGTTTGATATCCGATAGCATGTAAATTATTTTCTAATGCAGAAAATTTCTTACTATTTCAAAATTATTCTGATTGGAGACCATCGAGTAAAAGGTTGAAGTTTCATGAGGCATCTCTTATACATGACAATTCAATTTATTCATAAGTACACATGGAAACAAATTTAACAACAAGAAACAGTCGATAGAGCTAATGAAAAAGCAATACAATTTGAAGATTTTTAAAAAAAGATAAAAAAGACAACCTCAAGGGACTCATACTGGGAAAGCTGCAGATCAAAAGAAACATAGTAATGGGTTATAACCAGTTTAATAAAATAAGAATCCATGAACCCATACAGATATAAGTAACTAGGGGAGAATAAGTAGCCTTTTTTACAGTAGAATGTCAATAAATACAGATGGACGATTGAGTTACAAATCATCAAGAGATACTAAAGTTAGTGAATGTTTGAAAAGGATCAAGACATTTTCAAAGCCTCAAATTATCTCCCCACAAATTACTTATTAATGACGAAGGGATAAACAATTACTCTGAAGTGGAGAAACTTGCAGACACCACCTTAAGAAGTGATCAAAACTGACTACTATCACGTTACTTCTTAGATAATACACTGAGAATGACACAGTATCGCTTCTGTGGTATTTCCACTAAAATGCACAACCTACATTCTATCATGAGGAAAGAGCAGACAAAGTCACATTGAGGTACAATCTGCAAAATAACTGCCCTGCCTTCTTCAAAATTTCAAATCAAGGAAGATAAAGTCTAAGGAATCCTTCCAGAATAAAAAATAAACTAAACAGATGTGGTAACCAAAGCAATGGTATAAAGGACGTAACTGAGGCTGAGATAAATTTGAATATGGATTCAACAGTAGTGCCTAATTTCCTAATTTTGACAGCTATACTGTGTTTAAGTAAGAAAATGTCCTTGTTCTTAGGAAATACACACTGAAGTATTTAGGGAAAAATAGACAAATTTCTTGAACTTACTCTCAAATGGTTCAGAAAAAAATAGTATAATGTAGAATAGTAGCAGAAATACATACATGATGTACATTTTATGTATAATACACATGTATAAAATAATACAGCAAACGGGCAAAGTGTAAACAATCAGTGAATTTGGGCAATGGGCATATGGGAGTTTCTTACTCATTCAACTTTTATACGTTTGAAATTGTATCAAAATAAAATTTTACCAAAGAAGTTTTAAAAAGTGTTGTTTTTTCTAAAAAAAGATAAATACAATAACCTCTACATAATCTAATAAAAATAATAAAAAGTAAGCACAGATTTAAGAATGAGAAAATGGATCTATGCGTAGTCCAGAGCATGCTAAAAGGCGAAAGAAAATACTAGCACAACTCTGCTGATAAATTTGAAAATAATTCTCTGGAAATTATTGACGGAATACTAAGTAACAACAAAAATTATTCTGTTGAAGAATACTAAATGGAATGAAAAATGTTCATGATATATAATTTTAAAAATACAGAACAGGTTGCAAATAGATTGACTCTGGTGTTACAAAAGCATATAAAATCACAATTGCAATAATATATATAATACAATCTGATAGATTATCTCTATATAAATGGATTGTGGATATTTTCTTTTTAGAGGTTTCTCTGCATTTTCCAAATGTTAGGCAATATCGTATGCTACTTTGTTCAATAGCTGCAAAAAATCCTCAAAAGTTTTATGAAATATCTCTGAAAACACACATTAGAAAAACATGTGCAATGGCAATGGAAACTAAGGATTAGAAGCCATCATATATCAGAGCCTTGGAAGGATTCGCACTAATTACAAGCAGATGTGAAAGTTTAAACAAGTCTAACCATAGCCAATGAACGCTTGACCTTTTGCCCTGGAACAATTCTAGAGGGAATGGATGCAGCCCTCTAGCAGGAAGAGGGTCAGCAACACGGAAATTGGCTGGACACCACCTTCTCATTGCAGATACTTTCTGAGAAAGGAAATTCTTCTCCCTCTACCCCTCCTCATTAGCTCACTCTTTCTACAGTCATTTAGAATATCTGAGACCTTGAGAATTATCTGAGTGGATATTTTGCCTCCACAGCTCTGCTTTGTAGCTCAGTCAGAGACCAGCGATCCTCAGCATCAGAAAAAGAGAGAATGATAGAAGACAGAGTTGGGCAGAACAATATAATAATTATTATTTCATTTTGGCATATCTATAGAGAAACTCAGAGGTTTAAATATGATTGATTAAAATAGAGCTATATAACAGAATAAATTACTGAGGGAAAAAGAATTTTCTAAAAGATCAATGCAAGAAACATATGAAAAAGGAAAACAAGGTTTTAGCAAAATATACTAAAGAGTAAATACAAAACAAGTTGGATAAATGGAAATCAAACTAAATCATTGACTTGGTTAAATTCCCCCATGAAAAGATAGATTTTCAGATTGGTTTAAGAAATGAAGTCTAGCTGTGTACTGACTACAAGAAACAAATAAAGGAAGGAAATAAAGGGATGGATAAAAATATGTTAGGCAAATACAAATGAAAATATCAGATGATATTGATATTAGATAGTAGAATTAAAAAGTATTTAACAAAGAGGGATATTTATAATGATAAAAAGTACAAGAAAAATTGGTATGACAATCACTAATAGTTATTTCCCAATAACCAAGAATATAGAGATTTTGAACAGATCAATTGCCAACATATATATGTGATATTTTGGACCTACCTCTCTATTATTGTATGTAGTTCTTATTTTATTACATTCATAGAACAATTGTAAAAAATGATCTGAATTTGGGCAGATAAAAAATTTGGAAAAATTTCAAATAAGAGTAAGTAATGTTCTTTCACTAACGTGAAAAAATTAAAATCAATAACAAAAAAATATAAATTTAGTTGCTTCATAATTGAAAACACTTTTTAATATTATCCTAAGAAGAAATATGAATTTTAAAATGAAATGTAAAATCACCAAGAGAGTAATGGAAAAGATAACACGTCAAATAAAAACCTAAAAGAACACAGCGAAACCTCTACTTGAAGAAATGCTTCAAGTAAAAGTCTTGATATTCAAACTGGTAAACCAAGGAAAGAACAATAAAAGTAACCAGAGTAACAAAAAATAAACTAAAGAAAAAAGGAAAAGAAAATTATTACAGGTAAAATTTGAAATTAAAGAGTGCATCAGTTACCTTTTGTTGTATGACAAACCATCCTCAAATTTAACTGCTTAAAACAAAAACATTTATTTGCTTCAAAAACATGAATTGCTTGTGATTCAGCGGTTTGGCAATGTGGGCTGGGCTAAGACTCAGCTGCTGTGGACTGAGGTCTGCTCATTCCTGCTGACGTCAGGTACCTGCTGTCTGGGGCCTCTGTCCACTTGGTCTCTTATCCTCCATCAATTTACCTGGGCTTGTTCAAATGGAAGTCATGAATTCTACAGCAAGAGCAGAAGCACACATATCCTCTTGAGGTACAGCCTCTGAATTCAGTGTCGCTTCTACCGCATTCTACTGGCCAAAGCAAATCACAAGGCCATCTCCAATTCAAAATATGAGGAAATTGATACTATTTCTTGGTAATGGGAAAAGTTGCAAAGAATTGGGGCCATTTTTGCAATCTACCAAATGTATTATGTGGCACTTTATAGAAACTACTTTGAAAACCTGGCATAAATAGGAGCTTTTCTACTAAAATATAAATTTTAATTATACCCCAAGAAGAATTGGAAGATTCAGAACAAATCAAGAAATAGCTGTTAAAAATCTACAATAAAAAAGTTGACAGTCCAGTATAGTTTTATATCTGAGTTCTATCCAATTTCCCAGGAATAGAAAACCTGTGTTATTTAAGCTAGTCAGATTACAGAAAAATAAGAAAAAATTCCCCAGATATTTGTGATACCACAAACTGCTAACAATAGCACCTGGGGGGAAAAAAAAAAGTAGCTAACTGAATTAGTTAACTAATGGTAGCTAACTGGACTATAGTAAAATAAGAGTTTATTTATTCAGAAAGTATTGACCACCACTATTGACCAGGCAATTTGCTAGGCATTAGGAATACAACAGTGAACAAGAGCTACAACATATGTTCATCTCATACGCTACACAGGCAGGGGGAACAATAAATGAGGAATTGGCAAACTCCAGCCCATGGGCCACTTCCAACTTGCTGCCTGTTTTGTAAATAGAATTTTATTCAAACAAAGCCACATCTATTTCTTTATGCGTTGTCTACGGCTGCTTTTACACAACAGAGGTAGAATTGAGTAGTTGTGACAGAGACCATAAGGACCACAAAGTCTAAAATATTCACTACCTAGCCCTTTATGGAAAAAATTTACTGACCCTGAAATAGACTATGAAGAAATAGCAAGATAATTATAGTTTTTGAAAACTGATGTAAAGAAAATAAATTGATTAATGAGATGGAGAATACCTGGAAGACTCATCTTTAGATAAACTGGTTAGGGAAAGCTAGTCTGGGGAGATACAGAGCTCTGAAGGATTCTGACGTGTGAAGAATGTGGGAGAGAGCATTCCTTGTAAAGATACCAATATGTAAGAAAGGCTTGATAAGCTTGGGGGATAGAAGGGAGGCTAGAGGGATGGAAAAGTAGTAAGCAAGGGCCAAGGACGGAATTGGTTTGAAAAACGTTGCACGTAGATGAAAATCATCTCCTACAGAGCATGGAAAGAAGTCTGGATTTTACTCAAAAGCAGTAGGATTTACGCTAGAAAGGCAATTATAGTTAGGTGATCTTTCAACGTAATGCTTACAATTACAAAAAGCAAACATATGTGATGATATCAATTGATAATTAAAAAAAGACATTTGGTAAAATTCATCAGCCTTTCCTGATTATAACTCTAAGCAAAAAGGAACAGAAAGAAATTTTCTTAGAGACAGAGCGAATCTTTATCAAAAACCACCACCAGCAAGAAAATTCATACAAAACAGAAAAATACTGAAGACATTGCCATTAAAAACAAAAACAAAAACAGGAATATCTGCTATTATCACTATCATTCAATTTTTTTCCTAAAGATTGCAAGAAGTGCAAGGAATAAGTACAATTATTGAGAGAAGAAAATAATTATTTGTAGTTACTGCGAATCTATGCCTAGAAAACCCAAGAGACTCAACTTTGACAACTATTACAGTTAGTTTGAGAATTTAATAAATGGTTGTCAATAAATATATTTAAAAAAATAGTTTTGGGGCCAGCCCTGTGGCCGAGTGGTTAAGTTCACACACTCTGCTTCAGTGGCCCAGGGTTTCACTGGTTTGGATCCTGGGCGTGGACATGGCAGCGCTCATCAGGCTACGTTGAGGTGGCGTCTCACATGCCACAACTAGAAGGACCCACAACTGAGATATACAACTATGTACTGGGGGGATTTGGGGAGAAAAGACAGAAAAAAGAAAAGAAGATTGGCAATTGTTGTTGGCTCAGGTGCCAATCTTTAAAAAAAGAAAATCATTTTTTATATGAAAAATCACCAGATAGATATTAAAATGGGAAGATGTCCTGCATCCATAATAGTGAAAAAATTAGCCTGTCAGCAACATGGCAGAGTCAGCTGTCCCCTTTATCTCTCCCTCTTTGAACTACAACTAAGTGGACACACATTGATCAATGGAGGATACCCACACAGCACAACAGGATGCCTGAGAGACCCACACAGCTATATATCTGAAGGTGGATGGACTGGGCCTCTGGAAAGCCGTGGAGATGGGTGAGCACTCCTTGACCCTTCCCTGGCAGCCCTGTGCATGTGTGTGAACATTTTCCTAGTTGAAAGCACTTGTAGTGCCACTGTGGTCCTGCAAGTGAGAATATTCCTCAGTGTGACTGTAAGAAGAGGCAGAGATAGCCTTGAGCCCATGTGCCAACACTTTCCTGGCCAGTGAGAGAGCCCACTGTACCACCACAGTCCCAGTGAGTGGCCCAGGCTGGAACTCCATGAAGAAGCCCCACCCACCAAGCACCGTGGTCAGTGTGACTGTAAGAAGAGAGGGGGCAGATCTATATGTGCACATGAATGCTTTCTCGGCTGGCAGGAGCACCCATAGTACCACTGCAGCCCCACAAGTGAGAACGCTCCTGGGTAGGACTATAAGGAGAAGCGGTGGCAGCCCTCAGCCCACCTACGAACAGTTTCCTGCCCAATGGGACTGCTCACAGTACCCTCACAACTTCCAGGAGATGAGATGAGATCAGAAAACACAGCTCCTGCTTCCCCCCAGCAGTAGCAGGTGGAATCTGTGACCTCATACTACCACAATTGTGCTGACAAAGAATTAGTTCATCAAACACCATAAGAAACTACAGCAACAATTTGGAGCAGAAGGAAAATGACAAACCTCCAGAATCCAACCCTGAAGTCACAGAAATTTACAATCTGAATACAGAGAATTCAAAATAGCTGTTATAAAGAGACTCAACAAATTGCAAGTAAACTCAGACAGTTCAGTGAGCTCAAGAATAAAATTAATGAGAAGAAAGAATACTTCACCAAAGAGATTAAAACAGTTTTAAAAAAAACCAAGCAGAAATTCTAGATATGAAGGATACAACTAATGAGATTAAAAAACTGAGAAAACCACCACATAAAACCACCAAAATGAAATGGCAATCAAAAATACAAAGGAACAGGGGCTGGCCCCGTGGCCGAGTGGTTAAGTTCGCGCGCTCCGCTGCAGGCGGCCCAGTGTTTCGTTGGTTCGAATACTGGGCGTGGACATGGCACTGCTCATCAAGCCACGCTGAGGCAGCGTCCCACATACCACAACTAGAAGGACCCACAACGAAGAATATACAACTATGTACCAGGGGGCTTTGGGGAGAAAAAGGGAAAAAATAAAATCTTTAAAAAAAAAATACAAAGGAACATAAACAATGGAAATATAGAACAACCAGAAAACAAAAGATAAAATGGCAGTACTAAGCCGCATATATCAATAATCACTCTAAATGTAAATGGATTGAATTCTCCAATCAAAAGACACAGAGTAGCTGGAGGGATTGAAAAACAAGATGGAACAACATGCTGCCTTCGGGAAACACATCTCAGCTCTAAAGACAATACAGGTTCAGAGTGAAGAGATAGAAGGCGACACTCCAAGAAAATGGTAAACAAAATAAAACAGGTTATGCCACACTTATATCAGACAAAGCTAAATTCAAGATAAAAAAGATGAGAGACAAAGAGGGGCAGTATACAATGATAAAAGGGACTTTCCACCAAGAGGGCATAACATTTATGAATATATATGCACCTAACACAGGAGCACCAAAGTATATAAAGAAACTATTAAGAGACCTAAAGGGAGAAACTGACAGCAACACAATAACAGTAGGGGACCTTAACACCCACTTACATCAATGGATAGATTATCCTGACAGAAAGGCAACAAAGAAAGAGTGGATTTAAATGAAACCCTTGATGAGGTGGACTTAATAGATATAGAGAATGAATTCCATCCAAAAACAGCAGAATACACGTTCTTCTCAAGTGCACTTGGAACACTCTCAACAATAGAGCATATGTTGGGAAACAAGGCAAGGCTCAATAAATTTAAGAAGATTGAAATCATATCAAGCATCTTTCCCGACCATAATGCTATGAAACTAGAAATCAACTATAAGAAAAAAGCTGAGAAAGTCACAAATATGTGGATACTAAACAAGACACTACTGTACAACCTTTGGGTCAATGAAGAAATCAAAGGAGAAATTAAAAAATACCTGGAAACAAATGAAAATGAAAATACAACATGCCAACTCTTATAGGATGCAGCAAAAGCAGTACTAAGAAGGAAATTCATAGCAATACAGGCCCACCTCAACAAACAAGAAAAATCTCAAATAAGGAATCTTGAAGTACACCTAACAGAACCAGAAAAAGAAGAACTAAGCCCAAAGTCAGTAGAAGGAGCAAAACAATAAAAATTAGAGAGGAAATAAATGAAATAGAGACTAAAAGAACAGTGGAAAGGATCAATGAAATGAAGCACTGGTTCTTTGAGAAGATAAGTAAAATTGACAAATCCTTAACCAGACTCACTAAGAAAAAAAGATAGGAGGCTCAAATAAGTAAAATTAGAAATGAAAGAGAAGAAATTACAATAGATACCACAGAAATACAAAGGATTATAAGAGAATATTATGAAAAACCATATGCCCAGAAATTGGATAAGCTAGAAGAAATGGATAAGTTCTTAGGGTCATACAACCTCCCAAAACCGAATCAAGAAGAAATAGAGAATGTGAATAGAAAAATCACAAGTAAAAAGATGAAAGCAGCAATCAAAAACCTCCCAAAAAACAAAACTTGAGGACCAGATGGCTTCTTTGGAGAATTCTACCAAGCATTCTAAGAAGATTTTTAACATTCATTCTTCTCAAACTATTCTCAAAAAACTGAAGAAGATGGGATGCTTCCTAACTCATTCTATGAGGCCAACATTCCCCTGATACCAAAAGCAGGCAAGGACAGCACAGACAAGGAAAATTACAGGCCAATATCACTGATGAACATAGATGCCAAAATTCTCAACAAAACATTGGCAAACCAAATACAGCAATACGCTAAAAGGATAATACACCATGATCAAATGGGATTTATATTAGGGATGCAAGGAGGGTTCAATATCTGCAAATCAATCAAAGTGATACACCACTTTAACAAAATAAGGAATGAAAATCATTTGATCATCTCAATAGGTGCACAGGGGCACTTGACAAGATCCAACATCCATTTATGATAAAAACTCTTAATAAAATGGGTATGGAAGGAAAGTACCTCAACATAATAAAGGCCATATATTACAAACCCACAGGCAACATCATACTTAGTGAAAAATTAAAGACATCCCTCTGAGAATAAGGACAAGACAAGGGTGCCCACTTTTGACACTCCTATTCAACATGGTACTGGAGGTTTTGGCCAGAATAATTAGGAAAGAAAAAGAAATAAAAGGAATCCAAATTGCAAAGGAAGAAATGAAACTCTTGCTGTTTGCAGATGACATGATTATATATATAGAAAATCCTAAAGAATCCTTCAGAAAACTATTAGAAATAATCAACAAACTGCAAACTACAAACTACAAACAACAAACTACAACAAAGTTTCAGGTTACAAAATTGACTTACAAAAACCAGTCGCATTTCTGTACACTAATAATGAACTAGCAGAAAGAGAGTCAAGAATACAATGTCATTCACAATCACTGTCATTTACAATCACAACAAAAAGAATAAAATATATAGGACTTAATTTAACCAAAGAGGTGGAAGACCCATGCACTGAAAACTATCAGACATTATCGAAAGAAATTGAAGAAGATATAAAGAAATGGAAAGATACTCCATGCTCATGGATTGGAAGAATAAACATAGTTAAAATGTCCACATTACCTAAAGCAATGTATAGATTCAATGCCATCCCAATCAGAATCTCAATGACATTCTTCATGGACATAGAACAAAGAATCCAAAAATTTATATGGAAGAACAAAAGACCCCACTACACAAAGCAATCCTGAGAAAAAGAACAAAGCTGGAGGCATCACAATCCCTGACTTCAAAATATACCACAAAGCCATAGTAATCAAAACAGCATGGTACTGGTACAAAAACGGATACATAGATCAATGGAACAAAATTTAAAGCCAAGAAATAAAACCACACATCTATGGACAGCTAATCTTAGACAAAGGAGCCAAGAACATGCAATGGAGAAGGGAAAGTCTCTTCAATAAATGGTCCTAGGAAAACTGGACAGCTATGTGCAAAAGAATGAAAATAGATCATTATCTTACATTGTACACAAAAATTAACTCAAAATGGATTAAAGACTTGAATGTAAGACCTGAAACCATAAACCTCCCATAAAAATTATAGGTAGTACACTCTTTGACACTGGTGTTAGCAGCATCTTTTCAAATACTGGGTCTGCTCAGGCAAGGGAAACAAAAGAAAACATAAACAAATGAGACCACATCAGACTAAAAAGTTACTGCAAGGCAAAGGAAGTCATGACCAAAATGAAAGGACAACCCACCAACTGGGAGAAAATATTTGCAAATCATAGATCTGACAAGTGGTTAATTTCCAAAACATGTAAAGAACTCATACAACTCAACAACAAAAAAACAAACAACTTAATCAAAAAATGGGCAGAGGATATGAACAGACATTTTTCCAAGGAAGATATACAGGGCCAACAGACACATGAATAGATGTTCAACATCACTAATTACTAGGGAAATGCAAATCAAAACTACAGTGAGATATCACCTTACACCTGTCAGAATGGCTATAAACCAAGACGAAAAACGAGAAATGTTGGAAAGTGGGGCCAGCCCCATGGCCAAGTGGTTAAGTTTGTGCACTCTGCTTCAGCGGCCCAGGGTTTCACTGTTTTGGATCCTGGGTGCAGACATGGCACCACTCATCAGGCCACACTGAGGCAGTGTCCCACATAGCACAACCAGAAGGACCAACGACTAGAATATACAACTATGTACTGGGGTGCTTCTGGGATAAAGAAAAGGAAAGAAAAAAAAAAAAGAAGATTGGCAGCAGATGTTAGCTCAGGTGCCAATCTTTAAAAAAAAAGAAATGTTGGAAAGGATGTGGCGAAAAGAGAACTCTCATACTCTGCTGGTTAGAATGCAAACTGGAGCAGCCACTATGGAAAACAGTATGTAGATTTCTCAAAAAATTAAAAATAACAATACCATATGATCCAGCTATCCCTCTACTGGGTATTTATCCTGGGAACTTGAAATCAGCAATTCAAAGAGATTTATGCATCCTTGTGTTCACTGCAGCATTATTTACAATAGCCATGACATGGAAGCAATCCATGTGCCATCAATTGATGAATGGATAATGAAGATGTGGTATATATATACAATGGAATACTACTCAGCCATAAAAAAGACAAAATCATCCTATTTGAAACAATGTGGATGGACCTTGAGGGTATGATATTAAGCAAAATAAGCCAGACAGAGAAAAACAAATACTACATGATTTCACTCATATGTGGAACATAAACAAACACATCGACAAAGAGAACAGATTAGTGTTCCCAGAGGGGAAGGGGGCTGGTGGGCAGGCAAAAGAGATAAAGGGGCACACGTGTATGGTGATAGATAAAAATTCCACTAATGGTGGTGACCACTATGAAGTATATACAGAAATTGATAAATAATAATGTATACCTGAAATCACACAATGTTGTAAACCATTATGATCTCAATAAAATAACTGAAAAAATCGTATGATATGTAGGAATAAATTTAACAAGAAAAATAAGATTTTGTGAAAAGAACTTTTGAAAAACGTTAAGTACCATACAACAAAATCTGATTAAATAGAAAGACATCATTTTCCAGGATGAGAAGAATTCATGTCCATCTGTCCCAAAAGAATATATAAGTCTAACATGACTCCAATGAAAATCCCAAAGATATTTAACCTTCACACTCAAAAAAATAATTCTGAAGTTCATATAAAGGAATAATCGCATGATACTTGCCAAGAGGTTTGTTAAAAAGAATAGTGTTGGAGAAGTTGTGCTGCTAGAAATGAGAATTTTCTTGAAGCTGTTGATTAAAATGGTAGGATACTGGTATAGAAATTGATAAATATATCAAGAGAGTCTACAAGTTATCTATGTATATTTTAAATCCTAAAAAGAGAGAGAGAGAAAGGTAGCATTAAAAGTTAGTGAGGAAAAGAATATACTGTTCAATAATTATATCAGTGCAACTGGTTAAAAATTTGCAATAAAAAAGTTTTAGCTTCCGTAATCTCTTATATGTAGAGTGTAAATCGCAGATGGAATAAAGTTGTAAATGCTAAAAATTAAACTATAGAAACATTAGAAGAAAACATAACAGAATAATTGCATCATCTTGAGGTAGAGGAAGTACAATTAAGCAATTCAGGAAAACCAGAATATAAATAATGAAAGAAAAAGAACAGAATTGCTAATATAAAAATAACTGATCTGTCACTGAGACAATATAAACAAATTCACAGACATGCATAAACCATATATATGCAAAAATATTAGAAAAATGAGAAAATGAACAGGCAGAAGAGCAAACAAGTGATTATGAAAAGTATTAAAAGTTGCTCAATCTCAGTCTGCTGAGCTTTTTGGGTGTGTAGATTTGTGTCTTCAATTTGTGAAATTTTCAGTCATTATTTCTTGAAATATTGAGTACTCTTCAAATATTCTTTCTGCCCCTTTCTCTCTCTCCTCTTCTTATGGGATTTCCATTAGAAATCTTGGAAATACTGCATTGATATTCTTGGTGGTGTCCCACAGTTCTCTTAAGCTCTGTTCATTTTTCTGCATCCTTTTTTCTTTCTGCTCCTTGCATAATTTCATTAGATTTATCTTTACGTTCTCTGACTCTTTCTTTTGTTTTCTCAAATCTGTTAGTGAATCCCTCCAATGCATTTTTCATTTCAGTTATTGTATTTTTCAGCTCCAAATATTCTATTTTCTCCCTTTTTTATAATTTCTATCTCTTTGTTGATGTTCTCTATTTACAGAAATATTATTTTCCTGGTTTCCTTTCTTTCTTTTTCTGTGGTTTCCTTTAACTCTTCGAGCATATAAGGCCTTTTATTAGGATCTTTGTCTACCTAGGTGCAATGTTTGTGCTTCCTCAGGGACAGTTTTTGTTTGTTTCTTTTTTTCCTGTGAAAGAGCCATGCTTTTTCTTTCTTTGTATGCCTCATAATTTTTTGTTGAAAATTGGACATTTTGAGTATTATGATGTGGTAACTCTGGAAATTAAATTCTCATTTCTTTCCAAGATTTGTTGTTTTTGCCTGATGCGGGTTGTAGTTGTTTGTTTTTGTGACTTCTCTACACTATTTTTGTAAAGACTGTATTCTTTGTCATGTGTGTCTCCGAAGTCTCCGTTTCTTTAGTTTACATGTTTGCTAATTGCTTGACAGAGATGTCCTTAAAATCTGGAGCCAATAAAAGAGAAAGGAAAAGAAATAAGAGAAGAAAAAAGCAAAGAAAAGAAAGAGAAACAATACCTTCCAGGTCTTTGAAGCTGGCACTGTGTTGAGGCACTTCATTACTTAGCTAGTCTGTTTACAGCTCTCACTTGGCCTTCACTTCCTGCTTTCATTGAACCTAAAGATCAGCCAGAGGTGAAAGGCTATGGTCTTCTCAGGTCTTTTCTGAGCAGGCATCGTGCCCTGGGCAGGTGTGTGGCTTTCTAGGTTTCCCATTATTGGCAAGAGATTTTCAAACCCCTTATTCCCCAAAGATTTTCACTCTCCAAATTTTTATTCCCTGTTTTCTGTGTGTCTGTCGTTTGTCTCAAGTGTTATTTTTTGCTCCAGCTGGCAGAAGCTCACTCTTTTGACTTGTGATGTTTCAGAGGAACATCCTCCTTGTAGTTGCTTCTCTACCATGAGAGAATTCCAAGTCAGGGGGAACAAAGGCAGGCCCCCTGCATCAGTCCTTCAGGAAACCCACAGACAAGTCAAAAGAAAAAAACACAATTCCCAGGAACAAGGTCGACTTGACTCACTCTGGAACCGTGTTGCCACATCAGGAACACAGCTTATCATTTCCAGAATACTGTTGCGGAAAATAATACCAGGGAGAGGGGCAGGACAAGGCTAAGTTAACTGTCACAAAATTCTCTGTGGCCTTTCTCCTGCTTGCTGCAAACCTTTGCCTATCAGCCAGAGTTCCTATAAGGTTGATTCTGAAAGTTTTTGCCAGGTTTTTTGATGTTTCTTGGAAAAGACAGGCCCCTGGAGGTTTGTACTCCACCATTTCCACTGACATCCATGTGTCTAGAAATTCTTTGTTTGTTTGTTTGGGATTTTCTTGAGGAAGACTAGCCCTGAGCTAACATCCATGCCCATCTTCCCGTATTTTATATATGGAATGCCTACCACAGCATGGTGTGCAAAGTGGTGCCATGTCTGCACCTAGGATTCCAACCAGCAAACCCTGGACCGCCGAAGCCGAATGTACGCACTTAACCCCTATGCCACCGGGCTGGCCCTTAGAAATTCTTTCTTAATGGAAGAGTTAGAGAGATTTTTTTTCTTTTTATAATACCAAAATGCAATGAAGATTGCATAAAACATTTAAATTTCAGACCAATTTCATCGAAAACTATGTCAAAAAAAATTTTGTGTTTCAATGGAATCTGTGTTTCATCTATATCATACCCTTCCAGCTTATCAGAGTCTAGCCCTGTTCATTGTCTTGAGCTATTTTGCACCTCTTTTTATGTTTAGGTAACTGATAAATATGTAAATGCTGTCTTATCTGGTAATAACTTTGTTTTCCTCCCCTCTTTGGAAAAAGGTGTTACCCCCGTTTGCAATTCCTCTCAGCATTCCTTTATTCCACATAATTTTTTCTATTTTAATTTTCCTGTGAACTGGTTATAACATCTGTTTGGTTCCCTCATATGATAGAAATAAAATAAATTCTTTAAGGTGTTTATTTTTATATTTGTACAAGTGTCATGATTTTCCCTTTTGTTGAAAGTTATTTGTTAATAATTATAAACGCAAGTATACTAAATACAAATATTAGCAAGTAGAATCTGGCACCACAATATCATATTTATCGTATCCCAGGAATGCAAGGCTGAGTCAACATTAGGATAGCTAGTAATATATATTATCATATTATAATATTTAAGGAGGGAAAAAGTCATATGGTATCTTTCCTTTAAGAGCTTGAGGGGTTTTTTTGTGTGAGGAAGATTGTCACTGAGCTAACATCTGCCAACCTTCCTCTCTTTTTCATATGGGATGCTGCCACAGTGTGGCTTGACAAGCAGTGCCAGGTCTGCGCCTAGGATCCGAACCTGTGAAACCTGGACCATCAAAGTGGAGCATGCAAACTTAACTGCTATGCCACCAGGCTGGCCCCAAGAGCTTAAATTTTTAATGGTTAAAGTATAATTTTCAAAATGGTAAAATCACTTCTCATGAAAACACCAAATGAGCATGTATCACAGATTTTATTCAACCCATCAACTGATGAGGGAATCAATAAGATGTTAAAACTAGTCCAGAGACCATTTGAGGAGCCAGGAATCTATAGGTAATTTAATAAAAGAATATTAGTATTAGATTTCTGGGGTAAGTACTAACCTGGTTCATACCCTCCCAGACAATAAATGATACAGGGTAGAAGTTATTTGCATCTCGACTGGACAAAAATTTGCATGCTAACTTCTGTCCCTACAGACTTGTAAAGTAACGCAGGCAATAGGAAGTCCATCAAAGCTGCAAGCCCAACACTGTGCCTCAAGAATGCCCAGTACTCACTTTTGCCTCTTTCTGGTTGAGGCTAATTTTTCTATCTCATTGGTGGAGATAATACGTTAGCTTTCCTGCGAGCTGGCTGGTCTTTTACTGAGTGCAATTTTGACATTTCTATAAACTACATGACTAGAGAATATGTTCCCCAAGCTCTCTTCTTACCAGCAGCCCTGCTAATAGACCAGCCAGTGGAGATGACTGTGATGTCACTGCGGATTTACTACTCGGGATCCGTATCTATGGTTCTAGAGTCAGTTTTCAGAGGTCAGTTTGGAGAGTGAGATGACCAGAACCTGGTTTTATTAAAGAGAAATAGGCAAGCATGCATGAGTCAGCTTGACTCCAAAAACCTTTGAATTGAGACCTCCATCATTTTTGGATGAGCTCATAGTCACCATGCAGCTTTGGGCACAAATAAATTATCTATGTCTATAAATTTCTTTAGAGTAAGACAAACGGCCTTTTTACTCAGATGTGTTGCCGCTGGAGTTTGGGATCAAGTAGCATAATCTTTACACTGGCTCTGGATATGATTGATGGTGCTCAGGAACCTAACAGGGCTGGAAACCAAAGTTTTTCAAGTGGGAAAATTCTGAGTGGAGATGTGGAAATAAACAGAGACAATCCAAGTGAGAACAGACAGAGGTTTTGGGTTTTTTTTTAGAGATTGGCACCTGAGCTAACATCTGCTGCCTATCTTCTTTTTCTTTTTCGTCTTCTTCTGCCCAGTGTGTAATTGTATATGCAAAACGTTGTCATGCGGTGCATGACTGTAAATGGAATTTGTATTTTCACTCTCTCAAGGAGAGCAGTGATTGTCTTTTTTTTTTTTAAATCTGAAAAGTCTTCAGTGAACTAATGGTTGGTTAGTAAGAGGTATAATGTTGGATGGGTTTCTCTAGTCCCTGCTTGACATGTTCCATTGGACCGTTGGTCTGAGGATTTATTTGGAGGCAATTTCATTTTTATAGCTTCCTTCTAGTTCTCATTTCCTTTCCTCATATCCTGCTGCGTGACCTAGTGCCCTGAAGCTGACATATGGCTGCAGCATGTTGCCCTTTCCTTGCCTGCCCAGAAGTGTTCCATATCCCAAAAAGGCTGTTAGAGCCTCTTTGAAGCCCAAGGCTTTTCCTTTTGCTATTCTCTTAAATTGTCAATAATGCTAACCCAGTCATCTACACACAGAGGGTGATCAATAAGCGATTCTGACTCATTTAAAAGTGTACCTCAGATTCACCACAGCCCAGAGCCTTCTTAGAGAGAAACCGGCTCATTAAAATGGTATCATACCAGGTCATCCTTATTATCTTCCCTCCAAATTATTAAATGTACATGTTACTGAGCAGGGTGCTTTGCAGATTACTTAAAAAGAAAAGAAAGTCTATTTTTGATTGTGAGAAAATCTTTGAGCACCGGAGACAGAGTCAGTCTCAAACTGCTTCTGTACTTGAGCAGAATTATAAATTACTCGGTGCCGTGAGGAAGAGAGAATTAGGCTGCTCATTATCAAGGCTCTGGGTAGTCTTGGCCCCACAGGTTCAGGCTGACCCTAGGACTCACAAATTGCCTGCTGGGGAGGCAGTTAATGAATAAAGAACTGAGTGAAGGCTCTGAGGTTAAAAATTATCAAGAAGGGTCCTACATGCTTTAAATAGGAAGACAAATACTCCACATCTCCATTTTTAGCCGTGGTTCTCTGCAGTCAGTGAATTTAGTTGTTTCTATACCTGACTTTCTCACACTGTGTCCGTGTCTGTTAACAACTACTTTTTGGCTTGCTGCAACTTCACTCGCATTCTTTCACACTCAGTATTATTGCCAGTGTGAAAGGGAGTTTTTTTGGTGCCCTCAAAGGCAGCTTTTATGTCTAGAAAAGGCCATTGAGAGGTTTACTTAGGTTTCTTTTTAAATGAATATTTTATTTACTTGATTCTTTCTTAAGCTTTTAATTTACCTTATAGTCTTTGAATTCTTTTTAAGTCTAGCAAATTTTTACCCTTGCTTTTAAGGAGGATTTTAGAACCTTATTAAATTCCCTTAAACATCTCAGTTTATTAAATTTCCTTTTACATTTAACATTTTACATTAAAATGTTCAATTTTCTTCTCAGCAATACAATTGTCTAACTTAAATACAGTCTTCCTGATGACTTAACTATTATTAATCTCATAAAGTAACTTATAAATATCCCAAGTTATCTGAAATGTTTCAAGAATGAACATAAATTTAGTAATTGAATTTAATGTCACAAATCTAAATCAAATACACAAGTACACTTTAGAAAATGGAATTACAAAGTTAATAAGCCAAATATTATAAGAAAATATAGTAGTAAATACGCAAAATTTAGTAGTGTAAAATAGCAACACTATGAATTTTTTATTTTCTTAAGATTTTTATACATAGTCCTAATTCTTCCTGGGTAAAAAGATGATTAATCACTAAAGAGACATTTACATCATACCAAAAAATGTTTGGAGATGCCTGCTAAGGTGAGGTTCTAGAATGATTCTTTTTTCTTTTCCATTTTTATTGTAGTAAAAAATTGCATTACATAAAGTTTACCATTTTCACCATTTCTAAGTGTATATTTCAGTAGTGTTAAGTATATTCACCTTGTTGTGCGACCAATCTCCAGAACTTTTTCATCTTGAAAAACTTGAAACTCTATATCCATTAAACAATTCCCCATTTCTCCCTCCCCCAGCCGTGGCAGCTTTTTTATGTTTCTTCCTATGAATTTGACTACTCTAGGTACCTCATGTAAGTAGAATCATACAGTGTTTATCTTTTTGTGACTGGCTTATTTCGCTTAGCGTAATGTCTTCAAGGTTCATCCATGTTGTAGTGTGTCAGAATTTCCTTCTCTTTTAAGTCAGAATTCTGGAACGATTCTTTAATGACAACAGTGAGGGGTTTACACTAAGTCCTAGTTTCATCATACCTTTAAAAAGAGGATGGAGAAGAGTTTCACCTAGTTCATGTCCATGAATTTAAGCACAAATAAGTCACAAATTTCTTAATATAGGCATAAGCTACCTATTCTCTCCTAAGATTTTTCCCACTAGGATGCCTCTTGGATTTTAATACACCTAACTTCATAAAACATATTTATCTTTCAATACAATATTTTATGGGGAAAATGTATATTTATGTCCCCAAAGCTCACTGCAATATATTTTATCAGATTGATGTGAAGGAAGAGGCTTGGGCTGCGATCCAAATACAACTGACAGAGTGACAGAATCAGCGTAGAAGCCTTGACGAGCATGCCACACGTTAATAAAAGAGAGGCGACTCTTATGGTGCCCATTGTGTAAGGGGAGGCATTTCAGAATTACTGCAACAACACGATGTTTAGTTATGATAATTTTGCATCCTAACATTAGAGTCTGTTACTCATATGCAACTGTTTTCTGTATTTTAAGAAATTGCTTGGAGGCTTTGTGTTGATAGTTAACATATTAAAACTTTTCCTATTTAAAATAATTCAACGTAGGCTTCTGCTAACAATTTTGGGCCTAAGTGCCGATTGTCGGGGACAGTTTATTGACATTAATCAGGAAATACTTGCACTTGTCATTGAAAAGAAGTGTGCAGCCCCCACTGAGATTGTTGCCACTTGCTTCATCATCTCAGATAGATTTTCACTTCTTTATTTTATTTTATTTTAATTATTTTTTTTTTGTAGTTACGTTGGATTATAACATTATAGAGCTTTCAGATGCACATCTTGTTATGTTAGGAATTCTGTGTAGATTACACCATGTTCACCACCCAAAAACTAAATATAGTCCATCCCCTCACATGTGAGCCTAATCACCCCTTTTGCCCTCTCCCCTCCTCCCTTCCCTTCTGGTAACCGCCAATCCAATCTCCGTTGCTATGTGTTTGTTTGTTGTTGTTTTTATCTTCTACTTATGAGTGAAATCATATGGTATTTGACTTTCTTCTTCTGACTTATTTCACTTAGCATAATACCCTCAAGGTCCATCCATGTTGTCACAAATGGCCGGATTTCATCATTTCTTATGACTCAGTAGTATTCAATTATGTATGTATACCACATCTTCTTTATCCATTCGTCCCTCAGTGGGCACCTATGTTGCTTCCAAGTCTTGGCTAGTGTGAAAAATGCTTCGATGAACATAGGGGTGCATGTATCTTTATGCATTTGTGTTTTCAAGTTCTTCAGATAAATACCCAGCAGTGGAATAGCTGCATCATATGGTAGATCTAGTCTTTTATTTTTTTTTTATTTTTTTTTAAAGATTTTATTTTTTCCTTTTTCTCCCCAAATCCCCCCGGTACATAGTTGTATATTCTTCGTTGTGGGTCCTTCTAGTTATGGCATGTGGGACGCTGCCTTAGCGTGGTTTGATGAGCAGTGTCATGTCCGCGCCCAGGATTCGAACCAACGAAACACTGGGCCGCCTGCAGCGGAGCGCGCGGACTTAACCACTCGGCCACGGGGCCAGCCCCTGGTAGATCTATTCTCAATTTTCTGAGGATACTCCATACTGCTTTCCATTGTGGCTGCACCAGTTTGCACTCCCACCAGCAGTGAACAAGGGTTCCCTTCTCTCCACATCCTCTCCAACTCTTATTGTTTCCTGTCTTGTTAATTATGACCATTCTGACCGGAGTGAGGTGATATCTCATTGTAGTTTTAATTTGCATTTCCCTGATAGCTAATGATGTTGAGCATCTTTTCATATGCCTGTTGGCCATCCGGGTATCATCTTTGGAGAAATCTTCATTCAGATCTTTTGCCCATTTTTTAATAGGGTTGTTGGTTTTTTTGTTGTTGAGATGTATTAGTTCTTTGCATATTTTGGATATTAACCCCTTATCTGATATACGGTTTGCGAATATCTTCTCCCAATTGTTATGTTGTCTTTTCATTTTGTTGGTGGTTTCTTTTGCTGTGCAGAAGCTTTTTAGTTTCATGTGGACCCATTTGTTCATTTTTTCTTTTGTTTCCCTTGCCCGGTCAGACATGGTACTTGAAAATACGCTGCTAAGACCCATGTCAAAGAGCATACTGCCTATGTTTTCTTCTAGAAGTTTCACGGTTTTGGGTCTTACATTCAAGTCTTTAATCGATTTTGAGTTGATTTTTGTGCATGGTGTAAGGGAATGGTCTACTTTCATTCTTTTGCATGTGGCTGTCCAGTTTTCCCAACACCATTTATTGAAGAGACTCTCCTTTCTCCATCGTATGCTCTTGGCTCCCTTGTTGAATATTAGCTGTCCATAAATGTGTGGGTTTATTTCTGGGCTCTCAATTCTGTTCCATTGATGTATGTGTCCGTTTTTGTGCCAGTACCATGCTGTTTTGGTTACTATGGCTTTGTAGTATATTCTGAAATCAGGGAGTGTGATACCTCCAGCTTTGTTCTTTTTTCTCAGGAATCCTTTGGCTATTCAGGGTCTTTTGTTTTTCCATATAAATTTTAGGACTCTTTGTTGTATTTCTGTGAAAAATGCTGTTGGAACTTTGATAGGGATTGCGTTGAATCTATAGATTGCTTTAGGAAGTACGGACATTTTTAACCATGTTAATTCTTCCAATCTAAGAGCACAGAATATCTTTCCATTTCTTTGTTTTCTTTCGATAATGTTTTATGGTTTTTGGTGTACAGATCTTTCACCTCTTTGGTTAAGTTTATTCTTTTTGTTTGGGTATTTTATTCTTTTTGTTGCAATTGTAAATGGGATTGTATTCTTAATTTTTCTTTCTGCTACTTTGTTGTTAGTGTATAGAAATGCAACCGATTTTTGTATGTTGATTTTGTATCCAGTGACTTAACCGTATTCATTTATTAATTCTAAAAGTCTTTTAGTGGATTCTTTAGGGTTTTCTCTATATAAAATCATGTTATCTGCAAAGAGTGACAGTTTCACTTCTTTTTTTCCAACGTGAATCCCTTTTATTTCTTTTTCTTGCCTGATTACTCTGGCTAGGACTTCCAATACTATGTTAAAAAAGAGTGGTGAAAGTAGGCATCCTTTCTGGTTCCTGTTCTTTGTCTCTTAAGATATTTAAATATCTTTCTGTCTACCTTTGAATACCTTTGGACTTGGCCATATCTTATATTCTTTTCATATTCTTTCTATCTTCTAGAACTATATTTTTAATAAATATTAGAAGATATCTAATTAAATTCCAGGCATCTCCATGGCCTTGTCTGGTTTTCACACTCTTGACTTTTAAGAGCTTTCTATTGATGCTTTTGCATCCAGTATGATCATTTTCTTTACGTATCTGTATTGCCTATGTTTACCTCTTAATCTGAGTTGTCAAAAAAAACCTCTTCTGGGACTGGCTTGGTGGTTCAGCAGTTAAGTGTGCACGTTCCACTTTGGCAGCCTGGGTTTTGCCAGTTCAGATCCAGGGTGTGGTCATGTCACTGCTTGGCAAGCCATGCTGTGGCAGGCGTCCCACATATAAAGTAGAGGAAGATGGGCACGGATGTTAGCTCAGGGCCAGTCTTCCTCAGCAAAAAGAGGAGGATTGGCAGCAGATGTTAGCTCAGGGCTAATCTTCCTCAAAAAAAAAGCTCTTCTGGATGGCTTGTAGAAATGTTTCTAATATTTAGTGTGTCAAATTTAGGTTTTAATTTCTCTGTTTTAATAAATGCTAGCAATAAAATATGTATTTCAAGCTTCCATTTAAACTGCCTCACTGCATTACGATTGACAAAGACATTTTTGTTCTAGTCCAAAACAATGAGATAGCTCATATTATAAAGTGCCCAGAGTGATTCTGTCATCTGTCTTCTTATTTTCTTATTTTGCCAGTCATATTAGAAGGTGAATGTGCAACTTATTTGCTTTGCTTTACAAAAGGGTCATAAAGGCAACTAGGTTTTTGTGGAAATAAATGCAAAACATTCAAGTCAGAAGAAATTGTTACTAGCCTTAGAAGTTTGATGAATTTTTGCTAGATATGAATGGGAGCAGGTTAAGGAAGGATAGACCAGTGTACCCAGAAGCCTGAAAGAATCTGAGATCCAAACTGTGGAAAAACCTCTTTTAACTCTAATCTATTAACAACTAGTACCCCTTCTGCAAGAAAATGGAAACAGAAATATTACTATATCAATGGAAGGATAATACCATTCTAAAGAAAGGGTATGTTCTGAGGAAACAGAAGAAAATTATTCCTCTGACAAATATTAACTGAGTTTTATGTGGGAAATCATCTTAAAGCAATGATACCTTCCAGGTATACCACTGGGCAAGCTATAGTAGAGGTCACACAGTAGAAAGGTTCTGAGAACTCAGACCACCTGTCTGGCCATGACACAACTGTTTGTTCCAGAGAACTCTGGCTCAAGAGATAAAACTATAAGTCAGGAAATTTTACTATTTGTTCAGGGAGTTTCTGCAAACCAATTTTGTCCAGGCAAATACTTTGCTCATTTAGATAAACAGCTCGCCTATTAGGGCACTAGATAGCTGGCTTGGGCAAACACTTTGTTTAACTTTCAACAGTTTACTCATCAAAATACCTTGCTGTATCCATCAGTCCCAATTTATTGTGTCAAAACTATCGCAATGAGTAATCTGCCGTGAAAGACTTGCTCTAAACCTCGTAAACCCAGCCCTCTAAACCGAAATGTTGTTTCTTGAAATCTCCCTTCTGAGACACACTAAGACTTTCAAGGTGGTGCTCTCCCTTAATACACTCAGTCTAATAAACTTAGCTTTGTCTGATCAACAGGTTTCTCTGATGTTCTTCTGGGGAATTGACATTGACAATCCTGGAGGCTACAAGAAGGTCTGATTGAGACCCTCTGGCTGACAGTTCCAGGTTCTCAGCTCTGAAACCACACGGACCCTTGGGGCTTCTTGAACCTCATGGTCAGGATCTCTCCCACTGCAGTGCTGAGTGCTCAGGGCCAATAGATTCATGGGAAGCCCTCTAAAACTGAGTTTATTTTGTGTTCTTGGAATAAGGATTCCGCTCAGGAATTCTTTGGTTAACTGGGCAGATTTGAAAACTGTTATATTTGGAGGGAAACCTGGCTTATTATTAATAACAGAATATTTTGATTCTTTTTCTGTTCTTGTTACCTTGTGTTGTGAATTCATAAGACAAAATTCAGAGGGGAAAGGATTAACGTAGGTTCAATAGTTCGTTTCTCAATCCATCCTCCAGGGCTGACAAGTTCAAAAGGTCTCATCAGACCAGCATCCTTATGGGATCAATTTTGCCTTGGGCCACCTAGTCAAACCTAATAAGACTTTTCTTCAGTCTGGACTTTGTTTCTTTGATAATTACTTAATTTCATTTCTTTTTGCTTGTAGCTGGAAGTCTCAAGCCTGTGAGACTTGCTAATTGGCCAGATTCTTACCAAGTGTAGTGATTATCATGGGATCTTCTTTGACACTCTGGGCCACACATGTGCTGCCTTCATGCTTTCATTCATGAACATATTTCTCCAACTGGCCTAATTTTACCAGGGAGAATTTGGAATTATCATGGCCATTTCCGGCAATTTCTGACAAGAACAAGATGCAAATAGGAAGAAAACCTTAGGAGGAGATTCTCTGACTTGTGTGTTCAAACAAGGGGTCACTTTTTAACACAAGAGATCCACTCTTCCAAGTTTTCCCACTTTGGTGATTACTAAGTACCAACTTTTTAATCATAAGGTTTAATGGAATGATTAAAGGCTCTACTTATTGTTTAAATAAATTATAATTCTTTTTTCTCTTGCGCGTATATCTGTAAAAATAGTTTCTTTCCTCTAACCCATCTCCTCTCCTTGCAGAGTTTAGGCAATTTTCCTTTACCAGTGATAATTTCATATCCGTCTTAAGCTGGCTTTATCTTGCTTCATCCTTCCCCACTTCCTTTCCCTTTCATTTTCCCTTCTCTTTGGAAATTAATTTGTTCATGAACATTTCTCTGTCATTATGTGTAAATTCTAGGAATATCTAGTGCAGATATAAAGTCAAGAATTTCCAAAATAAAAAACGGACAGAGGAAATATTAAATTGTTCGTACTTCTTATGTATGTTTTCCCTAGCCAAGAGTGAAAAGTTAACTGTGAGTTTAAGTAATTGATGTGACTCCCAGCTAGAAAGAAAAACTCAATATTGAGAACCTTGGGCAAAATTCCACAGCCTTTACAATTTTTGATATTTGAGGCTGGCCCTGTGGCCGAGTGGTTAAGTTTGCACACTCTGCTTTGGTGGCCCAGGGTTTCTCCAGTTCGAATCCTGGGCACAGACATGGCACTACTCATCAAGCCATGCTGAGGCAGCATCCCACATGCCACAACTAGAACAACCCACAACTAAAAATACACAACTATATACTATGGGGTTTTGGGAAAAAAAGGAAAAATAAAATCTTAAAAAAATTTTTTTTTGATATTTTGTTGTAGAGATTATTTATATTTGAAAAATCAGGAAAAGATATTCTTAAGTAGACAATTCTTTGGACAAATTAGAGTAATTTAATTTTAGCTTAAAATCAAAACTGTGTCTTCCTACTAATGTTATGAACATGTAAATATATCTATATTTCTTCTTCTTCTCCCCAAAGCCCCCCAGTACATAGCTGTAAATTCTAGTTGTAGGTCCTTCTGGTTCTGATATGTGGGACACCACCTCAGCATGGCTTGATGAGTGGTGCCATGTCCGTGCCCAGGATCCAAACTGGGAAAATCTTGGGGCACCAAAGTGGAGCGAGGGAACGTAACTGCTTGGCCATGGGGCTGGCCCCACATGTAAATATTTCTAGCAAAATATTTTAGTTAGTACAAGATGAGTTTAATTTTTCATGATTTAAATGTTGAAGATTTCCTGCATTAGTTCCATGGATCCAGTAAGTTATCTTTGTTTCCACAAATTTTTTAGGATTAGAAAAACTAAATGAAATTGTAATGAAAGATGTCTTTTGAAAGAGTTTAATTTTTTAAATTCCTATTATCTGGCCCAAAATGTCAACCATGACAAAGTGGAGAAACCTGATTTAAAACAAAACTATGAATCCAGTGTGATTTGTCCAAGATTTCACCTTGATAATATGGATTTGGATGATTATATGAAAATGCTTCTAAACTAACTTTCTCTAGAAAGTGTTTTTTTAAAAGACTGATATGAAATATTTAAATTGAGTTTCTTTAATTTCTAGAAATTCTGGGAATATTAGGCTTACGCAATAACTTATTAACTTGTATAAACCAATAAGAACAGAGCTCTTTTCTTTTGTAAGACTTTACAATCTAATTTGTTAATATGCTCTGTAGGTAGGAAAATATTTGAAATCACCCAAAAGGTGCTAAAGACTTTCCTCAATCCCAGAAAACCATAGAGAGAGTTTGCAGCTGTAGTTCTACAACCACAGCCACAGGTAAAAGTAAACACAGAGCACAAGAACTCACAGTTCGGATATCAAAGAGCTATTCTTCTTTCCAATGGACACAGAAATATTTTCTTAGTTGATGTGTGTTCACAAATAGTCAAGCAGAAAAACAAGCCAGATTCTTTGTTGTCTCTTACCTGACAAAGGACAGATCTCCATTATCCTTACAGAGATTACTAAATGGCAAGACCATGCAGACAGGTTATCAATCATTGTTGTAATCGATTAGGAAACCCTTATTGGCCACACACAAATCAAATGCATGTACACACAGGATGTTCAACGGACTATGCGGTCAAGACCAGCCTACTAGACCGTTCGTTCTTGCTTTTGGTTGCTGTAGAGAGCAACTTAGCTCAAACACCCAGTTAGACAAAACATAGACCAACTAACAGACTTGACCAAGAACTAAGAAAGAAAACAAAAATCAGGAGGGAAAAAGAAAGAAAGAAAAAAACTGGAGAAACAGTGTGTCAACAAAGGTAAACTTCCATGGTTGACTGGCAATTACTGCAGGGGCTAAAAAAAGACATGCCTAGGCTTTACAGCTCATTAAGTCCACTTCTTGGACAATACCATTGTATTGAATTCAACAGATAAGTCCATTCAGGTATCTCAGTGGATAACCTATCAACATGCTAAAGTATAATTTTCAAAGAATTGAAACACAGCTCTCATATAAATATAGAATGAACATGTCAAATATATTGTCCAATTTTTTAAATCATGAAGAAACTGCCAAGAATAGTAAAAGGTGGGAGATTTTACGATACTTGCAAGCTAAAAAGTTGCCTGCTACGGATTCATGGATGCTGGCAGAAGATGCAAGATGCTAGGGTCAGAGACAAAAACAAATTTATTACTCACAGCACACCCAGTCGCATGAGCATAAGCAAATTTGGTGCCAGTTCTTCAAACTACAATTTCTACAGAGTGATATGAAGAAGGCCAGGTGACACCTGCACATGCAGTGTGTTGCATAGGAACTCTGAGTTTAGGTAATACATGCTAGAATGCCTGACGCCCCACCCCCACCCCCTGACCCCTGCCTCACCATGCCCCACTTGGGAGGCAAACCTATCTCTATCTTCCAAGGCTGTAAGCAAAACTACGATTTCCTCTGGAAGCAAATACTGTGTATCCAAGGCTGTTTGCTATACAAACATTCTTGAAAAGATAATTCAGAACAAAGGCAGTTAGTACCTCTGTTCATAAGACACACAGAAATGTGAGAGATCCATGGAGAATCATCTCCTAACATTAACAAGTAAGATGGTAAAGCTAATTCAAAGGACATTTTGAGGAATTATCTATTTATAGGCACTTGAGTAGAGTAAGGTTAGAATAAGATTGCTAGGTTAGATACAAAACTGGATGCTTCACAGTAAAAAACAAACAAAAAAACCCAACCTAATTCTGGATGTTAACTGTCTATCACACAGAAATCTACAAGATAGCACAAACTTCACAGTATCTGGGCTCTAATCAAATAATAAACAGAATGGTAAAACACAGGTAAAATGCCAGTTTAATTTTCTTAAAGAATTAAATAATCCTAAGATGTTTATATTAACTAATGATCCAGTATGATATTCATTGTGATTTCTTCTTTGACCCATGGTTTATTCAGAGGTGTATTAATTTCTGAATACTTGGAGAGCTTCTAGATATTTTTTGTTATTATATTCTGTCTTTAATCAACCTTGTTGAGGTATAATTTTTGTACCAAAAATTGTACTCAACTCAAGTAAACAATTTGATAAATTTTAACAGATATATAACTTTCATGATATCACTTTCAATCAAGATACTATTTCCATCAATCCCCAAATTTCCTCAAGGTCTTTTGCTATTCATTACTCTTTCTGCAATAGATATGTTAAAACGATTTTAAAAATATAATATATAAATGATAATCAAAAGAAACTTGGAGTGGCTGTATTAATATCATATAACGTGGACTTCAAAACAAGGAACTATTACCTGGGATGAAGAGAGATATATGATGATCATTCAAATGAACATGGAACATTCTCCAAATAGACTATACCTGAGGTCATGTAACAAATCTCAACAAATTAAGAAAAAATGAAATTATATAAAATGGAAAAAAGAAATACAGCCCTTGACAATCAGGAGAGGTAGACGGGCATGTTTTTTGAGAAAAAACAGAATAGATTTGTTCTAGACTAAAATTCAGTTTGTTCCAGAATATTAAAGAACATAGAGAAAGATAAAACTTGAGTGTATATAGCAAGTTGTAGAAACTTTGAGGAAAGTGAATTTTACTTGCCATACTTTATAGTATCTGAGTATGAAAGAAAACAGACAAAATATGTTAAAATTTTGACAATGTTTCTTAATTTTGGTGGGTTTATTTATGAAGATATGATAATATCTTTTATTGCCAAGGACTGAATTAATGTAATACTGGAATTTCATTTTCCCCCTATGAAAATGTAAATTAATCTTGAAATATTTAGTCCGCTTTTAACAAGGGGAATAAAAGGTTATTTTTTACCTTCTGTGTAATCTGCAAGTTTAGCAGAAATTCTGTATATCACTACAATAATTTTCTGTGATATGTGCTGACTTCATTATGTTTCTGATAACTCTTTTAAAAAGTTCATCTCTTCAGAATAGCTGAAGTTCCTTACAATTTTGTTACCTTCTTCTATTTTTATCATAAAATATTCTTGTTATTTTGATTTATGTGTGGTTAGGCTATAACTTGTCATTGCTCACAGGTAATTGTGTTCCTGTCTCAATCAAATGACCAAATTTTTTCTGACAATTCTTTATTTTGCTTCCTCAAGATCAGATCCTAAACTCAGAAAAATAAATTTTTTAGGATGTCTTTTTCATTTTTTTTATTGTGGTAAAAATACACATAACATAAAATTTACCATCTTAACCATTTTTAAGCGGCATTAAGTACAATATGTACATTCACATTGTTTTGCAACCATCACCACCATCCATCTCCAGAACTTTTTCATCTTCCCCGACTGAAACTCCATACCCATTAAACAAAGCTTCCCATTCCTGTCTCCCCCCAGCCCCTGGCAACCAACATTCTACTTTCTGTCTCTATGAATTTGACTACTCTAAGTAGATCATAAAAGTGGAGTCATATAGTAGTTGTCCTATTGTGACTGGTTTAGCTCACTCAGAATGTCTTCAAGATCCATCCAAGTTGTAGCATGTGTCAGAATTCTTTTCCTTTTAAAGCTGAGTAATACTCCATTGCGTGTGTGTACTACATCTCGTTTTTTCACTCATCCTTTCATGGGTACTTGTATTGCTTTCACCTTTTGGCTATTGTGAGTAATGCTGCTACGCACATGGCTGTACAAGCCTTTGGGGTATATACCCAGAAGTGGAATTGCTGGATTATATGGTAATTCTATGTTCAATTGTTTTTTAGGAACCGTCATACCAGTTTCCATAGTGGTTGCACCATTTTATCTTGGCACCACCATGCCAAGGTTTCCTGTTTCTCCACATCTTTGTCAACATTTGTTATTTTCTGTTTTTTGAAAATAGCTCTCTTAATGGTTGTGAAATCATATCTCATTGTGGTTTTGATTTGCATTTCTCTAATGATTAGTGATTTGAACATTTTTTCATGTGCTTTTTAGCCATTTGTGTATTTTCTCTGGAGAATTGTCTGTTCAATTTCTTTGCCTATTTTCAAATCTCGTTGTTTATTTTTTGGTTTAGTAGTAGAAGTTCTTTATATATTCCGAATATTATCTCCTAATCAGATATAGGATTTGCAATTTTTTTTCCATTTCATGGGTTTCCTTTTCACTCTGTTAATACTGTCCTTTGATGCACAAAACTTTTTAATTTTGGCATAGACCAATTTATCTATTTTTTGTTGTTGTTGCCTGTGCGTTTGGTGTCATATCCAAGAAAGCATTGCCAAATCCAATGTCATGAAGCTTTTCCCATATATTTTCTTCTAAGAGTTTTGTAGTTTTAGCTGTTATGTTTAGGTCTTTGGTTCACTTTAAGTTAATCTTTTGTATATGGTGTGAGTTAAGAGTTCAGCTTCATTCTTTTGCATGTGAATATTCCATTTTGCTAACACCATTTGCTGAAAAAACATGGAATGCTTTACAAATTTGCATGTCATACTTATGCAGGGACCATGCTAATCTTCTCTATATCATCCAATTTTAGTATATGTACTGCCAAAATGAGCACTAGATGTCTTTTAAAACTAACATTAAAATTACCTTTGAGATTTCTCAAAGACCCCCTGGAAAATCACAATGATTTATACATTTATCTTATAAAAAGAGAGATGCCAGAAATGTTTTAGGTTGCTTTGATATACTTTATATGTCTGAATTAACTTATCACTATTATAAGAAATTCATGGGGAGAACTGTCAAATGAAAGGATAATTTTGTACAGATAAAATGTTCTTTACATAAAATTATCTGAGATTGTACATTGTGCAAAATAAATTGACGGGCTCAAGAGATTTGTTGATGCCTTCATTGTCCGTGATATGATCTTATCCAGGGGAAAATATTGATAAAATTCTTATGAAAGAGTTATGTATTATACCCCAATGGAGAAGCTTACTCACCTCAATTTTGACATTTTAGTTACTGTAATAAATCAATCTTATCAATTTAGTCATGCTATGAAGCAGGCAGTTCTGCTTCCTTGGTGGTTATAATACAAAAGCTATTCTTCACCAGATCCAGAGCTATAGTCTTAAATAGTTCTTCAAGAGAAGGACTTCAAAAACTTAGGTTATAATGAGAAAACATAATGTGTAATCTAGGTATTGTGAATTACTATACCCTAAAGCAATTTTCTTTGTTGAAAGATTGTCAGAAATAGCCTGAAAACACCACTTTTGCCTTATCAATAAAAAAAAATTTTTTTTAAACAAATCTGTTGAGTTTTTGAAGAATATGCTAAAATTGCAAGGTCATGAAAGGTGTTTTTAGTCTTTTTGATGCATAACATTTTGCTACATATTAATATTTTTTTAACATAAATTCAGTACTAAAAGAAAACATTTTATTTTAAATAGTATTTTTGACACAGTGGGCTTTGTCTTACGTGACTAATTCAAAGGAAATTAAGCACCTTGTTTTCTTATTGAACAGGAAGGAGTCTAAATTTATCTTTATATATTTTAAAACTTATTAGATATTAACATTTTAAATATTAAAAATTATTATTTTAAATAAATATATCGTATTGTTTGTTGATATGCTAATGTTAAAATATTTCACTTATGTTCACTTTTTATTGTATACCTTACAAAAATGGATGAAATGATTTTTTAAAACTCAGAGTTCCTAAGTGAAAAAAGATTAGGAAACATAGGGTTGTATAATTATGTATTAGTTCACAGATAATTTTCTTAATGAAAGCTAAGAACAGGTTTGTGTTAGTGAAAAAAAATTGCCCACAATTTTATAATAAAATAATTTCAATAGAAAGGGAAATTTTTCTAACAGATATATACATAAATTTTAATTGTGTCTGGGCATTCATTAGATTCATATCTGTGGGAAAGTACCATTTAAAAAAATATTGAAGCCACTTGATTTAAAAATTTTACTGAAGTTTGAAATTCCTTGTTTTAGAGGAGTATTTTGACATCTTATCCATTTTATAAGGCATCTAGATAAAATGGGCGTTCTTAGCAATATTTACATAGTAACAATTTGGCAGCCAAAAATGGAAACATACAGCCTTTGCAGTTTCAACTTAAATAGGAAGAGGACAGCCCCCCTTTCTTTTCTTCAGCTGTTGGTCCTCATAAATTCCAATATTTTGCTAATGGCAAATTCAATATGCCTGAGACTTTCAAGAACGTTAAAGCCTTCCTATTCTTGCTGACACTTAGGCAAGTACTGGATGGCTTCCGAGCCTTCGGAAGAGGATTATTTTTAATCATTTTGTGTGTGCAGTCAAAGAAACTTCAGAAAAAAGGGTTCATTGAGGATACTTTTAGTATCTTCATAGCTAATCGTTGGCATCCCTCCAGCTTTAGAACTTATTTGTGGAAAGCTCTTTATCTACCTGCCCTGCATATGACCTCTAGATTCCAAACAGTGGTTCCAGGTGTCATCCTGAGGTTCAAGGATTTACACAGGGCATTTTTTCACTCTTAAATTAGTATATTCAGATTATGTGTGAGCATTCTGGGCTACAGTTTATGCTGTTTATGTTGCCACAAGAATATGCAACAATGGACTTTGAAGTTGGCACCTACCAGAGGAAGTACTTGGAAAACAACAAGAACAACAACAACAAAACAACTTTGGACAAACAACATTTTTTTAAAAACTTTTTATTGAGATTATGATAGGTTATGACCTTGTGAAATTTCAGTTGTACATTACTGTTTGTCAGTCGTGTTGTAGGTGCACCACTTCACCTTTTGTGCCCACCCCTGACCCCCCTTTCCCCTGGTAACTACTAATCTGTTATCTTTGTCTACATGTTTAACTTCCACATATGAGTGGGGTCATACAGAGATTGTCTTTCTCTATCTGGCTTATTTCACTTAACATAATTACCTCAAGGTCCATCCATGTTGTTGTGAATGGGATGATTTTATCCTTTTTTATGGCTGAGTAGTATTCCATTGTATATATACATATATATATATATATATATATATATATATATATACACACCATATCTTCTTTATCCAATCATCAGTTGATGGGCACTTAGGTTGCTTCCTTGTCTTGGCTATTGTAAATAATGCTGCAATGAACATAGGGGTGCATGGGACTTTTGGAATTGCTGATTTCAAGTTCTTTGGATAAATACCCAGTAGTGGGATGGCTGGGTCATATGGTATTTCTATTTTTAATTTTTTGAGAAATCTCTGTACTGTTTTCCATAGTGGCTGCACTAGTTTGCATTCTCACCAGTAGTGCATGAGGGTTTCTTTTTCTCCACAACCTCTCCAACATTTGTTGCTTTTTGTTTTGGTTATTTTTGCCATTCTAACAGGTGTAAGGTGATATCTTAGTGTGGTTTTGATTTGCATTTCCCTGATGATCAGTGATGATGAGCATCTTTTCATGTGCCTATTGGCCATCCATATATCTTTTTTGGAGAAATGTCTGTTCATGTCCCCTGCCCATTTTTAGATCAGATTGTTTGATTTTTTGTTGTTGAGTTGGTGAGTTCTTTAGATAGTATGGAGATTAACCCTTTGTCGGATATATGACTTGCAAATATTTTTTCCCAATTGGTGGGTTGTTTTTTTGTTTCAATCCTGTTTTCCCTTGCCTTGAAGAAACTCTTTAGCCTGATTAAGTCCCATGTGTTTATTCTTTCTATTGTTTCCCTTGTCTGAGAAGACATGGTGTTCAAAAAGATCCTTTTGATGCTGATGTCAAAGAATGTACTGCCTATGTTTTCTTCTAGAAGCCTTATGGTTTCAGGTTGTACCTTTAGGTCTTTGATCCATTTTGAGTTTATTTTTCTGAATGGTGAAAAAGAATGGTCACTTTTCATTCTTTTACATGTGGCTGGGACAAAGGACATTTTTGAGGGGTATTCTTTAGAGGAGGAGCCTAAAGCATTTAATACTCTGAATAGCGAAGGAAATTTTACATGTTGAAGAGGCCCCATTCTTCATCCCCTACTATCACCAGTCAAATCAATCCTATTATCGAGACTAAAAAATAAGAAACTGAATGTATTACTGTTAATTTGAATAGTATAAGCTTTAGGTGGTGAACAAACTATCTGCTGTCGCTCAACCATGCCTAAAGAAACGGAAAAGAAGGAAGAAGAGATGTAACCAGGCAACAAGCCACTGCAAAGCCAGCTGAATTTTGGGTGCAAAAGCAATTATATTATTGTTGAAGTAAGGAATGTGCCTATTGCACTAAAATATTTTATTAGAAAAAGAAGTATCAATGAAATCATACTTCAGAAACATTTTTGAAAGAACAGCCTCTCTAGAGCCCTGTTATCTCCTGCTATTTCCAATTCACCTGTTCCCGTTATTGACAATAACTATTATAATGCCAATCCCAAACCTGGGTGTTTATGCAGTTGTTCAGCAAACATTTATATACCAGTTAGACTGCTGCTATAGTGTGCTGATGAGATGATGAGAGCCCGGACAGGGCAAAAAGAACAGAAAAGATAGGCTTAAAATATATTTGAAGTAGGATGTATAGAATATGGAGACTAATTGGAATAAATGAAGAAAAGGAAGTGTGAGATTTTAAAAGAGGATATAATCATGACTCTCATGCAAACGTAAAATAGATACCTGGCAAAGATTTTAACTCATTAATTAACGAGGGAGTCATAGATGTTACAGTTGATTCAAATGAGAGTTAAGGAATCACATATATATAAAGATTAAACTTGCTTAAATTAATTTACAAATAGTTGCAAAACTGGCTTATTCCATGGGAAATAGGGAGAAATCAATTGCATTTACCCCAGATAAAAATCCATATGCATGATCTGGGACAGCAATCATCAGAATTGCTATCAGTTATCTGCAACTTACAGAAATTGTAAAAAACACATTGAAAATTACAGAGAACCTATAGAATCAGCTATCAGTAATGGTGTGCTTAGACAAGTGCTGAATTTTCTATTGAAGACATTCAGTAAACTTTTTGGTCCATTTCAAAAAAGGGAAAGTAATAGGTTTAATTTTAAAAGTTTTGAATTTACATTCCACAGAGATTTAAAAATGAAAACTGCCAAATGTTCTCTATATTTGACATTTGGTAATTGCTGTTTCTTTTTCAGAAAAGACCGATAACAAGGCTCATAGAGTCTTGAAATATTGATCTGGATCCACCAAATGGAGCACAGCAGAACACTGTTAAGAAAATGGACTCTTAAGTCAGAGTGTCGAAGTTCAAATTCTGACATCGTTACTAACTAGATATTGACTTTGAGAAAATTACTTGCTTTGTCTATAACTCAGTTTCTTCATTGCTAAAATGAGAAAAATAATAGTATTTAATTTATAGGGTGGTTGAGAGGATTTCATTAGATAATAAATGTCGTGTACCTGACATACAGTAAGCACTCAGTAAATGGTATCTATTAGTATCCTGAGAAAAAGTCTATTAGCATTGCTAGTCTTCTGACAAAGAGTACATTTTGATGGAAGCTTATATAAATCCAAAAACCTTTTTCTGATTACAACATTTCCCAGTTCCCTGCAATTTTCAGTCACACACGTCCTCAGCTCTTCCACCTTAAAAGCCGACTTCCCATAAGATGCAGGTAGGGGCTTTATCAGGATGGAAGAAAGAACCATTGCCAACTTCAGCCATCTCATCTCATCATCGCTTATGCCTTCTTGGTATCTTAAGTCCCACAGCACTTACCTGTCAGCAGTGAGTATTTTTCAGATAAATCTGGAATCTGACACTGTGGCACCCAAAATATTGTTTGGTTTCTTTCCCATAGCAAGTATTTATCGATCAAATTTTTTTAATCAAAAAAAATTCCAAAGTTACATAGATCCTACATATCAAATAGGGAAAATAAACATTCTAAAGCAAAAGTGAGAGCACATTAATAATGAGAAATGCTGAACCACTGTTACCACAATAAAAAAAAGAATCAAAAACCACACACACACACATGCTGAATGATAGATGGCTTAGAGAAATTCAACTGCTAAAGAATAAAGGTAAAGAGACACTGAACATGGCAGTTGAATACATGGACTCCAGCCACTTCAGTAAGGAGTCTGCAGTTTCTTTTAAAATTGCAATTAAGGCCTTCAATAATCTCAGCTAAATCTCGGCTACGATAGCCGAGATTTGATAAGAACATAGATCAAATTATTAACCAAACTGATTCAAGGTAATGAGTTCATGCCTTTTTTCACTTTCTGTACATTTTACCCTGTTCTCTGAATTTTGTACAATAAATCATTTCAATGTTTAATTAAAAATAAAGGACACCAAAACCCACAAAACTCTTAAGAATGCCCTTTTGAAGCCTCAGACAGAGTAGAAGGGAAAGATGTAGACACATAAGGCAATATAAATCAAATCAATTTATTTTTCACTAACCACCATACTGCTGTGTCAAAATAACATTTTCCTATGTCATTAATACAGAAAATATTATTCCTATATTGGGAATACACTTGAAGAGTTATGGAGCACCTGGCAAAAAAAAGTAGCCAACTTTATGATAGAAAGTTCTATATTCCCTTGCTAAGTGCACTATTGTTATTCCAGCTTAGGCAATGGCAAGTAAGCACTTCTGTTAAAGTTATTTGTTAAAATAAGGTTACTTACTCCCGAGTTTCCATGGTAACTACTTTTTTGGGGTATATGTGTAAAAACCACAAAATTAAGAATGGAGTTTCTTCCAGAAGTAGGTTCCACAGCACAAGGCTGAGAGGTGAGTGGTCTGTGTTTGAATGGACGTTAGAATGGATTCACATTTCTGGTCTTTTTGTATGATCATCATGTAATGTTCCTCTACAGAACTAAAGGAAAACTCCGAAGTGAGAAGAAACAATCAATAAGGAATCTAACTTCAAAAACAGGGAAAATGTTTCTTTTAACTGAGCATGCGAATGGACTCAAGGTGAAGAGCTGCGAAAGTAATTCCCTCACAGTGTTTCTTTTGTTTGCCCCTAGAAAGGAATGCATAGGTTAGACACATCGAATTCCTTTTCTATGGTAACAGCAGTTTTCCCCAGGGCAACAGGAAATAGGAAGGGAAAATATTTGTGCAGGTCTGAGGTGGAGTCACAGAGGTAAAATCAGGCTTGACCAGACTCCGACTTTCCCTTCACCCAGGACCCCTTGCTCTCCTGATCTTTTCCTTTCCTTATTCTCTCAAAGCTTACTCTTAACACTCTGACATAAATGCTCTTAAAAGTAAATACTGATTATAGGTTTTTATTTTAGGTATTTACTCACAACAGGGAATATGCTCATGAACACAAAGAATGATGCTTTAAGGGTGGCATTTAGGACCTAAAGACAGGTTAGAGAGAGAAGAATTCTTTGGTGAGCTTCAAATTACACTTCTATAGCTGCCGTCTTATAAATCTATAAAGTTAGTCCTGTCTAGAAAGATTTATTTTTTTTCTATTTCTACTTGTGGTAAAAAACGCATAAAACTTACCATCTTTATCTGTCTAAAGTGTACAGCTCAGTAGGGTTAAGTATATTCACATTGTTGTGCAACGTATCTTCAGAACTTTCCACGTTGTAAAACTGAAACTACCCATTAAACAACTCTCCGTCTCTACTTGCCCCCCAGCCCCTGACGACCAATTCTCCTGTTCTATGAATTTGCCTACTTTAGATACCTCATATAGTGTTGGTCTTTTTGTGACTGGCCAACTTCACTTAGCATAGTGTCCTCAAGGTTCATTCATGTTGTAGCATGTGACATGATTGCCTTCTTTTTAAGGCCGAATCATATTCCATTGTATGTATATACCACATATGTTTGGGTTGCTTCCACTTCTTGGCTATTGCGAATAATGCTACTATGAACATGGGTGTGCAAATATCTCTTTGAGATCCTGCTTTCAATTCGTGGGATATATGCCCAGACATGGGATTGCTGGATCGTATGTTAATTCTACTTGTAATATTTCAAGGAACCTCCATACTGTTTTCTACAGTGGGTGCACCATTTTGCATTTCTACCAATGGTGCACAAGAGTTCCAATTTCTGTATATCCTTGCCAACACTTGTTATTTTCTGTTTTTTTGAAAGTAGCTATCCTAATGGGTGTGAAATAATAGCTCTTGGTTGTTTTGAAGATTTATATTTTTTGATACAACCTTTTATTTGCACTGGACCATCCAATTTATAAATGTTGCCTATAACCCACTAAATTACCATGTCGTATACCTAGCAAACAATGATACAAAAGAATTAAAAAGCTTAATGATTTCTCAAGACTCACAAGAAATTACTGATAAATCGGGAGTTTCTAGCTACAAATCCCCCAACTATTTTCTTAATTCCTGGAAGCACACATAAATTCCTGGCTTCCAAATTCTGTTATTATATCTTTATGCTAAAATATGTATTTTTTTACTACCTAAAATGGATGCCACCAAATTTTTATGAAGAACATCCATAGAGCCATGTTGTATATTTCTACATGTTAAAATAAAAAGGACTCTTTACAAGCTACTTAAATGAAAATGAAGAGGAAATGATTTCTGATTAATAATAATTATTATATAATGCAACTTTTTGGTAAAGCTGTAAGAAAATGTAAAAGCACATAAATCTGAGGCAAGAAAAGGAACTCTGTTGAAATAACATAAATTTCAAAGAAATTTAATGTTTCACAAAATATATAATGTTCTATTTAAAAGATGTTATCTTGAGGGCTGGCCCCGTGGCCGAGTGGTTGGGTTCGCGCGCTCCGCTGCAGGCGGCCCAGTGTTTCGTTAGTTCGAATCCTGGGCGCGGACATGACACTGCTCATCGAGCCACGCTGGGGCGGCGTCCCACGTGCCACGACTGGAAGGGCCCACAACGGAGAGTACGCAACTATGTACCGGGGGGCTTTGGGGAGAAAAAGGAAAAAAATAAAATCTTTCCAAAAAAAAAAAAAAGATGTTATCTTGATGATTTGTGTACATGATTAAAATTATGCAATAAAGTTCTGAAGAGCACCAAAATTCAGTTGAAATTGAATAGTTCATATGTATTAAAGTATAATTTTACAAAAATAAAATCATGATTCTCATACAAATATAATATGAACTTGTTTTCAAATTCACTCATTCATAAGGAAACCAGTAAGATGTTAAAACTGATTCAAGGAGCATTTGAGAAGCTATTATATACACATATGCGTGCACATACACACATACATTCATACAGAAATGTTTAGATAAGATGATTGCTTAAGATACAAAACTGATAATGTCTTAAAAGGCTATAGTATTTAGTGTTATCTGTTTCACTGGACAGAAGTTTTTTCCACTTCTATTGAGCAAAAGTCTTATTAAAAGATAAACTGGGAGCTGCCTGGTGGCATAGTGGTTAAGTTCAGGTGCTCTGCTTCGATGGCCCGGGGTTCGCAGTCTCGGCTCCCGGGCATGGATCTATGCACTGCTTATCAAGCCATGCTGTGAATGTGTCCCACGTATCAAGTAGAGGAAGATGGGCACCAATATTAGCTCAGGGCTAATCTTCCTAAAAAAAAAAAAGATAAACTGAAGCATATTAAACATTTTAAGGGTTTATATGAGCAAAAATGGATTCAAATTGGGCAGTGCCAAATTGGAAGTGGTTAGGATTGTTTAGGTGATAGGAGCCAAGAAAGGAAATCGTTCGATTGGCTATAGCTGAAAGCCTAGCTGGCTGCTTGTGATTGGTGGCCCTTAGAGCTTAGTTTTGTAACCTTGAGGCATTTCTTAGATTTTGATTTGCTTACATAGGCTGTCATGGCATTAGAGCCACCTCAGTCTATTGGCCTTCTTGTGTAATTAATCGTCTATGAATTAATGCCTGAGAATTCTGAAATTGTAGTTCCTGGATCAGGAGCATTTGAATCACCTGGGAATTTGTTAGAAATGAACACTTTCAGGCCCCATGCCACATCTAGAGAATCCGAAACTCTGGGTGGGGCCGAACAACCTGTGGTTTAGTAAGTCCTTTGGATGATTTTGCTGCACATTGAGCTCTGAGAATGATTTCCCTAGATAATCCTTGGGTGGCTGTCACCCCAGCATGACATAGAAGGGATATGGTACCCAACTTTCCACCTTGCTTTCAAATTTTGCTTGTTTTTTTCATAATAAATAAAAATGTTAATACTTTGTACTCTGTTTTTTGCAGATTTTGAAAATGCCTCTCAATGCCTCTTTCACATGTAGGGCTATATTCTGTCTCTTACTCCTCAAGCACTTTTTATAGGATAAATCCCAAATATTAAATAAAGACAAATGCTAATGTTATAATATTTAAATAAGATCATCTTTGTGTGTATAATTTCAAATAATTCATGGAGAAATTTGAGAGATGTGGGTTAGCGAGATTACAATGGAGCCTACAAAACTCTGTATTTGCCATGTTAGACCTTAGAAGAGACCTCATCTTATAATGCTGGTAATGTATTATTTCTTCTGCATAATAAATGTTATTGTTAAATGAATAGTTAACATTGATTCTTTTGTTGCACATTCCTAACAAAATTATAGTTCTTTTGAGGTGTGCTGACAGGACTAATTTCTAATCTCAATTTTTATAACTTTGTTCTTCCCTTTGTACTTAAGCAGTCTGAGGAGGGAAAAATGTCCAGCAGTAACACGTTCTATTTCACACTGATTCTCATGAGTCATCTCAATAATATGTTGTTTTGAAGGTCAGCAGCTGGCAGGAAAAAGCAAAGAAGAAATAATGGATGCAGTTTTAAGCTCCATAGTACATGAAAAAATCTCTATGCAACCAGTACCTATAAAGCTAGTTATGCTTTTAGATTTTCCATACCTTAAGGTTACTCCTCAAAAATGTGATTACTTATCTACATAGCCATGGGCATGGTATAATATTTATCAAGCAAACTGAAAGAAAACAAAACAAATACATTTATTTTAAAATGCCCTTCTTTTAATCACATACATGTTTATTGTAGAAAACTTCACAAATACAATCTAAAAGCAAAAATAACATACTCAAAATTCCACCTTCCAGAATAACCATAATAAATACTTTCATCTTCATATGAAAAATACCTTTATGTTAACATTTTTTTTATGTTAATGGACACATGTGGTTCAGAAAAGGGCTAAGAAAAAATTTCTCAGAAGTACTGAAATGAATTGTTCAGACATCAAATGATACATTGCATTTTTAAAACAGTATAGTAGGGGCTGGCTCCATGGCCGAGTGGTTAAGTTTATGTGCTCTGCTTTGTCAGCCCGGGGTTCACTGGTTCGGATCCTGGGTACAGACCTATGCATGATCATCAAGCCATACTGTGGCAGCATCCCACGTAGAAGTGGAATGACCTACAACTAGGATATACAACTGTGTCCTGGGGCTTTGGGGAGAAAAAAAAAGAAGATTGGCAATGGATGTTAGCTCAGGGCCAATCTTCCTCATCAAAAAAAAAAGCTCAGCAGCTGGCCCAAGATTCGCTTGCCTCTGTTGTTAAAAACAACAACAACAACAAAAACTATATAGTAAAGATGCCCTTGTCCAAGAATCATAGCACAAGCACAAATTTCAAATATATCAATGAAAGCTGAATTTTTAATCAGACCAATGCATATTTAGTGTAAGCTAACATGTTCATTCTGATTTTACCCACCGGTTTATTCATCTATTGTGAAGTGGAAAGAAACAAACGTGGTTACCACACCAAGATGACAGACATTGTTTTCTTTCATCTGTAAAATCATTTTGAAAAATAAGAGTGATATAACAGAAGGAACAAATCTATAAAAGCCCTGGAAATGAAGCAGGGTGTCATCACCATACTGAAAATTTGAGGAATTTCTTGAAAATATACAGTAGATAGCAGGATGAGTGCTGGAAACCTCAAAGAAATGCAAAGTGTTGAGTCAGCAGGGTTGCTAATGGAAGCTGGCCACAGGCCAAATAGTGAGCCAAATCACTGAGGAATTGTGCAGCAGTTGGGACAGTCCCAACCTGAATATTCTTTAGCCTAGAGGCTAAATCCCGTTAGAAGAGTTAAGGTGGATGTTCTGACCTAAGGAAAATGAGGATCCACCATGAGCTCCTGGGCTGGAGTAAGGTAACAATGTAACATCTGACCCTCAAATGGACATGAAGAAAACAACCAGGACATGTAGCTTCAGGCTGAAGTGAGTTGGACCACAATGAGCCTTTCTTTATCTCACTGTTTCAGGAAGGTCAGCAGGTTTTCTGTCTGCTTCTTCTCTGTGAGCCCTTTAGAAAAGTTGCCTTTTCTCCCCTGGCACGGAGCATTCCTTAAACTTTTCCCTACCACACTTATGGAATCCTAAAGTTACTTATTCTTTTTGGGGGGCAATTCTCTCTAGGAAAGAAAACTTGAAAATGGCCAAGGAACTCGATGACACCTGTCCTGATGAATCAAGTCCTTCATTTATAAATATGAATACAAAAAAATAAATTACCAGGCAGTTTGAGAAAAACAAACAGCAAGAAAGAGAGGCACAAAAATGAATATAAAAATATGGAGGAAAAAACCCTCTAAAATTTTACAATTCATACCTTCTAATAGATTTGAAAGGTTATTGCATCCAAACAATGAAACTATCAGAATAACAGGATTCTTGGAAATTAAAAGCATGACACTATGATATTTAAAGTACTCAATTGTAGGACTGAAAAGCAATAAAATATCTGTAGAACAATCTAACACCTGGAAGATAAAGTAGAAAGGAATTCACTGCTTTAGGCACTAAGCAAAGAGATGAAAAATATGAAAAAAATAGTTAAGAAAAAACATGTTAAGCAAACATCAATAAATACAAGAGAGTTGAAATAATATCAAGCATCTTTTCTGATCATAACGCTATTAAACTAGAAATCAACTACAAGAAAAAAGCAGAGAAAGGTGCAAAAATGTGGAGACTAAACAACACGCTTCTCAACAAACAATGGATCATTGAAGAAATTAAAGAAGAAATCAAATATTATCTGGAGACAAATGAAAATGAGAACACGACATACCAAATCATTTGGGATGCAGCAAAAGCAGTCCTAAGAGGGAAATTCATCGCAATACAGGCTCACCTCACTAAACAAGAAAAAGCTCACGTAAGCAACCTCAAACGACACCTAACAGAACTAGAAAAAGAAGAACAAACAAAGCCCAGAGTCAGTAGAAGGAGGGAAATAATAAAAATAAGAGCAGAAATAAACGATATTGAAACAAAAAAGACAATAGAAAGGATCAATGAAACAAAGAGTTGGTTCTTCGAAAGAATTAACAAAATTGACAAACCCCTAGCCAGACTCACCAAGAAAAGAAGAGAGAAAGCGCAAATTAATAAAATCAGGAATGAGAGAGGAGAAATCACAACAGATACCAATGAAATACAAGAGATCATAAGAGAATACTATGAAAAACTATATGCCAACAAATTGAACAACCTGGAAGAAATGGACAAATTCCTAGACTCCTACAATCTCCCCAAACTGAATCAGGAAGAAATGGAGAATCTGAATAGACCAATCACAAGAAAGGAAATAGAAACGGTAATCAAAAACCTTCCCAAAAACAAGAGTCCAGGACCAGACGGCTTCTCTGGAGAATTCTACCAAACATTCAAAGAAGACTTAATACCTATTCTCCTCAAACTGTTCCAGAAAATTGAGAAAGATGGAGAACTCCCTAACACATTCTATGAAGCCAACATCACTCTGATCCCCAAACCTGACAAGGACAACACAAAGAAGGAGAACTACAGGCCGATATCACTGATGAACATAGATGCAAAAATCCTCAACAAAATTTTGGCAAACCGATTACAGCAATACATCAAAAAGATTATACACCATGATCAAGTGGGATTTATACCAGGGACACAGGGATGGTTCAACATCCGCAAGTCAATCAACGTGATACACTACATCAACAAAATGAAAAACAAAAACCACATGATCATCTCAATAGACGCAGAGAAAGCATTCGACAAGATCCAACACCCATTTATGATAAAAACCCTCAGTAAAATGGGTATAGAAGGAAAGTACCTCAACATAATAAAGGCCATATATGATAGACCCACAGCCAACATCATACTCAATGGACAAAAGCTGAAAGCCATCCCTCTGAGGACAGGAACAAGACAAGGGTGCCCACTTTCACCACTCCTATTCAACATAGTACTGGAGGTGCTGGCCAGAGCAATTCGGCAGGAAAAAAAAATAAAAGGAATCCAAATAGGTAACGAAGAAGTAAAACTCGCGTTGTTTGCAGACGACATGATCTTATACATAGAAAACCCCAAAGAATCCACAGAAAAACTATTAGAAATAATCAACAACTACAGCAAAGTAGCAGGGTATAAAATTAACGTGCATAAATCAGTAGCATTTCTATACACTAACAATAAACTAACAGAAAAAGAACTCAAGAACTCTATCCCATTCACAATCGCAACGAAAAGAATAAAATACCTTGGGATAAACTTAACCAAGGAAGTGAAGGATCTATACAATGAAAACTACAAGACTTTCTTGAAAGAAATTGACGATGACATAAAGAGATGGAAAGACATTCCTTGCACATGGATTGGAAGAATAAACATAGTTAAAATGTCCATACTACCCAAAGCAATATACAGATTCAATGCTATCCCAATCAGAATCCCAAGAACATTCTTCACAGAAATTCAACAAACAATCCTAAAATTCATATGGGGGAACAAAAGACCACGAATTGCTAAAGCAATCTTGAGCAAGAAAAACAAAGCCGGCGGAATCACAATCCCTGATTTCAAAACATACTACAAAGCTACAGTGATCAAAACAGCATGGTACTGGTACAAAAACAGGTGCACAGATCAATGGAACAGAATTGAAAGCCCAGAGATAAAACCACACATCTATGGACAGCTAATCTTCGACAAAGGAGCAGAGGGCCTACAATGGAGAAAAGAAAGTCTCTTCAACAAATGGTGCTGGGAAAACTGGACAGCCACATGCAAAAGATTGAAAATCGACCATTCTTTTTCACCACACACCAAAATAAACTCAAAATGGATCAAAGACCTAAAGATTAGGCCTGAGACAATAAGTCTTTTGGAAGAGAATATAGGTAGTACACTCTTTGACATCAGTTTCAAAAGAATCTTTTCGGACACTGTAACTCCTCAGTTGAGGGAAACAATAGAAAGAATAAACAAATGGGACTTCATCAGACTAAAGAGCTTCTTCAAGGCAAGGGAAAACAGAATTGAAACAAAAAAACAGCTCACTAATTGGGAAAAAATATTTACAAGCCACTTATCCGACAAAGGGTTAATCTCCATAATATACAAAGAACTCACACTGCTTAACAACAAAAAAACAAACAACCCGATCAAAAAATGGGCAGAGGACATGAACAGACATTTCTCAAAAGAAGATATGAATATGGCCAATAGACACATGAAAAGATGTTCATCATCGCTAATCATCAGGGAAATGCAAATCAAAACTACACTAAGATAGCACCTTACCCCCGTTAGATTGGCAAAAACATCCAAAACCAAGAACGACAAATGTTGGAGAGGTTGTGGAGAAAGAGGAACCCTCATACACTGTTGGTGGGAATGCAAACTGGTACAGCCACTATGGAAAACAGTATGGAGATTTCTCAAAAAGTTAAAAATAGAAATACCCTATGACCCAGCCATCCCATTACTGGGTATCTATCCTAAGAACCTGATATCAGATATCTCAAGAGTCCGTTGCACCCCTATGTTCATCGCAGCATTATTTACAATAGCCAAGACGTGGAACCAGCCTACATGCCCAGAAACTGATGATTGGATAAAGAAGATGTGGTATATATACACAATGGAATACTACTCAGCCATAAAAAAAGACGAAATTGGCCCATTCACAACAATGTGGATGGACCTCGAGGGCATTATGTTAAGCGAAATAAGTCAGTCAGAGAAAGACGAACTCTATATGACTCCACTCATAGGTGGAAATTAGTATATTGAGAAGGAGATCTGATCGGTGGTTACCAGGGAAAAGGGGGGGTGGGGGGAGGGCACGGAGGGGGTAGTGGTGTACCCACAACATGACTAACAAAAATGTACAACTGAAATTTCACAAGCCTGTAATCCATCATAACATTAATAAAAAAAAAAAAAAAAAAAAAAAAAAAAAAAAAAAAAAAAAAACATGTAGTAGACATTTGTCATTCTTTTTTAGCTACTCAGCAATTTTGAGCATCCTTCCAATATTTGAGGAATTTCCCACCTTATGAGCATCACCAAGGTGAAAGTCAGACATTTGCTTTCCCAGCTTCCCTTGTTATTTGAAGGTAAATTTTGATGAGTTAAAAATAAATATTGCAAACTTCAGTGCAAACCCTACTAAACTATTTTTTAAAAATAAATATAATTAACATGCTAAAAGATGAGATAAGTGAAATCCCAAAATGCTCAATTGCACCACGGAAAACAGAAGAGGGGGAGAAAGGAACAAAAAAACAAGTACAATGAATAGAAAACAGTTACAAACAAGGAGATATTAATAAAATTGTATCAATAATCACTATAAATGTGAATAGTCTAAATACTCTAGAGATTGTCAGAGTGGATGAAAAAATCAAACCCAACTATATGTTGTTTACAAAAAAGCCACTTTAAATATAAAGACACACATAGATTAAAAGTAAAGGGATGAAGAAAGATCTACTGTAATAACATTAATGAAAAGAAAGCTACAGTAGTTATACTAATTTCAGAAAGAAGCAGACTTCAGAAAAGAAAATTATTAGATATAAAGACATGCATTACATAATAGTAAAGGTGTCAATTCTCCAAGAAGATCTAATAATCAATGTATGTGTACCTGACAACAGACCCTTAAAATACATGAGGCAAAAACTGATAGCACAGATAAAAGAAATAGGTAAATCGCAATTATATGTGGAGACTTAATACCCCTCTGTAGGTAATGCATAGATCAAGCAAAATGGAAAATCAATAAGAATATAATTAACTGGAATAGCACTCTCAATCAACTTGATCTAATTGACATTTATAGAATATTCTAATGCAATAACAGCTGAATACACATTCTTCTCAAGCCCACATGGAACATTCTTGAAGGTAGACTACAATCTGGGACATAAAAAACACTTAAAAATTTTATTTTTTTGGTGAGGAAGATTGGCCCTGAGCTAACATCTGTTCCCAATCTTCCTCTTTTTTTTTTTGCTTAAGGAAGATCGTCTCTATGATAACATCTGCTGCAGTCTTCCTCTATTTTGTATGTGGGATGCCACCAAAGCATGGCATCCCATGCATAGGTCCATGCCTGGGATCCAAACTTGCAAACCCTGGGCCACTGAAGCAGAGCATGTGAACTTAACCGCTACACCACCAGGCCAGTCCCTAAAAATTTAAAAGAATAGAAATCATAGAAAGTATGTTCTAAGAGCACAATGGAATTAAATTAGATCAATAAAATTCTAGATCTGGAAAATTCCCAAATATTTAGAAATTAAACAACATACATCCAAATAACACATGGGTCAACAAAGAAGCCTCAAAAAAATTATGAAAATTTTGAACTAAATGAAGATGAAAATACAACATCAAAATTTGTGGAATGCAGGAAAAACAGTGATTAGAGGGAAATTTATAGCATTAAATGTTTATATTAGAAAAGAAGAAAATCTAAAATCAACAAACTAGTTTAGGAAACTCGAGAAGGAAGATCAATTTATACCTAAAGCAAGGATAAGAAAAGAAATAAAAATTAATGCAGAAATTAATGATGTTGAACAGAGGAAAATAGTTGGAAAATTAGCAAGCCCAAAAGCTGGCTTTTTAAAATAAAAAGATCAGTAACATTGTTAAACCTGTGGCCAGGCTGATTGAGAGAAAAGAGAGAAGACAAAAATTATCAACATCAGAAATAAAAGAGAGGTCATCACTACAGATCCTATGGACATTAAAAAGATAATAAAGGAATATGAGAACAACTCTATGCCCACAAATTTGATAATCTAGATGAAGTGAACCAATTCTCTGAAAGACACAATTTGCCAAAACTCAAACAAGAAGAAACAATCTTTACATTTATTTATTTATTTATTTGAGGAAGATTAGCCCTGAGGTAACTGCTGCCAATCCTCCCTTTTTTTCTGAGGAAGACTGGCCCTGACCTAACATCTGCACCCATCCTCCTCCACTTTATATGGGGGATGCCTACCACAGCATGGCATGCCAAGCGGTGCCATGTCTGCACCCAGGATCTGAACTGGTGAACCCCGGGCCACGGAATCAGAACATGAGAACTTAACTGCTGTGCCACTGGGCCGGCCCCTACAGTTATTAAAAAAATTAAATCAATAATGAGTAAACTTTCCAACAGAAAGCACCAGGCCCAGATGGGTTCACTGGCGAATTCTACCAAATATTTAAGGAAGAAATTACACCAATTCTCTACAATCTCTTTCACAGGATAGAAGCAGAGAGAATAATTCCTAATTCATTTTATGAGACCAGCATTACCCTAATAGTGAAACCAGACAAAGACATTATAAGAAAAGAAAACTACAGGTGAATCTTTCTCATGAACATAGATGCAGAAAGTCTCAACAAAGTATATAAAGAATTAGACACCATGATCAAGTGAGATTTACCCCAGGTATGCAAGGCTGGCTCAACATTAAAAAATCAATTAATGTAATCCATCACATCAACAGGCTAAAAAAAGAAAAATCACATGATCATATCAATAGACATAGGAAAAGCATTTGATACAATCCAACATGCACTCATGACAAAAAGTTTCAGCAAACTAGGATTAGAGGGGAACTTCTTCAACTTGATAAAGGATATCTTATCAAGATATTTACAGATATCTTGATATCCATCAAAAACCCTGCAGTTAACGTCATACTTAATGGTAAGAAACTTGAAGTTTTCCCACTAAGATCAGGAATAAGACAAGGATGTTCCCTCTCAACACTCCTTTTCAACATTGTACTGGAAATCCTAGCTAATGCAATAAGATAAGAAAAGAAAAGAAAATATATACAGATTTGGAAGGAAGAAATAAAACTGTCTTTGTTCACAGATGACATGATTATCTATGTAGAAAATTAGAAAGAATCAACAAAAAGACTCCTGGCACTAATAAGCAATTATAGCAAGGTTCTAAGATACAAGGTTAATGTACAAAAGGTAATAGCATTCCTATATATCAGCAATGAATGAATGGAATTCTACTATTCATATTTTGAAAACTGGACCAATTATATCAAGTGAGTGTATAAGATTTCAACCTACTTGGGACAAGACCAAGCGTAAAAATATAAAAGTGTCTAAGTTAACATTATGTGAGTTTTAAGGTGACCAATTATTGTAGGTGCAAGGCATGTATGACATGTAATAGAGTGAGGACTCTTAAGAGAGAACACAGGGAAGATAACGAACATTATAAGCAAGCTGAGGCAACATTATATGTTGAGCTTAGTCCTGGGTTATATGTTAGACTGGTGGGAAGATATTTCCTTTGGGAAATTCTTCAACTGGAGTTGATGAGGGCAGACAAAATCTGTTTCAGCAAGAGATGCTTTTGGAAGCCTCAGAATCTTTGACCTCATATCTCTCATTATGAGCACCCCGCCAAGAAAAATCTAGATGAATACGTTAGAAAAGAAATGTCAAGCTCCTTCCATCAGTGCTAGCCCTCCTCTTGATAGAAAAGAAAAGAGACCAACCTTAGAAGGAGGTAAAAAAAAATGTAAAAACTCAAGTGGGACAGCTAGAAAAGAATGAGTAAACATCAGGGCAAAAAAAAAAAAAGGGGGGGGCCACTAAAGGTATCTCCTACCTGCTGCTTCAAAGGAATGTTAAAACAGAGTATCTCTGATACCAACAGTGACTCTAGGCCTGGAAAGGCAAGGGTTAGGAAAGTGCACAGCAGAAGACAGACTGACCCTTCTTGGGCCCCTGAGCATAGCCTTTGGAGGTGTCAACAGCAGCTGCAGTTCAGAACTCTGCTGAGTCTGATTCCCCATTTGACTGTATGTGAAACAAGGAAGAAACTGCCTCAGAAGGCCAGATTCAGGCCTAAGAACTTCCAGGGCAATGGGAAAAAAACCAAAAATGCCTTGGGAACTTTGCAGGAAATGAAGAAATACAGACAGACAGTAGGAGATTTGGAGAGTGGGCAAAGCAATGAAAGGAACTTTACTTAAATAACTCCTTGATACAGATGTGGGGGAATATGCCCAAAAGAGGGAACGGAGCATTGTCATGATTTAATGCCTATCCTCAGTTCAGTCTTGCGTGCCAGCAAGAGAAGGTACAAAAGAGAAAAAAATCAAGTATTTTAAATACGCGTGATGCACCATATGAAGAGAACACATTGCAAATTTTAAAATTTTTCAAACACAAGAATGTGTCAAATGAAATTTCTGAGAAATAAAACCATGTGCATACTTGGATATTATCCCCAAGATATGGTGAAAACATGGCAGCAGAATTAATTTCTTAATGGAAGACAACTTACAACTGAGGTGAGTTCGCTAGGTTTGGGACAGAAGAGCTGGCTCTGAGCGAACTACGGCCATACAGGCAACATCCAAACCAAACGCTTTCTCTCTTTGCTCGTGATTCTCTTCGTTCTCCTTCCTTCCCACAGTATGAGTAGGTCAGAATCACTGTGGATCTGGATTGTACTGTGTGTCAGAAACTGAGTCGTCTATTCTAACTTAAACTGTTATGTCCTTTCTCCTCAGGAGCAGATCTCAGAGTTTTAGCTGGGAACAGAGACATCTTAAATGAAATATTACTTTTCCACCTTCCCGCACCCCCACCCCAACTTGTAACTGAGTTCTGACTAACGAAATATTAGTAAAAATGTGTGGGATTTTCGGTTAAAGGAAGCTGACTCAGTGGAGAGAGATCCCTTTGCTTTTCTGCCTTTCTTCCTTCTTCTGGCCAGCAACTGAGACTGGAAGATGGTGGACCAGAAAGATGGGAGTCTAGATTTCTATTGCTACTATAGAGCCACCCCACCAACCCTGGATTATTTCTTTTTGGTCTTCTTTTGTTTGACAGAGAAATGACTTCTATCTTGCTTTGTTACTGTTACTTTGGAGTTTTCGTTAACATGCAGCTAAAGCTAATACTAACTGATGCATACCACACACAAAGGCTTAGGAGCGTCATTTTGCTTGGTTAAAATCTTTAAGGCGTGCAGGGGATAGTGGGTGTGTGTAGCTGTAACATTCTTATGTGTTCTATTGACTCTGGTTTTTTAAAAGAAGTGGGACACACGAGAGACTGCGGTTAGTTCAATTACATTTTAGAGATGCTGAAGAAAGTACCATCGTCCCGTCAGGGCCAGACAGCCCAAGCTTAAGGGAACCTTACTCCACCCAGATGGCAGTGACACCCTGCTGAGCTAGACTTAATGGAATAAGAAACTAGAGAGGATAAAATTTTAAACTTTGACCTAATTCAAAAATGCATTTCTTTTACCTTTAATTTCTCCTACAGAATTTAATAATATAGGGCGCTCATACATTCTAACGTGGCTTCCATATCATATGGATTTCTAAATTTGTCTATGCAACCTCATGTGTCCCTTGTTGGGCATAATTTGAGATTGAAATAGTAAATGGGATAAAATTTTGGCCCAGACTATGGAGTATTTTGGGAATTAATTAACATCCTAATATGACCCAGTTTGGAGGTTTCTGAAGATAAAAGCTAAACTGCCCATCCATAAATAGTCCATAAAATAGACAAAAGAGCAGTGCATGTTGTTGGGGAGATGCCTCACAAGGAGATGTTCAGACCTGCCTCACCAAGATATAGGTGGCCCCCTCTCCAAGTGTGCCAGCCACCCCACTGGACCCCACAGGTTTGGTTGTTAAATGCAACTGGTTAATAGAATGAGAAGCTGGGGAGTGCAGAGGGAAACCATTCTCCAGCTTACGCCACTTTCATACCGTGGCCCATCTAACAAGGGCTTGTCCTCTCAGGGGAACTCCGGTGAGGAAACTCTCCCCTTCTCTCCCCTGTAGCATTAGGGAGATGGAAGTGAAGGCCACTGCTCTTTCACTGCCCAGCACATTGCCTTGTACTTTCTTACTGAGACCTGCTGGCAACAGAATGCCATCCATGCCTTCACTCTAGCTCTTGAATTCCAGAAGTCCATCTGCATCAGGGTCAAGAGCAAGTCTGTAAATCTATGGGGAATTCCATGGCCCACAGTGAACTGACTACAGACACTCCACTGGTTTGATATAAAAATACAAACATGGGGGCTGGCCCCGTGGCCGAGTGGTTAAGTTCGCGCGCTCCGCTGCAGGCGGCCCAGTGTTTCGTTGGTTCGAGTCCTGGGCGCGGACATGGCACTGCTCATCAGACCACGCTGAGGCAGCGTCCCACATGCCACAGCTAGAGGGACCCACAGCGAAGAATATACAACTATGTACCGGGGGGCTTTGGGGAGAAAAAGGAAAAAATAAAATCTAAAAAAAAAAAAAAAAAAAATACAAACATTAACTAGAGAGAACTTGTTCATATTACTTATATTTATTTTACTATAATACTACCCAAAGTAATCTACAGATTCAATGCAATCCCTACTAAAATTCCAATGTCATTTTTCGCAGAAATAGAACAAACAATCCTAAAATTTGTATGGAACCACAAAAGACCCTGAGTAGCCAAAGTAATCTTGAGAAAGAACAAAAAAGCTGGAGGCATCATGCTTCCTGATTTCAAACTGATTACAAAGCTATAGTAATCAAAGCAGTATGGTATTGGCATAAAAACAGACACATAGATCAATGAAATGGAATAGAGAGGCCAGAAATAAATCCATGCCTAGATGGTTAATTAATTTATGACAGAGAAGCTAAGAACATACAATGGGGGAAGGACAGTCCCTTCAATAAATGGTGCTGGGAAATCTGGTCAGTCACGTACAAAAAAATGAAACTGGGCCCTATTTTACACCACACACAAAAATCAACTCAAAATGGATTGAAGACTTCAAGTAAGACTTTAAACCATAAAACTCCTAGAGGAAAACAGGTGGTAAGCTCCTTGACCTTGGTCGTGGCGATGACTTTTTGGATTTGATACCAAAATCAAAAGCAACAAAGGCAAAAACAAAGAGGTGGGACAACATCAAACTCAAAAGCTTCTGCACGGCAAAGGAAATAATCAACAAAATGAAAAGGCAACCGACTGAGTGGGAGAAAATATTTGCGAATCATATATCTGGTAAGAGGTTAATATCCAAAATATATAAAAAATTCATACAACTCAACATCAAAAAAACAATCTGATTTTAAAAAAGGGCAGAGGATCTGAACAGACATTTTTCCATAGAAGACATACAAGTACTTGAAAAGATGCTCAACATCACTAATCATCAAGGAAATGCAAATCAAAACCATGAGATATCACCTCACACCTGTTAGAATGGCTGTCATCAAAAAGACAAGAGAGAAATGTTGGCAAGGATGCAGAGAAGAGAACCGTTGTGCACTGTTGGTGGGAATGTAAACTGATGCAGCCACTATGGAAAACAGTACAGAGGTTCTTCAAGAAATTAAAAATAGAACTACCATATGATTCAGCAATTCCACTTCTGGGTATTTATCCAAAGGAAACCAAAACACTAACTCACAAATATATCTGCATCCTCATGTTCATTGCAGCATTATTCACAATAGCCAACATATGGAAACAACCTAGGTGTCCATCAATGGTTGAACGGAAAAAGAAAATGTAGCCCATATATACAATGGAATATTATTCAGCCATCAAAAGAATATTATTCTACCATTTGCGACAACATGGAGGTATCTTGAGGTCATTGTGCTAAGTGAAAAAAGTCAGAAAAGACAAATACATATGATATCACTGATACGTGGAATCTAAAAACAAAACAAAAAACCAGAACTCACAGATACAGAGAATAGATTGACGGTTACTTGAGGTGGGGGTGGAGGAGGCTGGGTGAAATGGGTGAAGGTGGTCAAAAGATACAAACTTCCAGTAATAAAATAAGTTCTGGGGGTGTAATGTACCGCATGGTGTCTATAGTTAATAATTCTCTGTATTGTATATTTGAAAGTTGCTAAGAGAGTAAAACAAAAGTTCTCATCACAAGAAAAAAACGTTGTAACTATATATGGTGATGGATGTTAAGTAGACTTATTGTGGTGATCATTTCACAATATATACATTCACTAGTCCCCCTTACCTACAGGGGATACATTCCAAGACCCCCAGTAGACGCCTGAAACTGCAGATAGTACTGAACCCTATGTATACTATGTTTTTCCTATAGCTGCATATCTGTGATAGAGTTTATTTTATAAATTAGGCACAGTAAGAGATTAACAATAATAACTAATAATAAAATAGAACAATTATAGCAATATACTGTAATAAAAGTTACTGTAGATATTAGCAACTTCAGCATACAATTATTTTTTCCTTATTAAGAACTTTCACCTTTTCACTTAAAGGAAGCTTTTCACTTCACGGCTTCTCTTTTGCATGATTGAATTGCCAGCATCACTGCGCTTGTACTTTGGGGCCATTATTAAGTAAAATAAGGGTTACTTGAACACAAGCACCATGATACCTCCACAACAGTCGATTTGATAACCAAGGGGGCTACTAAGTGACTAACCAGAGGGAGCGTATATAGGGTGGATAGGTTGGATAAAGCAAGGATTCACATCCTGGGTGGGATGGAGCAGGATGGTGTGAGATTTCACCATGCTACTCAGAATGGTGGGCAACTTAAAACTTATGAATTGTTTATTTCCATTTAGTATTTTTGGACTGCAACTGATGGCAGGTAACTGAAACCATGCAAAGTGAAACCTGAATAAGAGGGGACTCCTGTATATCAGATCATTATGTCGTGTACCTGACACTAATATGTTACATGTCAATTATGTCTCAATAAAAAAATAACAATAAGAGACAAACAGATGCATTTTAATCCACATCTAACTTTCTGTGTTCATTCTCAAGTAGGTTCAAAAGGGAGAGGTGATTAGAGAACACTCTCTCAACCCCAGTGTTGGATTTGGGTGAGGTTTAGCACCCACTGACAAGGTTTAAACCTAGTTCTCAGAAAGGGGCATGACTTCAGGGTTGCACTGACAGGGTAACTTGATGTGTCAATTTCATGGTCCTAAAGCTAGTAAAATGCCATCACTCTACTGTAATTAAGCTTTAACCTTAGGCAGTGATGAAACGTGCCGTGGTACTCAGGTGACTCAAAGTGATAGAAAAGAGCAATACACAGTCTTGAAATCAACTTAGGCCTAGAAGGTAGGATGTTGTGCTGTTTTATTAGACTTATTCTAACATCAGGTTAATGTAAATGAGATTGAATAATGTTGAAACCTCTTAGAATAGAAAAAATGTTTTTATTATTTTTTAGGAGAATTTCATCTATAAAAATTTTCATGAGGGGCTGTCTCTGAGTATAATGTCCATCTACTTCTTTCATGGTTTATGACATAGACTGCTTGAGAAGAGCTAGCCAATGATATAAAGTTATGTAAGTGATAAATTTAATTTAGCAATTTTCTTACATGAGGACAATAAAGCTAGACATAAAACAGTTATTAATGATCTTCCAGGGCTTCACTTGCATATCTTGGGTCAAAATGTTATTCTGTAAATTATCCCTAGTTACCAGGAAGCAGGAATCTAGATGTACATGTGTCAAATGTCTGTAGGGATTATCTGGGAATAGAATTAGGGAGCTTTATTGTGTGCCAAAAGGGTTTCTTGGGAGGTTAATTTGGGAGGAAAGAGCATCTAGCCTCCTTTTCTCTCATTGATTTTAACTCCCAATTAAACACATTAAAATAAACATTTAAGAATTTTAGTGAATTTTAGGAAAAAACAAATGCCAAAAATTAAGAAACATCCTTTGTCTTCACTAAATGATGATTAAATAGTGCCTGCTCACAAATGACTTGGGCAACTATGGTGCCTAAGAGCAGCTGGGGTACCCTGGCCAGAGAATCTTTGGGTGCTCATCCGTCAGCTGCATTCGTGCAAGGTCTGTGTCCCCCAAAACCTAGCCCAGTGTTTGGCACATCGAAAAAAGTCAATAAATACAGACACACACACACACACTTACTTATAGCCATCCAGATTTTTCTCTACATATATTCAAAGAAACTGGAAAAGGAGTTATGGGTGAGGGTTGGGTATTTACTTAGTTTCTCTAGGATAATAGTAGGTGCTTAGGTTATAAATTAGTGGTATTTTATAGGTATGTATCAAATACTTTCTCATTCTGTTGTGCATATTACTTATGAATTCAGAAATATTCACCTTAGTTTCCATTATTATTCCAAGAATAATTTTGTTTACCCTCCCACACCATTAAGCCCCTACTAGTTCTTAATTTATCTGGCATTCACTACTATATTTTTTTTCTGCTTTTTTCTCCCCAAATCCCCCCAGCATACAGTTGTGTATTTTTAGTTGTGGGTCCTTCTAGTTGTGACACATGAGACACTGCCTCAACGTGGCCTGATGAGCAGTGCCATGTCTACTCCCAGGATCCAACCCAGCGAGGCCCCGGGCGAGGACGCAGAGCACGCCAACCTAACTACTCAGCCTTGGGTCAGCCCCCATTACTATATTTTTTGAAGCATGGATCAAAAGTGATTCTTCTCCACACTCATATTTAATTACTTTTATATGTTTTTAAAAGTTGTGTATTTTCCCATTGTTGTTATTTATTTTGTATTACTGTATAATTCATTCAAAAAAGGTAACGGAGCACCAATCAGGGAAACACAGGTCTTTATCAAGATTGGCCAATGAGCATATATTTATGCATTTTAAGTAAAAATAGCGTGATCTTCACTTTAAACAATTGTTTTAATTACTGGCCTCAACCACACTGGATAAGAGAGATTCCTTATATAATTGCTACAGCTATGTAATAGACTGTTGATATCTCTGTGGGAAGCCACCTCTTTCATAAAATTGGTATGGGTTTCAACAAATATTGCCATTGCTGTATAAAATAGGTTTAGTGTTCTGGACTAGCCTTGTGACGCAGTTACATAAACTAATTTAATGCAATCTTGAGGTTCATTCCTTTGTATCCCTGAAGTTTTGTTTAATCATGTGGTTTATGGAGAGAGGTGGGGGTCAGGATGGGGAGGAGTCTAGGTGTAACAAAACAGGGATGAATAGGATAGTTCAATTCCCTTTCAAAGTGATTTGGTTAATAGCTTTTACACCATATTGTTTAAATCACAAGTAAGTCTCCTAGCAGACATTTCATTGTGCCCCCCTCTCAATTTCCCCAATTCCATCCACCACCCTGCACACCATGGAAGTCTGTGGACTCTGGGCTGGATGGAGAACCATTCAGGGTAGCCTGCTTCTAAAGAGAGACACTTCTTAGCTGTGCTTTCATCATTAGCGCCAGACCTTCCCTCTAGACACCATCTTCCATGCATCCTTCCCAATAAACCATTGTGTTTATGTGACCACCAGGTCAGATGCACCCACGAACCCTTTGAAACTAGCACATTAAGAGTCCCTTTTTCAGGTTTTCTATATGTAACCTTTTATTCTACAACTCTGACTAATGTCATTGTGCTTTAAAATCTGATAGGATGAGTGCCTCATGAACCTCATTTGTCACTATAGGTGACTTTCATGATCACTCTGATTTTTAGTGTTAATTGGCATTTTTAAAACCTACATGTTAATTTCCCACACATCTCTACCCTGCTTCATTTAGTATATCTTCCTTTTGTTCCTCATTATCGCTTTTATAATTTTCTACTAATAAATCTCAAGTATTCCAAGCAAAATTGATATTAAAAGTTTTTATCATGTCATTTTTATGACATATGTCAATGGAGCGATTGTGTGGCTTTATTTTATATATTAAAATTTTGCATCTTAAAAAAGTTTTTAGTATTACATCAATAGAGCACTAATTGTGTGACTTTATTTTATATGTTGAAGTTTTGCAGCTGGAATAATATAGTTGATTTCCTGGAGCGTTCTGGGTAAATAATTGATACTGGGTTGCTTGATTGACGTGTTCTTTATACCACCCCCGCCACTTCCAAACTTACTCCCACCCTCCCACCCCTATCCTCTCAACTCGTCCACTGCCCCACTGCCCCATTCTCCCCCTTCCTCCACATTCTTTCCCCCTCCTCCACTTTCCTTTCCACCCTCTGCCTCCCCCCCGCCACCCTTGGGCCTTCCTTTCCCCTCCTCTATGACCCCACCCTCTTCACTCCTCCATCTTCCAACCTTCCTTCCCTCTCCACCCCCCAACGCTCTCCACTGCCCCACCATGTTCCCTTGATGCCAGTGGACGCTGAAATGATCAGGACACAGTTTTCACTTAACCACTAAATCTTTATTAATTGAATTTTTATTATAACATCAATACAATATTAGTAAATAGAAATATAAAGAGAATACAGCAATAAAGTGGGGAAGGGTAGGTAGGAGTTGCAGGGGTAGTGAGAAGAGGCAGGGTAAGGAGGAGGGCTACTGAAGGGGGTATGAGCAAGGGCTCTTACTCATCATTTTTCTACAACTTCCATGAATATTTACCATCCATCATCATCACTTTAATGCCAGCAACAATTTCTCAAAGGGTATCTATCCATCCTGTAACTCCCTAAAGGCTTTGCTCAGAATCTCCATCCCTGGAGTTAATACCCAGGGCAAAGAGCCTCCACTAAATTATGTATCCAATCACCTTTGAACTTTCTCCCACTAGGTTTTATTCATGTCCAATTCGCCCTAAATAGGTTGATCCCCCTGCAGTTCCCTCCAAGTTTATTTGAAGTCATTACAGGTAGCAATCACAGGGGAAAGGATCACAAGTAAGTACACATGTCCACTTATAGAGATATCTAATACATAATATCACGCTAACTTTTAAACTAATCCCACCCACTTAAGATTACTTAATAGTCCCTCCCACCCTAAAATACTTATGATTATATATCCCCTATTACTTAAACTGATTACACAAAGAAATAAAACAATGCAAATTTCCACAGACCAATTTGATAGCATTCTACAATCTGAAACAACAAAGAACTTCCAGTCCCACCAGATGTGCATTCTTTCTTTAAATGAAAATGTAGTGTGGTTCCCATCTGGCTCTTCACCTCTACAGGCTGCTTTCATTTCTACCCAGGTCTTTCCAGTAGAGTGTTCTCTGTCGCAATCTTCGAATTCTATCTGATGTTAGATGTCTGCAGTGGATGACAACTGGATCAATTCAGGAGTCCAAGAGGTACCTGCAAACTTAAAGAGAAATCCAGACTGCACTCTATAGATGTGCCCCTCTTGTTTTGTGCACCTGCAAGTTAACTGTGCTAGCTCACATGATTTAATCAAACTAATTCTCCACTTGCCAATATCTCATACAAATACCTCATTGCTCAAACTAAACTGACCCTTCAGAAATGTATGTAAACTTCCTCCCTTTCATATCCTAGCACGATGACCTTAGCTAGTTCTAAGTTTCCCTAACAATGGGAGCTCATATCTTCCTTGATTTTTTAATTAACACTGCAAATTTGGGCCAAAAGTCAATTTTACCAATTTGTTTCAAAGGCTTGACTATCGGCTTTGCTTAATAATTCTGTTTTTTATTTATACCCTTTATTTTGCTCCCTTTCTAACTTCTTCAGATACAAATTTAATTCCTTTGCTTTTCTCTTTCTTACGAATATAGGCATTTTTGTTGGAAAATGCAAAAAACAATTTAAAGTATTCAATTAACATAAGTTTGATCAACAGCAACAAAATAAGTCAGATGAATGAAAGGAAACTTAATAAAATTCTGATACTAGAGAATAAATTTCAGATTACTTATCCTTAACACCTACATTTATAGATAGTATATATAGCAAGAGAGCATAGTACACACTGCCAACAAGTTGTTCACAAGCTTTACTAAACAGCCAAACGAGCGTCAGGGACTTCATCCACGAATTGTTAACCCACACCACTGTGCTCTCCATGAGCGCTGTTGTCGTTGGCCAACATCTCCAGCCTTCTGCTTGCAGTGATGGCAAACGTCGGTGTGCACATGCTGGGGCTGCAGACAATGGCCCATTCTAAGCCCTCTGCAGCTTGAAGATCAATTGACAACTATAAATTTGACACAAAACAACTTGAATTCAAATGTATGGAGGATGGATTGTTATGAGGTAAACTGAAGTGATGCTTCAAAATAGTCCAGAAGCACAAATGCACCATTTCAAAAGCAATTACTCTAAAACACGAGTGACTGACAAGCTTTCTGATTCCACCAAAAAAAAAAAAAAAAAATGGAAAACGTTTTGTATTAAATAGCCAATTACGTATCTTATTTGAATTTGTATATCTTTTTGTGTGATTGTTAAAGGCCAATCAATAAATTGAAATTATATATGACATTAAAATAGAAGATTGAAGATGAACAGGATGAACTATGATACAAATACTCCAGTTCTGAGGAGCCTCTCGTTCACAGTGTTGTAAGGGAAGTTCACAGTCAAGAAATATTTTACACTACGTTACTTCACAATTAGTTTAACACTAACAGTAAGAATTGGATAGTACTTTGTAATTCAATGGAAATAATTTCTGAAAGCAGTCACCACTTTAAAACACTGTTAAAGGACACTACTAACCTACGGCTAAAACTTTTAAGTATTTAAACATGCAAGAAAAAGGGTGGGTGATAATGAATATGTGAAAGATAATGATGAAAAATAAAACTTCACCGTTAGGCTTCTCTTCACGATAGGCAATCTCAAATATACACCATGATGTTTTCTACTGCTCAGACTGTATTCTGGCGATCGGAGGCTGTGTCGAAACACATTCTCCATGAAGCCTGCCTTTCTTCTCCGTGCGTGGCAGCAAAATGGAGTCTCAGCAACCAGGCAGGAAGGATGACAAATCCTGCAGCAGGATTAATGGCAGTAGTAAAGAATCAAACAGAAAGAGAGAGGTTAGACAAACAGTTCAAGGTAGTAGCAAGGGACCAGGCTAAAGGAAGTCAGGCAGTCCCAGGTTAGCACAAAGCATCCAGGAGACACCGGATGATGTCACTGGATCGAAGACAACTCTTGTGTTGTCTGTTGCTTTGAGTCACTTTCTGAGGCCCTTCAGTCATTGTCAGCTCATTATCAGCTCCATCCCCTAGAGGGGACCAGTCTCCATTTTGTGAACTCCAATCTTTTTAAAGTAGGTTACCCCTCAGGTAACACTCCTGGATCTGAAGTTCACTAAAGAAGTCCATATCCTCAAAACAGTGTCCAGTGCCCCAATTCCTCTTCTTCAAAGACATCCCTCCCAGGCATAGGAGTGTGAGTCTGGGTGCTAAAATCATTTCCCCTCTCTAAGCATCCTAATGCTATAGTCCAGTGAGGGGACTGATGATGAAATGCCCTGATGCATATGGAGGCAGAGACATGGATAGATGCTCCCAAGACTTCAGGCGATGCTCTTTCAGCAAAGTAACAATGCTCGTGAAAATTCTTTCTGAAGAACCAGGACGAGTTGGTAACACTAACTCAGAGCCTCTTTTTCTAAGAGTTGGGTACAGGACTTAGGAGTCATTTTGATTTATGATTGAGAGGTGATCATATTTCACAGACATCTAAACACACCTGGAGCTACCAATAGTCTCTGGTTACCAGGTTTAAAGTTCTGTGGAAGCCATTGCTGGCATGGTGATGGCAAGGTGTTGTGACAAAGCCAGAGTCCTTGGGTACATGTGATTTGCACCAGGATATGAAGGCACACTCTTAACATGCAAGAGTCCATCTGAGAGGGCACTTCCTTCTCAGGCCTGAGGTGTTTCTGGGGCAGGGGTTTTGCTCCTGGGAGAACCGGTCGAGTTGCTGCTCCTTGAGAATTAACAGAACCATGAAAGTGGAGTTTGAAGATGGTGAAGTTTCTAAGGGTGCAGCAAAAAGATCACGGAAGCCGTTTCACACTGCACCACTGATTTTGGCTTCCTTGAAAAGGTGTCAGTCCTCTTCCAAGCGTGGACAGAGTACTGAAACTGCAAGAAAAGTCATCTCCTCCTCCTGCTCTCCCCCTCCATAAAGAAAACAGCATTTCCTGTTTGCGTCAGCTTCTCTGTAAATGTTAAACGAGGAATTTGGCAGCCTATAATTTAGATGGTGAGAGGTTTCAGTAGGTAAAACCCAGCCTTCCAGAATTCTCTGGGAAGTAAACTTTTTACGAATTTCAGTTAGATTGGCAGTCAAAGTGGAAAACTGAGGGATAATTTGTTGGTCAATATTATGTCTCCCAGAAGATAGTGGAGGTGTTTTGGTGTTTTAAGATATGTGCCAGTCGAGGGTGGCCCTGATCTTCCATAGCCGTTTCAGCGAAGGTTGGCCTGAAGATGCAGTATCCCAATTTAGCACATAGTCACTGATTGAGAAGCTGAACAGGAATACATTTTGAGGGCAGAGATCCTGCAGGACAGGAGAAGAATTCAGATTGCGCTGTAGGATGGTGGCGGAGGCGGCGGCGGCGGCGGAGGCGGCGGCTGCGGCGGCGGATACTGGGGCACCGGCGGCTGGCGGTACCAATGAGGATTCCAGGTGATCATCACAGGAACATACAGCGACCGCCCCTGGCCGTCCCGTCCCACTGGGTACCAGGCGAATCCTACTGGGTAGGTCGGGTACGTGCCGTAGGTGGGATACGTTTGGTATCCAGGGATCTGTGGAACGTACTCAGTGTACGTTGCCAGGTGAGCCTGGTCTTCCAAATTTGGAATAGACAGGCGGGGATACTGATTCTGGATAGTGAAACTGTTGGGAGCTCTGCAGTCGTAAGAAACTTGCAGCTTCCACCCCCTTTTCACCTGAAGAACCTGGGCTCCATTAGGTGCGACTGTTGGAGTAATCAGGCCATCTTTCACATTTCTGGCCACAAAATCTCGCAGAGCTGCCATTTCAGGTTCGGACAGTGAGTACACATGTCCGCTGGGAATACTGTGTGCTCCAGGAATCATTTCTATGGTAGGATCTACCAGGCGGTGGTCTGGGTAGACGTTTTCATCCACTGGAGTGTACACATTCTGTACATAGTAATACCTCACGGGTGGGTAAACTCTGCATCCGTCTACTGGGTAATAAAATGACGGTTGTGCTGGTGGTGGGAGGGATGGTGGTATTGGAGAGTACATCCGGCAGTGGAACCTGCAGTATTCAGAATCAAAGACGATAGATCGGGTGCTCCATGTGATGTTGGGATCGTGTATGCTCAGCCAGCGCACCCCTAGGACGACGGGGAAGAACGGAGACTGAGTCACATCAAATGACAGCACCTCACGGTGATCTCCCAAGTCGACTATCAGGTCGTGCGTTTCGTGGACAACTGGGCCCGATGCTATGGGACGTCCATCAATTGCTTCTACAAGTATCGGCCAGTCTTTGATTCTTAGAGGAATTCCATTTTGGGCAACGTATTCGTGATCAATGAAGTTGCCAGAGGCACCAGAATCAATCATGGCTCGGACGAACAGGGTGTGTCTGCCCGGAAGATGAATCTGGAGCATCACTTGCAAGTGTGGAGATGAAGCATCATCTTGTGGGGACCTTATTATTTCCGGCCCGGTCGCTGAAGGTCCCTCTACAGCGGGGCCGGGGAGTTTCCCGCCGGCGAAGCCTTTGCGGCCTTGGCAGGACAGTTGTCGGCGTAGTGACCTCCATTTCCACAGTAGAGGCAGAGGTTCAGCTTTCGGCGTCTTTCTTTTTCTTCCTGGGTCAGGCGCATGCGGGCCCCGCCCACCGGCTCGGTTGGATCTACCTGGTGGTGGTGTGTGATGTGCGACAACACCAGCGCCCGCGGCGGGGAGCGCGGCTTGCGAGCGGCGGCTGCCCGGGCCAGCCTTCTCTCGATGTGGATGCACTGGCCGATCAGGGCGGACAGCGACTTGGCAACTTCGAGGCGGGAGAGCTCTGCCTGAATGTGGTCGCTGAGGCCCTCGTGGTATTGGTCAATCAGCGCGGGCTCATTCCAATCCAGGTCCTGGGCAATCATCTGGAAAGCGTTGGAATAGTCGATCACTGACCCCATGCCTTGGCGCAGACGTCTGATCTTGCGCTTGGCAGCCTCTCGCCGCTGAGGGTCTTCAAAGACGTGCTTCATTTCGGTCATGAAGGCTGGGTAGTTGTGCATCAGGTAGTGGGATCGCTCCAGCTTTGCGGAGGCCCAGCGGGCAGCACGGCCGGTCATCATGCTTGTCACGAAGCAGACGCGGACACGATCAACTGAGAAATCTCTGGTGCTCTTTTCCATGAAGAGCTGGCACTGGGCCATGAAAGGAACCAGCGCGTCTGGGTTGCCGTCAAATTTCTCGGGAAGGTCATCTGGGCACTCTTCCTCTATGGGAGTGGGTGGGGCAGCAGCCGCTGCGGCACCACGGAGCTCGATGTCATCTTCCTCATCCTGAGGGGCAGGCTCCACTTGCTCACGAAGGGAGGTGTTCTCCTCTGTGAGCTTCTGCACCTGGTTGTGCAGGTTGTTGTTCTCCTCGGACTGCTTCATGACCTTCTCTCTGAGGGAGTTGATCTCTTCAGAGAGATCGTCGCGCCTGCGATCTGCCAGGTTGGGGATGTACTGGCCCCTTTGGCCACTGCGTGAGGAGGAGGAGGAGGCGGAGGAGGGGGCGTTGGGGGGAGGAGGAGGAGGAGGAGGTGGGCAGTCGGGCCCCAGGGTGAGAGTTGGGGTGGGAGGAGACCTCCCAGGTGTGGCTTCACTCCCGTGGGGATGGAGACCTGAGTCCTGGCCTCCTCTTCCACTCTTTCTTCTTTTTATTTTCAAAAGCTTTTTGTTTCTGTAAATGAGGATAAAAGCATAAATTCAACATACACAATCAAAGCACCATAATACAAAGAAGATTTTAGCATTTAAAGCATCTACCAAAGTACTTTAAATACATGAGTATTTAAAGTATCTCTTTGCTCTCCCTGCTTACATTAATATGTAAACAACAAACAAAAACCTTGCAAAGAAATAGATAACAAAAAGCACCCTACTTTTTGATGTCCAAATGACCTTTTCCTCCTCAAAAGTCACCTGTTCATTATGATTCAACAATTCAGAACTGTAGCAACAGCCCGCTTACCTTTCTGATTATAAAAGAACTACTGAGACGCCCTAAACAAGTAGTTTTATATCAAGAGAGCAAACCAAGAAACTTTCAAAGCAAAGATGGATACCAAATAAATTACACGAAATAGAGCCAAAATCATAACTGTTAACAGAGAAGTTACCTGAAGAATAGCTAATATTCTAGCCAATAGGGAACCAAAAAAAAGTAGGGGGGAATTAAAATCACAATGCCTGTATTCATCAGCCCTGGGGGGAGGTGGGGTGTGCTGGCAACTCTCACCACCCTAGTCCACCTCTACAGAGAAGGTACCTGGTTATCAAAACAAACAACTGCCCAAAACCGACCCGATTGTCTAAATTACTTTTCTGATCATAATATGATTTTCCAAAGAGAATTTTCTATGGGACAGAAATGGCACTGAGCTGCAACGTGTGTATATCAGTCTCCCTCCTCATTATGCAGTCAATCAACAAACATTAATTGATGCCTCTGAGGAGAAGCGGGGCTATAAAATGGGACATTCAAAGAAGTCCAATAATAGTACATCTCAAACTTATAATAAGGACGTAATTAAATAATGCAGGTAAAACACATAGTGAGTGTTCAATACCTGTTAGCTGATATTAATAAAGTTATTAATAAGAAAACAGCAAAGCAACTGTCTGTGTAAAGAGGCTGGGATTAAAACAGGGAGGGGCTGTTACTATGGCAATCTGGGCATGCATTTCCCATCTAAAGAGATATATATATTAATACTGTGTTGGTCAAACAAATCCAGGGCCTCATTTGACTTTCAGATCACCAGTATGCAATCCTTGGTTTTTGAACAAGATTTGTCAGCACAGCCCAACCCGAAAGTTTGTAATTTAGGACGGGATAGGGCTATACTCCTAAGGGGTAGGTAAGTGGCACTGTGTGTGCGTGTCAGTGTATGTGTGTCTCTGTGTGTGTGACGGGGGAGGGGGTGGCGCACTGGCTGGGTGGGTGGGGAGATGAAAGATCCTAATTATGGGCAAGGTGACAATAAATCCCACATACAATAAACCATTACACAGTGTCTGCCTGTGTACTTCCTGAAAACAGGGTTAAACGCATCCAGAGTAATTTAATTATTTTAACCTCAATGATTTTTTAATGAGCAAATTCTCATATTTGGAGAACTTTAGGAAAGTGCTCAAAAGTTTAAAAACGTGATATGCAGACTGCCTGTTCACTAACTTTTATCTTGGAAGTCCCAGCCACCTGTTTCTGACTCATCAAGGCAAAAATGGACGCCAAATTAATTACATAAAACTTTTTATTACATAAAAAGGTAAACGTGTTATTTAGCAAAGTTAGGTGAAAAAAAGCTAATATTTCAACCAACACGGTTCAAGAGAAAAAAAAAAAGGTGTTGAGAATCAAACCTGATGCCTGTAATCTTCAGTCCTGTCCCTGGCTGTGGAGAAATACCCCTTCCTCCTTCTTCCTAAGACCCCTCCCAGTCCTTTCGGCCCCTCCCCTGCCCCAACCCCACCACCCACAGCCACTTTCCCTATGGGCTGTGCTGTTGGGATGGCCTCCACAAAGAGTCCTTAAGGGACAGAATTACTGTACCATTTTAATAGTTTTAACCTGCTACTTAATTACTTTAATAACTTAGGCTATAAAAACAATGAATAATTGACATTCAAGATAAAAAGTTTAGGAAAAATTAGAAGATGCAATTAACACATAGCCTGTGACATTCAGTTTCCATTTCCAACTCCTTAAAGACAATTATATTGGTAACACTCAGAATATAAGGTTACAAAATAATGCAATTATTATTCATTAAATTAATGTCCCATTAAAAATAACTAATAAGCACAGGTCAGGTGACTCAGGTGCCCCTTCTGTCACCCAGACATTAATACTTTCAAAACTTAGAAACGAGATTTCTGAAAAGGCATTTACAGCAAGGCCTGGTGCAGCGGGACCCAGGTCAGGAAGGTTAACAACCTACATGTCAATCACAGTCACTGAGGTGGGCTTTACTGAGACCCAGGTCTGATGGTTTTAACATCTGCAAAACAAAAGGATGCAACAGAAACAACAATACATCAGGAAATCAGCCAACAATTACCGTATTGTTTAGGGGAAAAAGGAGATCAATAGGGGTTTAAAACTCAAAAGCTTTTGGTAGACAGGAAGGTAATACAGCAGTGAGAAGAGAGTGGTGAAGATAACAGGAGGGGCCGCAACTATGTAACTTGGGGATGCATCACTCCTCCCCAAAGACCTTCAATTTTTTTGAGTTTTTAATCCAATGCTGGTCAAACAAATTCAGGGCCTTATTTGGCCTGCAAGGTCACCAGTTTAAGACCCCTGACCTTTACCAATATCAGGCCTCCGCCCCTGGAGTGGGACTCTAAGTCCTAAAAGAGAGAATTACAGAGTAGTTTAACCATGAAAAGTGTTAGGATAGTGGACAGGCAGGTTAACAGTTAGTGTAAGTAAAGTTTAAAAATGTTGAAACAGCAACAGGAGCACTGTGACTTAATTTGAATTACAGAACTAGGGCTCCTTAAACGCCCTCTGAGGAGGGGCTGGGCTGGGGAGGTAGAGTCAAGAGGTCTGTTCCTAAAACCTGAAAGGACACACAACATAAAGCCAAGCCACTTGGGACAGATGCCATATTTACATACAAAAAAAGAGTTCAGTGTTAGTCTATTTAGTAATTAAATACATTTGATTAATTTTTAACTCTTCACGATGACTTCTGAAAATTTCTATTCCCCCAAACACATCAAAAAGTAATAATGGCAGCCAAAAACTGCCGCACATTAAACATGCATTAGGAGATGACACTTCATTAAACTCTTAATTGTTTTACAGTTTCAAATGTTGTCCAAGTTTCTTTTTGAGTACTATTTGTGAAATGCAAATTATATTAGTATGCATGTTTTTACCCTTGTTTTGAACCTCTTTCAAAGGTAGATAGAGAATTTCCAAAGAGGGAGGCGCCACAAGGTGGCAAGTGGGTAAAAGGACAATGGGGACTTACTGAAAGCTGTAATTACGATAAGTACATGTTATCCATAGATTGTATACTTGTTGGGGGGGTGTGGGGTTGTGTCTGACAACCCCCCCAGCCTCCCCCCCCAAAGTCCTGGCTCACGGTTTACAATATATAGAACCAGGTTTTCAAATTTCTTCATTTAGTTAGAAACATAAACATGGTACACCTGACTGGCAGGAAGATATAAATTTGTTTTATGTAGATGTTTAATAATGCCAGCTAAAATCCTCAATCTTGTAATATAAACACTTTGTTACATTACACAAATTTTATATGACAATTATAGACTATTAAATAATCCACTTGTCCCAAATTTAAATAATTAGCTTTTGCTTTTTATTTTTAAAAAACTATTTGTAATACTTTAAATTAATTTAGTTGTTTTGTATTATAATTACAGCTTACATTATTGGCGTTTAAAAATGCATATATATATATATTTTTAATAAGACAAGCAATCCCTTGGACAACTCAGGACAGTAAAGCACCATAGGAAAGATCCAGGAGCAAAAACCAGAAAACACCTGCGACACCAAGGGAGACAGCGAATAAATCAATTTATTCTGGACATTTAACACATATTTGATGAATGTCCACCATGTGCCAGGCACAACTAATAAATATGTAGGCAGGCTGGCCAGGGCTAATCTCCTAGAGCTGGAAGAAAAAAATCCAGCTTCACAGGCATGCAGATAAACGCCTCTTCCTCACTCAGAGGCCAAGCCAGCAACACCAATAAACCACTTCAAACTCCTCTATGAAACACAGTTCAGGCTGTTCCTTATTTGCATCCATCAAGGCATCCGATTCCAGTACGTCCCACCACAAAGGTCCACTAGTGTCTTAAAAAAATCCTTAAATGTGAAAGTATTTACAACAGTCTATTTTTGATTTGTAGTAAAAACATTTAGCTCGACTGCCCTTAGACGCGCCAGCCACGTCAGCTTAGGAGCACACTTCATAACCCACTATAAGGGGTTTAAATTGTGGGATTATGTTATCTAACATATGCAAAGTGCTTATAAAAAGCACTTATAAATGACAGGGAAATTTACTATTGTTGTTAATTATTCTTATTATTGTTAAATTTATTAGACACTAGTGGATAAAAAGCAAAACCGGCGCAGCAGGGAAACCGCAGGAGGGTGGGGCTGTGCAGCCAGGCTCAGGGAGTGAAGGCACGCAGGCGCAAAGGAGGTGGGCCTGAGGGAGGGGCTGGGGCCTCACACTGCGCAGGCGCACGTGGCTCTGGGGGAGGCGGGGCCGTAGGCCAGCTCTGTAGAGGCGGGCTCAGGGAGGGGCCAAGCTTTGGAGAGGCGGGGTCTGACCAAGTCACCTCAGAGGAGGTGTGGTCTTGGGGGGGGGCCCCTCAGAGGGGATGGGGTGTGGGTGGGCCACCTCCGAGGAGGCGGACTCAGGGGAAAGTGGGATCTGGGGGGGCCATCTCACAGGAGGCAGGCTCAGAGAGGCGTGGTCTGGGGAAGCAAGGTCTGGAAGGCGCGCGCTGGGAAGGCGCGCTGCAGAGGAGGAGGCGCGCTCTGAGGAGGCGCTGGGAGGCGCTAAGCAAGCTCTGAGCACGTACTGCAGAGAAGGCGCGCTAGAATGGGCGGGGCATGTCTGAGAGTGGCTGCCTGCCTCTCCCAGGATCCCCCCTCCCAAAATCCCTCCCACCAGCCTCCAACAGCCAGATTCATTTCATGCAACAAGAGCCATCACCTCCAGATCCAATCCCCCTCAATACTAAGCAAACCAACAGTTTCCACAAACTGTTGCTGGACGCCAATTCGCGCCACCACTACAACTACACCGCCACTTCAATCAAGCGCAACTAGGCAAGGCAGCCAGCTCTGCCACCACCAAAAGATTCCCTTTTACACTCAAATCAGCGCTCCTTCATTCGACTGCTATAGCAGGAATGGTGTGGACAGAATGTTAAACACTAATTTTTGCCCAGGGCTCCATTTTGTCTAACAACACCATCATGCAGCGAACCATCCTGCAGAAAAAAACAGTGGGAACCATTCCAAAAGGTGTGTTAGAGACAAAGGGTGGGGTCCCCCTCTAAGAAGACAGAGTAATCTTACTCCGCAGCTCATGTCCCTCTACAGCTGGTTTTTTTGTAGTGGAAAACAGTGCAGCGTGTGTACCTCCGCAGCTGTTATTACTTTGTAGCGCATTTTAGGTGTAAATTATTCTGCAGCTCATGTACCTCTGCAGTTCCTGTGCAATAAAGCACTGTTGTGGTTCTAATTCTATCATTTTCGTAGCGCTAATTGTCTGCAGCCAAGATTTTGTGCATTTAAGGCGCAAATCAGTCCGCAGCTGGTATATGGCTGCAGTTCATACTGGTTTGTAGTACAATTGAAGCGCCCATCAGTTTGTAGCGCAATTGAGGCGCCCATCAGTCTGTAGCGCATCTGAAGCATCAGTTGTAGCGCATTGAAGCGCCCATCAGTCTGTAGCGCATTTGAAGCGCTTATCAATTCGTAGCGCATTGAAGCGCCAATTAGTTTTAGCGCCTATCACTTTCTAGTGCATTTGAAGAGCAAATTGGTCTGTAGCTCATGTGTGTCTGCAGCTCATGTCTGTCCGCAGCTCATGTCTGTCTACAGCCTGTATCTGGACTTGGGTGCTGGAAATCAAAGCCGTGAAGGCTTGGCTTCTCCACTCTGTTTTGGGGTACAGCCAGTAAAGGCATGACAAGGTTTGCGTGGAGACATTCAGGGGAACTACTCCATCTCCCGCAGCTCCCGCTAAGAACGCGGAATGAATGTGATCTTAAAAAAAAAAACATCCTCACCGCATACTCACCACGCGAGGACTCCTCTGCGAAGACACGAAGGACGGGGTCCCACACCTGTGCCAGGCGTGGGCTCCGCTGGGTGCTCCGCAGCCCGGAGTGGCTCCGGACGCGAGCCCGCTCAGCGGACCTTTCGCGAGGCTCAGTGGACCCTCTTCGCCGTTCTCCCCAGGTCGCCGTCAGGTTTCTTCGACACACACCAACCGAAGTTGAAGCGCGTGTACCCGGAGCGCCGACTGGGAGCCTTATATAGGCTGAACAGAGGAGGGGGGCGCCAAATCCCAGAGTGCTCCGCGGGTTAGGGGGGCGGCGGGGGGCGCGGGGGCGGAGGGGCTGGGGGATGGGGGTGGGGGCGATGGCCACGCTACACTGGCCCGCCGCTAGAGGGAGTACGGGATTAAGGAGGGGGTGCAGGATGCTGATGCTGAACTGGCCAAGCTGGGAGGAAAGAAGAAAGGGAGGGGAGGGGAGAATCGAGGACGGCAGGCCTAGCCAGGCCAAGAATGCAATTGCCCCGGTGGTGGGAGCCGGGAGACCCTTGTGCTTGGACGGGACAGGGTCGGGGGACACGCAGGATGAGCCCCGCGACCACTGGCACCTTCTTGCTGACAGGTTAGTGGCCCGCGCGCGACGGGAGGTCCTGGGGCCAACAGGCCACCGCCTCCCCATCCCCCGCCCGGGTTTGGGGTACCCGGGCGCATTTTCCGGGTGTCAGCCCTTCTTGCTGCCTCCGTCCCCACTGCACCCCTTCTCTAGGGAACCCTGCACCCCACTTCCCGGGCCCTGTGCGTCCCTTCCGAGGCTTGACCCCTGGCCTTTTCTTTTTTTCTCCGCGCCCCCGCGGGCCCCTCCCTGCCAAGAGCGCGCAGAAATTCCATCTCCAGTTTCCATTCCCCACCCCACCCCCAGCCCCAGCCCGGGTTGCGGACCTCTCCCGATCTCTGCAGCGAAGAGCTGGGGGTCGCTGCCCATTTTTCTGGGGGGCCCCTTCCCCCGCGAATGCGGCCGGGAGGCGAGCCAGAGGAAATGGATGTCAAGCTGCCTCCCTTTCTACACAAACATCTTTTTTTCCTCTTCTTGAATCCGATCGGGAGAGAACACAAAAATGTACATTTGAAACACCGAATTCCCCCTTTTCCTAAACGCATTTCTTGGCGGCGGAAACGCCGTTTTTCTTAGGTTTTACCGAGCAGGGAAGCGGAATCCTGAACTGCTGGCCGCTAAACAGGCGTTCAGGTCAGGGTTAACCCCGGCTGGGAGCCAGGGACGCTGCAAACAGCACCGTTTGCCCCACCAAGTGCACTATTTCGAGAAAGCAAAAACAATTAAAAACAGCTGTGGATGCCTCGAGTGTGCTTGGCGGGCTTTGGAGGCTCCCAGCGACGGCCTTTTGGTGGTGATTACGAGGTTTACGCAGAGACCTAGCTCTCCCTGCAACGTTACGTTTTTCTAAATCTTGTAGGGAGAACGAATACATTTAGTCACGGTAACTGCACGTTTCATCCTTTCAAGCGTGTTGCCGAGATTCGGCCACAAACATCTCTCTGTATTTTTGCGTAGAAACATACATATTTTACGTTAGAGAAAATTACTTGCAGTGAGTTAGAAGACTCTAAAATACTGATGAGGAAGGATGCTAAAAAAAAAAAAAAAAGCCTCAACACGGATTTCCATTTAAGCGCCTCATAGTATTAGGCGATGAGAAAACGGACAATCTGTTGATAATCTTAGTAAAAGAAGTTTAAGTTAAAATGGAAAACCGAATTGTCCACAGCTGAGTGAGGTTCCAGAAACACGGCTGAGACACATGCGTATTTGAAGGCTAAACTTGGGCATGTTTTAGTAACATGGCTACAGATTATTTTATACTTAGAGGATAAATAAGAATTTACCCATTGTAGGTGGCAGAGTGGCAGGGATCGCACTTAAAGCGAGCCTTTCTAGGAATAAACAGAACTGTGGCACATTTACTGAGGTTTTACTTTTTATCAGAAATAAGAGGTGGACCCTCAGATAGATGAGTGAATGAAGTGCAGATTTTCAACAATGAAAGATATTTTTCTAGGAAGTTGAACACAATTAAACTTTTCAGAAGTGCCTTTTAATCTTTAGTATTCACCCTTGTCTGCAAGATAGACTAATTTCAGGATTTCTTGTGTTTCTTAGCGTACTGTTCTGGTAACTGCCAGGCTGTCAAATTCTTAGCATTTTTTTTCTTTTGTCCAGAAAAGTTACTTCACCTAGTCTTTAACTGATAGACATTCTTCGTCTAAAAAGTGAGGTTAAAAAGCAGTGTAGATGGTAGGGAAAATTGACGTTTAAAAATGTATCCCAACACTTTAAAGTTTGAACCAATTTGATTTTTTTTTTCAAAATGTTAACCAGGATTTTTTTGGTAAAAAAAGAAAAGCAGCTTTAGTATTATTTTTATCATAATAAAAGTAATTCCTATTCATTGTTCAAAATCCATGGGAAAGAAATTCCAGAAAACTGGAAAAAAATCGAGAAGAAAATCAAGATCACCTGTAACCTCTTCAGCCTGAGATAACCCCCGTAAGCATTAGAGATAACCTCCGTAAGCATTATGGAGTCCGCTTTTTCAGACTTTCTCTATGTGTAAAGATGTACTTAAATAATATTTTTTTATAGAGTTATATATGTATAATTTTAAAAATTAAAAATGGATCAAATCAGTTTTCGTCCATTATTTTCTTTCCAAGGAACTTTATCAAATGACATTAAATTTGCAGAGTTGTTTTAAAGGAAATAATATTAATTACTTTTTCTAATTAAAAATTTAAATGAAGATTAGTACGTAAATATTTTAAACCAGAGAACTGAAATTTCCTCTCATTTCACTATTCTAACATGCATGTAGTTATCACTTTGGTGTATTTCCTTGTGTTGTTCCTCTATATAAGAAATAATTTGTACTTTGCCTAGAAATAGAATTTTCCAAGGAAAAAAACCCGACATCAGTAGATAAGTAATTTTGATAAAACTTTTATCTAAATATGAAGATGAAAACAAAATACATTAATAGACAAACCCTTTAGATAACATTTTTGTATTATCTAAAACCACAAAACAACATTACAAACCAACCTTCTGCCCCAAAAATTAATAGAGAAGAATTTTAAACACTTTTTGATGTTAGTATCATAAATGAATTTTGGATTTTCTCAGATATTTGTCCCAAATGTTGACTATTTCTTACACATTTTGCACGAGACTACATGTAAAACAAAAAGTGCTAATGTGCATTATTTACTTTATCAAATAACTGGGCATTGTATTTGGACATTTTAATCCATTTTTGTGAGAATTTGGTGTGGATCTATGAAGCTGTTTTTTTTTTTTTTACCACCTGTGTTGAACTTCTAGTGTAGTGAGAAAATTGCGCTTCAAAAACAAGTGGGCTTTTCACTTGTTAAATAATAAACGAGACTTTCTGTTTGGACGTTTTACCTGTTTTATGACAATTTGCCGTTTATCCGTGAAGGTGTTGATCTACCTCACTTACTGAGCTTAATTTCTCAGGTGGGAGGAAAATTGTATTTCAAAACAAAGTGGAATTTTCACTTGTTAAATAATCACTGGACTCTCTAATTGGAGATTTTATCTGTTTTAAATGCTGATTTGCCAGGGATGTGTGAACGTGCTGATTTACCACATGCGTTTGGCTTGACTTTTAAGATGGTAGGGAAAATTTATTTCTAAGCAAAGTGACAGTTGTCACATACTGACTGGACTTAGTAATTGATAATTTTCTCCATTTATTATAAGTTTGCCATAAATCTCAAAGCTGATGATTTACCTCTCATATTTAGCTTAACTTTTAGTACAGTGGACAAATTGTATTTCTAAGGAAAGTAGAATTTTCACTTGTCTCTCAGACGTTGAAAATAGCAAAGGATAGCACCAGAGAAAACTTGGGGAGAGACAACCTCAAAGAGAGAAAGATAACATGTATCCAGGTTCTAACACTGGTTTTCCACGGATGAAAACCATGCTCTAAACAAAATGCTGAAGCTGTGAAGAAACCCTGACATGTTAAAAAATTCTCAAGTATTCAGATTCTTTGGATTCTAAGAAGTGCAGTATTTATAGATCACATTTTCTCCAGAATAACCAGCCACTTTGTTTCTTTTTCTTTTTCACTGTTTGCACTTACTCTCTCTGACCCCCTTTTCTTAAAACTTACCCTTACTTCAGTTCTAAGCCCCAAAGTGCAGATTCTGTTGCTGATCTTATTTCCTACTTTTAGTGTAAAAAAGGAGTCTAGGTGAATAGATCATAGGAGTTTGTGTGTCCATTAGAGATTCTTAAGCTGAAGCTCTGTTTTAGTCCAGAGCTTCACAGAAATATTAACATGATGGTTTTTTGTTCTTTCCACCCTTTCCAGCCGAGATAGAAACTGACAAGACAGACAGACAGACATGGACAGACAGACACAAACACACACACACACACACACACACGTGCAAAATATCCAGGTTTTTCTAAACTGCAGGCTTGACTTCTCCAGTCTGCTGTCTCCCTAATTTCCAGAAATATTAAGCCGAAAGCAGCAATGCCAAATTCAAAAAAAGAAGCTGATGTTTGTAAGGAGCAACAAGTCTTTTCAAATGAATCTTTTTCTGGTTGGAGTTTTCAGGTTGGTAGGATCTGATAGAACCTCAATGGTCTTACAGCCATTTCACGTGAACTGCTTCCAAGCGAAATTCTTTCTAAGAAAAATTCTGGTTCTTTAATTTTTTAAACAATGTACCTATAGTAAAGACAGTATTAAATTAAAAATAATCTCCATCGTCTGACACTAGAACAAACATTTCCATTGCTGCTCCTTCCCTTCTATTCTTTGTTCCGTGTGGATATATATTTTTACATGACTATAATTTTAATATGTGTAGGTTTTTTACACTTTGTTTTGAAAGATAAGTGAATCTTGTTTTCAGCCAAGCATTTGTCAAGGCTTTAGGATGCTCTTGTGTGTGAGGTGATGTGGAGACTAGCAGGATTGCTTTGTGAGCGTGAGGCAGGCTGAACCAGCACCCGCCAGGTGTGTGGGGTCCTGGCTTTGGGTCCGGGAGTGGTCCCTGGTCAAGGATCATGAGCCTTTGCCCTGGGTCTTCTCTTCTTCAACATTTTTATGAATGACTTCCATGAAGATCTAGGATGCTTGCTTTAAAATCCATAGAAGCCTTGAAAAGGGATAACTGTTACAAAGATAACAGGATTTTGAGTTTACATGGTTTAAATAGCTGCAGTGCTATGCAAAAAGGTATTTTATAGCAGTAAATGCATCATAATTCATTAGTGTGTAAGGAAGGAGGTGACTTTATATAGTGGCAATTTTTGAGGAAAAAGAAAGTTGATATCAATCAGTGGTATGATGTGGCTGCAAAAAAAATCAAATTTAGATTCTGGTGATATAATGTCCATATGTCACAAAAATTAATAGTACCCTGCTCTAATTAACCACATCTGTAGTATTGTGTCCCTTTCTGGCTGTCACATTTAACGAGAGATGTTGACAAATTAGACAACTTCCAGAACAGTCCATCGGGATGGTAAGGGGTTTGGCAATCCCGTCATAGGAGGTATCTTCAAAGGGTCTGGAAATGTTTAGCTTGAAAACTAAAAGTAGGCATAAACTCTTTTCTGTTTGCTTCGGAAAGCAAAGCAAGCATCAGTGGGTGAAAGGTAGAGATGGATTTCAACAGGAGACTTTCTAACAGTTCGTGCAGCTCAGCCAGGGAATCAACTTCACACCTTTATTTGGTCTATTCTTTTAAAATATCAGAAATATTCACCTTTCTTGCAATGAATATTTAATTTGAAGGTCATGATAACATTTTAGTGTAGGACAACAAAGATAATAGAAACATTTTATGTTTTCTGATAAACTATCTGAAAAGAATAGTCCTATGTGTTGCAAGTTGATCTCTTACAACTTGAAAATAGCTGCAACAGGGCAATTTCACACATTCCTTCTTCCCTTCTCATTCCATTTCAAACATGAAAATCTGAGAAGAGAATTAAAGATTTTTTTCCCCCTGCAGAGTCTTCTGGCCTTTGCTTTGCTTGCTAGAGTGAGTCCTTTCCTGGTGTTTCTTGGTCGCTGGGAGCAGTTTCTCCGGCCGAGTGGCCATGGATGCTGGGGGGCCCAGGGTGCAGGGGACCAGGCTGCTGCTGGCTGCTGGTCCAGGACAGCTCAACCCTCAGCTGCTGGCTCCTCTTCCCCAGGGGGAAATGTGGGGCAGTTCTCTCTGTGCAGTTTTTCACCCCTCTTTTATGTCCTTGTGATATTTACAGTTACAATGTGTAGCTTTTCAACAGAAAGTAAAACCTTTCAATCAAAACTAGCTTCTGACCCTGTCCTCTTTTAATTTCTCTCAGTTTCAGGTTAGGCTGCTTTCTCACTGCCTCAGAGGCACAGTCTTAGTGTCTCACACGTCTTGGGGCACATTTTTCTTTCCTCTCCATCTGCCTGTTATTGTTTATTTTGATTACCTTATCTAGCTTTGAAAATGTGATTGCTCAAAATTACTTTGTGAGTAGCACACCGGACCCTCCTTCCGAGGAGTGATAACCTGTAACATATCTGACTCCACAGAAACTATTTTTATGCCCTGGAGCCTTGAAAACTAAGGGAGACTCTGATGAGAAAAGTAAAGAAAGAAGAGAACATTCTTCAGTCATTTTTTTTAACCAACTTTTCCCTGCTTCTTTCACTCCTGCCTCTTTCTCCCACGCCCAAAACTTTCTCTTTCACTCAAATTGTTAGGTCAGAAATGTGGTTGCTCTAACTCTGACGGTGTGAAGACTGTTTAATGTTGAACAAGTTTTCCTCTCCTTATTTTCTCTTTTTTGAAAGTGCTGTGCACTTTTGTGGGATTGTAATAATGCACGGGGCAGCTTGTGATGGCTTGCTTCCCAGTTGTTGAAGATGCCACAGGCATTCCTGGGGCTGAGCTCACATTTCCGAGAGAGAAATGCTCAGAGATGAGCTTCTGGCTTGTCAACGCTCGCTCACCTGCTCCGCAGTTGGCTCCTTCCAGTTCCTTGAAGGCAATGCTTGCTCCTGCTGCTGGGCTTGGGAGGTAGATGATCCCCAGTGTTTCAATTGTAAAACTTTAAGAAGTTATCTCCAAAAATAAATAGGTGGTCTCAAAACATGAGTTGCTGGCATGATTATTAATGTTGTTGAAAAAATTAATATGTTAGTAAAACTAAAGTGCTGTTTTCTTCTTGGGTCCCTTTGGTAGGATTTTTATTTTTGTCTCCATCTGAGAAATTTCGTGCAATGTTTATGCAATAGCTGTTTAAATGTGTTCTGTTACTTAAAAAGCACTCATCTTTAGCACATCTCACTTCCTACTTAATTGCCTTGGACTAATCAGATTTTTAGAATAGATCCCTGGCAGTCTGTACCACAGGAATCGCCACGGCATCTGTTGTGACATGGAAGGCAGACTTTTTCTTTGCTCACAAATGAAGCTGGTCATTTCAAAAATGTTTAGGAGTTCGGCAGCTCCACTGTAGATTCTTTCCCATTCTCTAGCTTTTCGCTCATTCATCTGGTCACCACTTGATTATTATGGAGATTTGGGGTTCACTAGGAATTTGAAAGAAGAACTCACAGTTAATTTTCTTATAGCGGGTTATGGTGAAACATTTCAGTCCGTTTTGGTCCCCGCTTTCTTATGCACGAGGCATAGAAGTAAAGTTGATCTTTTACCTTGGAATGCAGAAGAAAAGAAAACATTAGCCCCAAGGTTTTTTGTTTATTTTTTTTCTCCTTAGCAAATTGGTGTTTCTTGCTGTGTGGTAAAATTACATTGGCTTTTCTCTCCTCTGAAACACTTAATCAATGTAGCGCCTTTAATATCTTTCATTTTCTGTAGCTATAGAGTTGGTTCCAGTCAAAGACCAGTCCCGCAGAAGTGGAAACAGAGCAGGTCGCTACATGTGCTTATCAAAATGTACAGTGTACGCGGTTTTCTGTCTAGCCGTTTTCTTCCAGGAGTTCAGCTTACAGATAGACTCATGAAAGTGCTTAAAGATAAAAGTATAAGGATGTTTACTGTAGTAGTGATAGTAACAATGAAAAACTAGAAAAAATAGTGGTCATCTTTATTAACTAACAATTCTTTTATTCCTTTACTTTTTGGGTGTCAACTGGTTCTGAGACTCCGTGTTCGATGCTGGGGAATATCCGGTCCCAGCTGTCATGGAACTTTTACGTTAGTGGGGTTGACAAGGATTAATCAAATAATCGCACATATAAATGTGCCTTTAGAACTATGGTAAGCATACGAACACTACTAGAATTTCTAAGTAGGGGATTTGGCCAGACAGAGGAATTAAGGAAGGCTTCTCTGAGGAAGTACTGAGATCTGAAGGATGTGTCAGTGTTAGTGAGAAGAAGAGGGAAGGTGTATCTGAGGTAAAAGGAGGAACTCTGTAGAAGCCCTGGGGCAGGTTGACATGGCAAATAGAAGGTGCTGGAAGAAGTCCAGTGAGGTTGGAACCGAGAGAGAAGGGGAGCACAATATAAAAGGAAGCTAGATAAGAGGTCAGGGAGCAAATTTTGCAGGACCTGTTTGACCACCTTGAAGAGTGTACTGTATCCTAAAACCAATGGGAAGTCTTTGGAGGGGTTTAAGTCGGACATGGTCAGATTTGCATTTCGAAAAGATCGCTTTAGCTGCTTTGTGAAGAAAGAGTTGGAGGGGTCTGAATGGGTTGCCGCAGACCAGGTCGAAGGGTTCTTCAGTAATCCAGAACGGAGATGATGGCCTCTGGGTTAGGGTGTGATGAGGAGAAGAAGATAGAAGGGACATTTGGAGGGATAAACAACTACAGGAGTGTGTTGTAGATTGAATTTGGGGTAGAGATTGGCAGGAGGAGATGTCAAGGATAATTTCTCGATTTCTGTCATATTCACGAGAATAAGCAGTGGCGCCATTCACGGGATGGGGAATGCTAGAAGAGGACCAGACTTTAAAGGAAAGATCAGGAGTCTTAGTTTGGACAGGCTGAGTTCAAGGTGACCATAAGTAAATTATGGTTGAGCCATACAACACAAAGCTATGCAACTTTAAATGTCATATCATGTAAACATGTTCAAGATATATGCTAAGTGAAAATAGTGTGATCACTTATGTGAAAAAGAGCATGGTGTGAGTATCCTTGTATATATGCACAAACATATGTGTGCATATGCACAGAATATGGAAAGAAGCAAAGACTGTTAAGAGTGGATACCCTAGGCAGTGGCATTGGAGAAATGGCCATGAATATGTGAGAGGAAACTTTTGTATTTTGTACCCTCCTGGTTATACTATTTGAGTGTATTACAATGAAAATGTATGGCTTCTATAATAACGGTTTCTAGTAAACACCAGTATGAGAGTATTTCTCTTTCAGAGGTTTCTAAATTGGAAAATCTTGTAAGCATTATTACAGTTTTTCTTGTGAACAGAATTTTTTCCTACAGGTTTGCTTCTCTAACCGAGTAGCTCTTACACTTTGCCTTTTATTCCTTTTCCACTAGATTGCACTATTCCCCCAGATTTCACATAGTCTATGTACGATTTCGTATTCTGCCTTTCACTGATTTTATTGTCAAAACAGTCCAACATTTTGCAGATGAGGACATTAAATTGTAATGATGCATATGACTGCTGCATATATTGTGTATCCCTTTTGTTAAGGGTCCCACTGGTGCTCCTTATTCGTCCAATATTTCTAAGATAGAACGCAGACAGTACCGTTTCTGGGCAGTAGAAACCAACCCCACTATATGCTTTGGTCGGGCTATTTGAGCAAAGCAGTAAAACTACCAAGAGAAGTGGCTAATGCTCCCTTCTCCTTTAGCGATTCTATCAAGCTAGTTTTTTTATTAGACATTTAATTTTCCCCCCAATTTTGATATGTGCAATGCAAAGTTAAGTCTTGTGCCCATGCAGTTTTTGCTTTTGTTGCTTTGTTTCCTCAGAATAAATAGTTAAGAGTTTATGAGAGTCAGAGAGTACAAATGTCAATATAACTCACTTCTTAAGTACAGCTGGCTTTCCTCAAAAGGGTTAAACTGCCGCTCTCAACCGGAGCGCCTTGGCCAGTGCTGGAGTGAAGACTTGCTGAGATGCCACGTGGAGTTTGGGTTGCTTGGAGCCCCGGCTCGTGAGCAGCTTGCAGTGTTTATTCCACTCTGCCATAGAAATATTACTATTTTTCATGTGTCTCATGACCATGAAAACAAAAAAGAGAGGGCTACATTCCATAATGCCAACTGTAGTGGCAAGAATTTTTTCATTTGAACGTCTAGTTTTTAAAAAAATTATATTTAAAGAAACCTGAAATTTTCTTCATCTTAGTTGAAGATTAAATGTAGTAATAGCTCACAATTTTTGAGAACATCATTATGTGCTAAGCACTCTTCCGAGGGTTTTAAGTGTATTGTCTCGTTTAATACAGTGTCTCTATGAAGTGGGTGCTGTTCTGTCGCTGCCAGACGAGAAAGCCGAGGCACAGAGAAGGTGAATGACTTGTTCAGCGGACAGAAGCTGGGATTTGAACCCGGGCCCTCAGTCTCCAGAGACTCTGATGTTAAACACTGCATTTATGTACTCCAATTTTATTTCACCCTACAGTCTCATATCTTACCTAGCTTATGCTAAAATTATAAAACTTTAATAATTTTAGATTATATTAAATAATTACTTATGTTCTGCCCTGCCAGGCTCTTCTGTTTTAACGACGTTTGGAGGCTTCTTATTCTGGTATTCTTGGTTTGAAGTCTTGCTGTTACACTTTTCTTGGGACTATCTTTTCCTGACTCCCTTCAGAGGCTGGGGTGGACAGTCCTCAGCAAAGCCTTTTTTTCACATGGGTTCCAATTTACTTTTTAGCTTTCTTATTTTAATGAATTGTTTGTGTGTGTGCAAATAACGCATGGGGTTAATTTCTGAGGGCATTGCCTCATTGCTGGCCATTTCTAATCCATCAGTCAGGGGCAATTTATTTTTTCTAGAAACAAAAATAAGTTGAAGATGACCTATTAGTAATAATAATAATATCTCAAGTTACATTAAAAATATATAGTTTACAGATTGCTTTCTCATTTAACTGTTGCTTTCTCATTTAACTGTTTGTGGGTAGTTTTGACCAGTAGATGACACGGACTTTGCAACTAGCCAGGAAATGGGTTCAAAATCCAACTCTGCCGCTTACTAAACATATGTCCAGGGGTCGTAAAACTTCGTATCCTCATTGTAAAATGGAGCTAATAGTACCTACTTCCTGTAGTTTTTGATGTGAGGATGAAATCAGTTAACATGTGTGAAACCCTTAGTGCAGTGCCTCGCGCTCAGCACTCCGAGCATGGTAGCTAATGATAGTGCCAACTGAAGTTTTTTAGAGAGAAAAATGTGAAAAACAATATTTCAATGTAAGAGACAATTTAAAAAGTATCAAGGATAGTTGCATATAGAGAAAATAGAGAAGCAAAGGAGTGACATAGTGACATGGGGACTGGTAAGAGAAAGGAAGAGAGGTAGGGGACATGAGTTATAGATCCAATTTATGGAACCAAAGTCTGTGTCCCCTTTGAAGAAAATAGGAAAAGAGACAGAAAAGAGTGGACAGAGAAAGACTGGACAGTTTGGTTCTACGGTGAGTGTGTTAATCAGATTAAATATCATTTGGCACATCCTGCTGTTTACTTAGACAGTGATGTTGGAGTAAGTTATTATTTATTATTTCTATCCCTTGACATTCTGATTAGCTCATCAGCAATCAGTCACCATTCACAGCTCTTCAGTTGCTTTTATTAAATAGCAGACCCCTCCTCCCCTAGTCAGCAAATTATTCAGGTTTGGGAAAGAGTACTGTGTCTTCAGAAAGTGCTTGCCCCAGGTCAGATGACGTGTAGACACGCTACTACAAGACTCAGAACGAGTCATGGACTCTGAAGACAGGCAAGTATTGTATGGTTTCTAGGGAGTTTAAGGGCATGCCAGCCACCTTTGGATTAATTCAGGCTTTGATGATTTTTGAGAGGGAGCATTGAGCAATTGGTTAAATTGTATACCTTGATATGCTAGCTGATTAGGTGAATGTCTTCTTAGTTTGGGCTGTGTAAATGCAGTATGCATATTATTCTGTGCTTTTGTGTTTATGAGTTAGAGCAAAAATCACATCCAGGTGCAATTGTAGCATAGATTATCATGGACCCAGTGAGCACAGTGGAGTTCCTCTCAAGATTTCTGAGGATGGTCCATTATCTTTGGAAGGAGTCCAAGAACCAGTCTATACAAGTTGACATTTTTTTACACATTAGATTTAATCTCGAAAAGCTATGTATAGAATAGTTATTTTTTTAGTTGAGTCATATTTTCCCATCCTGACTAATTATATTTGTTCTCATAGGAAAAAAATGCTTTGGTCCTTTTCTAATGAAAAATCAAACTTTACTGGCTTTTTTCAGTAAGTATTCTGCAATTGTCAGTGTACAGATTTCTATAATTTTCTATACAAGAAGTGAGTTGAGTGGATCTATGGTGTTGGGAACACGGTTAGAAACAAATAGCTGTTTCTGTGTGATTGAGATTTCTCCCTCGAGGTGTGGGACTGGAATGTTTAAGCAGACACACCGTCTGTGGCATTGTGCCTTGCCTTTAGTGACAAATGTCTGGCAATTTGAGCCATAAAAAGTTGTCTTTTTATTTAGATTTTTTGGACTTCAGTCTTCTGTGGTCAAAGTAAGACTTTAGATGGATCAATATGAACTTTTAAAAAATGAATATAAGCAAAGCAAGGCTGGCCTAAAATAGAGTGATATCTGTGGGATGTGTTTAACCTGTTTTACCCTCCCTCTATTTTTTAACAATTGAAGCACCAGTCAAATTTTTCTTATGAATCCTGTAAAAGCCCTTGGAAGTATGAGCAGTAATATGTTGGTTCACTCGGCAAGGACTTGGAGTGGTGTTAAATCTTGTGTGGGGTTAGTCAGATTCTAAAAGCCAGAGTGTAAGACAAAAAAATCCCATAGACTTAAGTTATCCTAGTAAATCCTTTAAAATCCCATAAAGTACAATCTGTAGTTTTGTGTGTGTAACTCTGAACAATAATTCTTATGCACAAAATAGTCTGAGAACCACTGGACTAGAATAAAGGACGGAACAAAAGGGATGCTGTCTGGACACTCATACCATTCTTTCTTTATGGTAACTCTCCAATCCATGGAGGTGGAGAATTCTAAAGAGTACCTGCTTGCCTACTGGATTTACTCCACTTTGCTTTAAGATCAAGCCTCTGTAATCTTCAAACGCATTAATAGATTCCGTTGGTTTTGTAAGGATTGACCTAGGCAATATCTATGAAAGCACCTTGCTCAGGACCAGGTGATGTGATGGGTTTAAATCTAAATGTTGCTTGTCAGATCCATGTGTATACATTGTTCTTTGGAAAGTTGTAGAGAAGAATTTGGCCACCTGCTTCCTGTCTTTCTAGGTTGGGACTTCCCACTGTCCAGCAGTGACTTACATGTTCTTGCAAGTTGACTGTATCTGTGGGCCAGTTGGGGGCACAAGTGGATGAGGTTTTCAGTTCTAAGGTCAGCCTTACATTTGGCACATGTGATGTGACTCACTTGAACGTCCTGTATACCCTTGGGTTCTCTAGGTCTTCTCGAGTTCATGTTTGTGTATGAGAATCACCTGATGAAATTATGTAAGCCATCTGTGTAGACTCTCCGTGGTGGAGTCATGAATATGTTTTGAAATTTTTAATGTATTTTTTGGGGTGCCTGTGAATATGTATTTTTAGAGAGCTTGCCAGCTTATGTAACCAGCATGTTGCCTTTGGAGTCCAGCAATCAGGAGAACCCTGGGGGACGGGGTGTTTTGCCACAAGAGACTATAAACATTTCTGATCCTATGTTAGCTTAAATTATTTAGAAAATGACTACTGTATTTTTCATCTAGATTTAAAAGGATATAATTTCAGTTATTAAGTGAATCAACCATTTATTAGGCAAATCATCCATAAGATTAGTCTTTTAGCAGATATAAAATTGATACACTTAAGTTTATATATTTTAAAAATTGAATACCAACCAAGTCATTTATTTGCTTGCGGTGCTAGGGCCTTTGATTTCCACTCCCAGGTATCACGGAAATGATCACCTGAGCTTTTCTTTGCTTGTTTGTTTGTTTTTAATAACTTAGGTGTTGAATTGTATTCCTTTTTCATTTTGGAAGGGAACTTATTTCTCACAATTTAGTTTAAGTTCAGAATTTTACTCAAAATTCAGTTTTAAAAGCAGGTATACATTCCCTCTCTGATTTACTGAAGTGAGGAGCCCTGTCAACATTGTTTCCTGTACCCCAATATGTGTTTATCTTCACTTGGCCTTCCTTTCTGATTGATGAAGTATTTTCTTTACTTGTATATGCTTGGTCCCACCCATTCTAGTTTTTCTTGGATTGTGTCTCATCGATTATGCTCCTTTGTATTTTCAGTCTCTCTCTCTCTCCTTGTGTCTCTTCCCCAGCATGTGAAGAAAATCTGTTTCGCCACACTAAAATAACCAACACTTCTCTCCGCCTTGCTACCCTTCAGTCTGTCATATCATTTTATCTCTTTGTTCCCCTATTCCAGCCAATGTTTTTGAAAGATTAACTGTATTTGCCTCTTCTATATCTTGACATTTTGCAGTTTGGCTTCTATTCTCACCAATTTATTGGAACTCCGCTTTCAGGAAGTCACCAGTAACTTCTCACTTTTCACTCTATCAATGTGTTCTAAGCTCTCATCCTCTGACCTTTTCACAGTAGGTGAGGATGTTGATCACACTCTCTTTCTTGACATTCTTCCATTGACATATGTGTCACTTCAGGCTCAGTTGTCCAACCTCTCTGACTGCCCTGTCTCTTATTTCTTTGCCGAATCATCCTCTGCTTTTGTTATGTAAATGCATTAACATGTTTTTCTGCCTTTGCTGTCCCTTCCACTTTTTATGCATTCTTCATGCTCTATTTCAGCTCCGGAAGCTAGGACAAAACTATGGTGTACACCCGGGGGATTCTTGGACTGAGCTGAACCCAGAGGGAACATACCTGAGATGGCTAGAAGAAGGGAGAATGAGAAGGAGACCCAATGTTGTAGTTAGGAAAAAGGTGCCCACATATCAAGTCTGAATGGTAAAGATGAAAAGTAGGAGAGTAAGCAGTAAGATTGGTAGTTTGGATGATGGGAAATAGGATAGACAAATGGGTCAAAACGTGAATGTATCTCTTCTTCAGATTACTTTGTGCTTGAGCACCTACTACATGTTATCCGAGAGCATGATCTTTTTAAGGAATTGCACTGGGGCTGTGGCTTCAGCAGTCATTTCTCTGGGGGTGAACTTCATGTCTGCACCTGAAGCCCCATTAGATTGTCTTACAAACCAGAGCTCTATTTCCATCTTCCTCTTAGGTGCTTTTACCTGGGTATTCATCTAGTACCCTGCATTTAACATATCCCAAATTAAATTTATCATCTTTCTCCTGAAATTGACTTCTTTTTAGGGGGTTCCTAATGTATCACTGTTCTGTGTCATTCTGGATCAAAAATTTAAAGCCATTTGATTCTCCTTTTAGCCCACGTCCAGCAATTTGTAAAGCACTGGCAGTATTATCTCCATGGTGTCTTGTAACTGGCCCCACCTTTCCTTTCCTTTCGCTTCAACTGTGATTTATGAGCTGACTGCTATCCTGCACTCCAGAGATAGCCCTTAGTTAGCATCCCCTAAATCCCCTAACCCCGATTCTGTTCATTGCTGCCAGTGTAATATCTCCAAAACTCAACTGAATTTAAGACACTTTAAACTTATCACAACATTCCTAGCCAGGGATAATTGCTCTCCCTCTCAGTGTTTTTGTAGCACTTAAGCACTTATGCTTTCTACTATTGTGTGTGTAGTCATTGCATATGTACTATATTATATATTACATATACCTGTTCATGAATTATCAATCCCTATAGATTGTAAGCTCCTTCACGGGCAGGAACTGTGTCTTGTTTACCTTCTATCCCCATATATTCCTTGTATTGACATGCAGCAAGTATTTATTGAATGGAGTTAAACAGCTAGCTGGGCTAGAGGAATCTGATTCCAGTTAATAGTAGGTGATCTGTGAAAGTCATTTAATTTGACATTAATTTTATTTTTTATGCATTTGTTTTATTTTGAAAAGCTTTTTTATTAAGCTGTGCTGATGGCATAAATGGAACAGTTAACTGGAAGACCAAACAGGCCAACAGTTTTATTATCAGCAGAAAAATGACTGCTGGGAAGAAAGATGGTGAGTTTAGGCTGTAAATCTAAATCCCTTTTGGGGAGTCAATTAAATGTCCGCTTCCAATATTCTTTTTGCTTTTTTAGTCTCATGTGGATTTTTTTTTTGATAAGTTAATCTGAAAAAATCACATTTTGTTTTCCTAATCTTCTAAAACTCGTGATCCTCTGTGTTCGTAATCTGCTATTTTCCAAGTTTTTTCCTTTGCTGTAGTTTTGACTTTATTAAAAACTAAAAATAATTCTTGTTTTTAACCTATCGTTGCCCCTTATCCAGTCACTAGCTTGCTACTTATAAAAATTGTCCCAGTGTAGATATTATAACAATTTATTTATAACATTGAAAAACATTAAGAAGTACGTTTAACATAAATCATTTTAAAACAGTATTTATATAACCTTAGAAAAATAGTCATAAAATATTTGGGCTAATTGTGGATGATTTTTTGAATGATTTTTGTTGCAAAACCAAATTGATGTGTTTTGCTATTAAATAATTAGATGGCATTTGTTTTCTGTTGAAAAGATGACCTGACCTTTGAATGATTGATTGTTCCGTCTAAATTTTCCTTCCCTATCTATAAATGTGTCCATTAGCAATATGCCAGACCTTTGAAATAATGCATTTCATCAGGGAAAAAAAGACTTACTTAATAACCAAAGGATTGGTTGTTTTCAAAATATCAATTATCATAATAAGCTTTTATTTAATATTTCTTGATTATTTGCTTTTACGATCCCCCTCGCCCCACACCATCACACATACACACACACAAAATTTTGGCTACGTGTGGTCATGACCATTAGCAGAATAGTAGCCTAGTTTCCATAACTTTGGGGCAACTGAAGTGTCTATAGAAATAACAATTTAAAAATCTTTCTAAAAGAACATTGATAACATGGCCTTACTGCCAGATGAAACCTCCTGGGTACCTTAGAGGAGGGATTGTGGCTTATCTCATTCTCTTCATACATCCCTGAAGTTGGGGTCACTAACTTTTTTCCAGCTAGCACCAAATTATTCCTCAACTGGAATCTTCTACTCCCAGATCTGTTTCACAATAGAACAAAGGACCCTGACATCTCTTCTACTCTGCTGTCTTTGAAACAAACCCACAAACACCTTTGCATTTTTAAGGAATTTTCACTGCTAATATGTATAAGAAAACAGGGTTTTATAACACTACCTTCCCATGAAAGATCACAAAAATTTGGTTTAAAAAGCACTAGAAGCACTTGTTCCAGGACCTACGCCCATCATCCTGTAGTCCTTTCTCCTCACGCTTCTTAGATATTCTCGAGGGATTCTCCCAGGTTCCCTGACAGGAATCACCCCTAACTGTCCTTGTCTGGCTGGTTCCTTAATCAAACTGAGGACCTTCAGCTTTTTCGGCATATCCACTCTTCCCGTTTTCTAGTCTTTCTCGTTATGGGCCCCAGATGGCCTTCAGTGTTGCCATCTTCAGTGTCCTTCTGCTTTGTCATCTCCCAAGGACTTGGGACCTGCCTTGATCCCTGGTGCCCCACACGAGGTCGCCAAAGACTCTTCCCCTGGGCTTCACACCATTTTGCCCTAAATTGCAGTCATCCTTTCCCTTTTCTTCAGTTTCTTCTCTTTAACTTTGATCCCTAGAATTTCTGTCCTCTTTGATCATGTCCCTCCATTTCCTATTTGATTTGCCAGAAAGGTACTCTAACCAGCTGTTAAGCTCAGCTGAATCATTTAATGCGGTGCTTTTCTTAGTGAAATGCGCTATTCCAAGACCCTTACGTACAGCATTTTCTAGAATCTCCAAGAGATACTTGTCTCTTCCTGTTTCAAACTTCATGCTCCCGTTGGACCTCAAGCTGATTTTCTCCTTGGAACCTGAGCAGTAACGGTAGTTCTAAAAATAGAAATGATTAATACATCTTGAATCTACTCAGGTAACCAGTTCAGGTTACCACCTTCTCTTCTTTCCTCAGTTCATCCTTTGAGTTTCTCTTGAGTTCATCCTTTAGATTCTGCCTTCCTGGTTTCCTCATCCAATTTAAATCCTATCATTATAGTTCTGTATTATCAAAATATCTTATACAGAGAGTAATAAGTTTCATCAACTATATGAAGAGAATTTTTTCTGGTAGCTTATATAGCAAGGCCATATTAAACGCTATCTCAGATATCAGATGTTCTTTGAGAAGTTCTTTTTGTTTTTGGAGGAAGATTAGCCCTGAGCTAACTACTGCCAATCCTCCTCTTTTTGCTGAGGAAGACTGGCCCTGAGCTAACATCCGTGCCCATCTTCCTCTTCTTTATACGTGGGACGCCTAGCACAGCATGGCTTTTGCCAAGTGGTGCCATGTCCGCACCTGGGATCCGAACCGGTGAACCCCAGACTGCCAAGAAGCAGAACGTCTGAACTTAGCTGCTGTGCCACCGGGCTGGCCACTGAGAAGTTCTTGACCATAAATACCAGTCATAGCTTTCTGATAATTTCAAGAGAGCACAAAAGATTATAAGAGCATTTATATAGTAAAATAAATTTAGAATTGTATTTTTTGTGTAACTTTCATCTTAAATTATGTTTTAAATCTAACTTTAGCAGTGGGATGGTGCCTCTTCTGTAAATAGGATTTTAAGGAATTTAGAATGTCTTAGACCAACATATTTGGTATCATTCTACCTTGACATATATTAAATAGTTAGAAAAATCATAAGGAGCACTCTAAACATGGACTCTTTTCTTTTTCCTGGGAAAGGGGTAGAGGAACTTAAAATTTACCTCTGGAATAATTTAAATAAAAAGAAAATAAGCCTTTACATTACTCCTTTATATACTTCATTTAAATAAACATCTTCAAATTCTCCTTTCTTAGAACAACTCACATTCTAGAATGAGTTATCCTTAGGTTTACTGATAAACTTTCATTGCTTTTTTCCTAAAAACCAAAGAAAGAGAAAGTCAAAGTGATTATGTCTTGATTTGCTAATTGTTTTCAACTTAAATGTTAAACTTTAATTGGACATTCATGGGATTGAAGTAATATGTACTCTGAATAATTTGGTAGAATTCTCTTCTGCCATCTTAAAGGAGGCTCCTCCTTAGCTCACTGACAGTCAAGGGACAACATGGCCTGAAGATAGAAATCTCTCTCTAGGTGGCTTTTTCCCTCTGTGGTTGGGGGGGAGCCGGGCGTATCCCTAGGCCTGAAAATACGTGTGCTCCTTTGCCTCTGAAAGGCGGCAAAGTCAGGAGGAAGGATCACGAAGTTCCGGGACTGCAAAAGATCATCTACCAGAGATGTGTTTCTCCTTCCAGGCTCTGGCTGTGAGGGCTGGAATGTCTCCTTCTAAACTTCAGGTTTGTTTCTTTCTTTAAAAAAAATGTTCAGGTTTGTTTTTTCTTGAAATTGTGATTGTCAACTCACTTCTTCCAATGGTGCAGTGTAATGAGGATAACTTCATGAATTGATAGAATGAACTTGGATTACCTGGTCAAATTCTGGTTCATCATAAAACAGGAGAGATAATTAAGAAAGTTAAGGCGTTATGCCACATAATTAGCTCTCTGTGGTGGGTTGTAATAATATAATGTACAGCCACCGAGTGTGTTACCTTATGTTTTCAAATGAACAAAATATATGACTCCATATGACTCCCTGGTTCAAGTCCTGGCTGTTCCTTTTCCTAGTCCCATAGGCTTGAACCTGTCACTTAGTCTCTCTGGGTTCAGTTTTGTTGTCTATAAAATGAAGGGCTGAACTCTACAGGAGAGCAAATGTGTGCCAACTCCAGTTGGTAGTATCCATCAGAAGTTCTGGGTTGAGTAGAATGCGAGGCCATCCACATAGGAAGTAATGCTATGATGTCTCTCTCAGTAAAGAAGGATATTTGGCATGCCCAGACAGGATGGCGTCTAAAGCCCTTTTCAGCTGCAGCATTCTAGGAGACTAAGTTTATTGATCACCAGTTGACAATGATTTGCAACCACCTCCCAACTGACATTTAAGACAAAAACAACAAAATAAAACAAATACATGTTATCTTCATATGGAAAATCAAAATATTTAACTCCAGTTTAGAAAAATGGTTTCGGTAAGTGCCTTCTGTTGGAGGGAAAAAGTCTCATGAAGAATCCCTTATGCTTTTGGTAGAAAAAGATCCAAGTATTGGTTTCTTTTGTGCCTCACATAAAGAAAAGTAGTCATATCTCTTAGAGGAATGAAGTTTAAAGAGGCAATTTAATGCCTTCTCTGTGATGAATTCTATAGCCTAGGCATGGGTTGTTTGTGACTGAAATAAAAACAGGAGCTGACCACTGCCAAATGAGTGGCCTGCGGACTTCGGTCTTGAGTAAACTCAAAGGTGAAGGGCAGACTGCTGAGAGAAGCTTTTGATTCAAAGCCAATATTTATAAGGCTGGATTGATAAAACACAAGGTAAATCTAAGTGAGAAAACAAAACAGGCCATGTACCTGGCTGGATATTGATATCTCTCAAAATGTTTTTCTGTAGTAATTATCTGATTTAATAATTAAATTTCAATTTGACTATTAAAATAACATGTTAAAAAATAAATTAGCAAGGAAACCATAAATCCATCAGGCTCTGAAAACCCTGAAATGAGTTCTCTTGATGCAGAGATAGCAAATGAGATTCATCTCTTAGAATCAATTCTGATTCATTGGTAGCAGCTTCTTGAAGTGCTGTGTATGCAGGGGCTTTGAGCCTCATAAAGAGCTTTTAGCTGTTAAAACTACAGAATATAAGACAAGTCTTAGTTTTCCTGTCAGTACTTGGAATTTTTAATTATCAGGGGTGGTCATATAGTAAAATGTTTAAAAATTGTGTTTTTTTGTATTTCTTTTTAAATAATAGTCCTTTTTTTGGTGAGGAAGATTGCTCTGGAGCTAACACCTATTGCCAATCTGCCCCTTTTTGCTTGAGGAAGATTGTCATTGAGCTAACATCTGTGCCAGTCTTCTTCTATTTTGTATGTGGGACGCTGCCACAGCATGGCTTGATGAGTGGTGTGCAGGTCCACGCCTGAGATGTGAACCTGCGAACCCTGGGCTGACAAAGTGGAGTGCACAGACTTAACCACTACAGCACTGGGCCGGCCGCAATAGTCCAATTTTTAACTTTACCAGGGAAAAAGTGTCTCTTCTGTAAATAGGATTTTGAGGAATTGGAATATTTAGTTGCTTAAGCAAAAGTTTATTTTAAAACTACCAGATAAGTGGCTATTCTGTGTTAACTTTTTTATTTTAAACATATTTAAAAATCATCTTCCTCATTCTTATTTTTTTTCAGATAATACATACTATTAAGGCAGCAGTATGAACAGTTGGGAAATATGCATTATCTTCTTTAAGTAATTTGCACTCAGTTAAAACACCCTTGTCATGCTTCCCAGTGAATAGCTCACATCTTAAAACACCTTGAGTGTGAGAGGCAAATTAAGAAAAGTGAAATGCTTTTAGAAATAGATTTTAATTTCTTATTAATAAATTACTTGTTAATTGTAGTATGTTATAATATTCTTAGTCTGATAAATGCTAAGAGTAGTAGATCACTTAATCAATAAATCTTTGTTTAAATTATGAAATATATTTCCCACACGTGAAATATGTAAGAAATTATTTTATGCAGCACATTAAATCTGTTTTTATTTGGCAGTTCGTGTTTATGTAATATATAGGTTGAATTAAGATTTTCTATGGTACTCTTATTTATTTCTGAGTGCATTTAATACATGGAGTTCACGCTGCCATCTCCTCAAGTGATGACTATATCCCAATTATAGTAGGATCGTCTATTCAGAAGTATATTGCATCAACTAAGAACCAGGAAATATGCCACAAAAGGGTCTTTGGGTAGCCAAAATAGATGCTACAAATGCAGGCTCCTGTTTTTCACATCTACCAGAGCCCCACGTGCATTACGACAGTACAAATTTGTTCTTACTTTAACGTGCAATCTCACCTCGTTTGGTAGTCTGGTTTCTAAACCTGAAGCAGATTAATAGCAGCAAATTAGAAGGGATAGAGAAACTGCTATAGGAAACATACTGATAGCAATGAGAAATGACAGCCGACAACTTGTCTACAGATGCGAAAACAGAAAATCTATAAAACATGCAACCTGAAAGAACATTAGCAGACTAGGACCTGCTAGTGCTAGTGCGATCAGTAAATGACAAGGCAACCAAATAGTCCATAAGGGTGTCACTGGATAGTAGAGCAGAGTGCAGTAATTGATGCGCCAAATGACGATCTTATGCCGTTAAGAAAGAGGCTTGACCGTGGAGTACTTTAGAAAACTCAGCTCTCTGAAATGTTTCCTTCCTTGGGGTTCCTGGTAAACTGAGATTTTACCATATTCTCTTAAACCTTAAAAATTAGAAAATGATTATATAAATGGACCTTTTAATGTGTTGATAAAGCATCTCTGAGAGAGAGATACACATAATGGGTACCTAATAAAGGTCATCTGGACGTGAATACTGACACTACTTTGTGATTTCCTTCTCAAAGATTTCAGAGGAGAGATGGCTTTAAGATTTAAATCTAACTGGCACTTACAGGATCTCACACTCAGCAGCTAGTTTATCTTTATAGCCATGTACTTGTCCTTGGTGATGCAGAAAAAGGGCTGGTAAGTGTTCTCTGGACTTTTTTGTAGAGAAGGGACTTTGTACGTGCCTGTGCACGTACGTAGCCATTAAGAATAATCATTGTGGTAATTGTGAAGTTACCTGCCACAGATTCATTAGCAATGCACCACCTTAATCCTTTCAAAATTTAATGTTTACGAAATACATCCAAATTTGCTTTTGTTTTTAAGTAATTGTAAATAAGCACACAAGTGCACACCCTCGTATTTTCATCATGATGTTTCTCCTGTAAGGATAAAATTTCAAAGGGACTATTAATAAAGGAAGACAGAATGCTGTTTAGCTAGCATGAGGTTCCACTTTATTGCTAACCGCCATAACCGTCTGTTGCTTGGCTCTGGGCTCTCTGCTGTCATATAGTATCCATTGTTGAAATGGTCCGTAGTTTCTATACCTTATGACTAAAACATACAGACAATAGTTTTGTGGAAAGATTTTGATGGTGTGGTAACGAGGGACGTTGGAACTACATTTTCGGAGGGTGAAATAATTACCCCATCCACTTGCCCACATACCCTTTTGCTCTTCTCAACTCAGATATGTAATTTTTCCTAAAAAAAAAAGAAAAGAATCTATTATTTATGACTGCCTATCTGCAATTTTTAATCTTTGCAATCTAGCTGCCTTGCTGTGTGAAGATGATGTTTTTGACTCTCCTGTGGGTTGGACTTTGGTTTAATTGTGTTTCCCACTAATGGTGATGGATTTGCACGGGTTTAGCCACACACTGGTTTCCGGTTTCGTTTGTATCCAGTGGCATGTGTTTGCAGAGGTAATGGATTTTTAGCCACAGACGATTGCAAAACCATGCAACACAGAGAGGCCAGACCCTAGGACACCAACTTGATTAGCATGGCACTGTACACATGTATATTTCAGAGATTATTAGATTTTAGTACTGTGGATTCTTAGAGTGTTTACATTTGATTTTCAAGACTTGCTTTTAAGGACAACAGTATGCTTCAAGCCTACTGTTTGTGAGTACTACCTAGACATATGTGCGTGCAACATGTGTTCACTGTTAGTAACAGCCTTTGTTGGTGTTGGTGCAGACCCTATCAGCATTATTTATAGAGCTCGTGTTTAGAACAAGACCCTATAACTTTGAATTTTCTGTGTCATTTGTTGTTTTCAAAAGGAGGCTAAGTGTAAACACTGCCCAAATAGCCTCTGTTGAAGAGCTATTTGTTTTGCAAGTAACAAATGGGAAAGGAAAAGGTACAGGATGCTTCTCTGAAATGTTGTGTGGGTACCCATAATTTAAACTGATGCTCCAGAGAGGAAGTATTATTTTTACAAACAAAACATAGTGGCTTAGTCATTTTCCATTTCTGGATGATGAATGTGTCATACATCTGTATCATGTTTTTCTCAAAGTGGATGGCATACTATTCTTAAAGTGAAGCAGGCTTTACTGTGGAGTTGCCAAGGTAACTGACCAGCAAGTATGCAGTTCAGCAAATTGCAGAAGGCAATTGAGTACACATGAATAAAGAAATGTGCATGTCATCTTTAAACCCAAGAGGGCCATGGTAGATTGTGGTTTGGCTCTGTAGATCACAGAAATATTTTTTATGAAAGCAGAATCTAAGATGTTCTATAGTAGTCCTTGAAGTGAGGTGATAGGCAGTGGCAGTACCCATTTATGGTTCCGCTTCAGGCCCTGCCAAGGACTGTATAGAAAATAGAATCATTTCAATTTTGTTTAATGTGAACAACCTTTCTTTTTGCTTTATAAGCTAGCTTTTACCACCTTAGGGCAGCAAAAACTAAAGGAGACTGTTGTAGTTTATAATGTAAATGGAGGATGATAACCTATAAGCTGCTACATGCATATGAGAATTAATTCAAGTTATAAAACTGAAGTTTAAATTAAGTATTATATATATTTAGTCCACAAACATGAGATCTGCGTTTACCTCTACAGTGCTCTAGATTGTGTATTCATCCATGCAGTAGGCATTGATAAAATTATTTACATATTGCCACACACCTTCCAGGTGCCGAGAAAATAACAAAGGTAAATAAAATCCACTGCTAGAGTTCAAGGGGTTTTTCATCTCTAGAAAGAATGAATTAGGTAAGCTCTGAAGAGATTCTTTCAGATTATTCAGAATATTCCTGTGCTGTGGATGTAGGACTGTGATCTAGGATTTAAACACCTTTATGTGTAGAATGAAATAACCTTCTCAGCAGGAGTTCACAACTCTGCATGATTTGACTTCTCTTCCCAGTTTTCCTCCCCCTACCTTAAACGCACCCCAGAACGTAGCATCGCTGGCTTAATTCCCTTCCTTGAAAAGGCCCCGCAGTATCCCATGATTGTATCTTGCACGTCTTCACTGCTGAAATGCCTGCATTCTCCATCTCTGAGTTTCAGAATCTTCCTAGTACTTTCAGAGCCATATCACATTCTACTTCTTACATAAATCTATTCCAGATCTTTCCAGCCTCCCATGCTGCTCACCGTCTTTCCAGGTATTGCCAGAGTAGTTCACACCTCTGGATCATACCTAGTTAGGTGGGCGGTGGTCCCCCAAACCAGATGGTGAACTCTGGAAGGCAGGGACTGCGTCCCCTTCATCTTCACGTTCTCCGCAGCACCTAGCGTTCAGGAGATGTTGTGGAAGCCAACTGGTGAAAAACCTCAAATTCTCATCTTGTTTTTGTGTGATTCATTCATTTTCGTTTTTGGAATGGGACCATTTCCACAGGTGAGTAAATTGTTTTTGGGTAGAAGTTGGGTGCTCTAAATACCAAGGGAACACTACTTACAGAGATTCGTACAAGTCGGGAAAGAACGAGTCTCCTGCATACCTAGTGTAAACCTAACTTGCAGCTTCCTTCCCTCTGTTACAAAGCCTTTGAAGTTGTGTTTTTAGTAGTAAAGCAATAGATACGTGAAGCTACAAGCCAAATATTTTCATTCCGTTCCCTTTTTTTGGCAGCCATCCACAGAACTGCAGGGACAGATTTTCATAGATAAAGAAACATTTTGTGGGAGTTCCTATTTTTATGCTGAAAACTTCGCTGTCGGTGTGATCTTGCTATTCAGGGATTTTAGTTAGTTGTGAGCCTGGAGTGAGCAGCCTTGGAGTTCTTGAGGGTAATTACCACATTTACAAATCTATCAGTGACTAAGAGAAAGAACTGGCCTGGTAGAGTTTATCTGTTTAAAAATTGCAACCACTAGCCGATCAGGAAGATAAAAACCAACAGGGATTGTAGAGGTGACAAGGGTAATGGCAGTAATGTGTAGCTGGAGATGATGAAATCAGAGGAAAAACAATAGGGGGAAGCTAATCAAACCAATTTGGCCATTTTAATGTACCCGCAGTATACATCTTAAGTAACCAGGAAATCATGAAATCTGCCTCATTTCACTTCCAGAAATTATTTGCACTAAATTTTATTATGTAGTTGTTATTGCTTATTTAGGATGTAGCATAGTACAAGGTATTGTGTGAATTGTTAAATGTCAAGATGAGGTAAAATGGAGTAAATCATTTCGAGGAGAGATATGGGGAATAATACTGATCGAAAAAGTATCTAGTGCATTTCTATAAGTATATATGAAAGTCACCTTACATGTATCGATGGTGTTACATAGTCTGATGGGCTTTGTCTTAACTGTCAAACAGTTAATACGGTATAGAGTCTTACGATTTAAAAATTGTTCCTTATTCTTTGCTTTGAAAAAAAGGAAAAAGAGAAAAATAAAATGTAGCAATTATGTAGTTGGTTAGTTCTCATGATGTATTTCGTTAGTAATAATTCCTATTAAAAGAAATTACCAAAAAGATATTATAGATGTCTTCATTATTTAATAACAAGTTAAAATGTTAAATGTACCTAATTTTGTTTACATAGTATTTGAAAAGTCTCTGAACACACCAAGTTGGAAGAGTTGTTCTGTGTTTTGTCCTAAAATCACTTCCTTTTAAAACAAACTTGTTAACAATATCTTGCACGTTGCCTCAGTTTTCCCAGAAATTTCTGCATGGTGAAACCCTTCTTCACAGTGTAAGTGAATTATCAAAAGCATATCTCATTATTTGTCTGTCTTTCTCTTATCTTTCCTCTTTGTTTTCAGTGTACACTATTTTCTCGAAAGTGCACTCTGATCGGAATGTGTACCCATCTGCAGGTGTCCTCTTTGTTCATGTTTTGGAAAGAGAATATTTTAAGGGGGAATTTCCGCCTTACCCAAAACCTGGTATGTTCTTGGTGGGGGAAAAAAGTGATTAAGTTACTAAATTGTTCTTTTTGTTCAATGTGCGTAATCTAGATGATGTATGATCAGATATTAGGAACATTATTTGGAATGGTCTGGATACGTGATAAATTGTTGTAGTATATTTCCCATTTTAAGATTAGAAATTTAATTACAAAAGGAAATAATTCATTTTTGAATTTTAAAGAAAGCATATTTCTGGTTTCCCAGTCTTGAATTTCATGCTTCTGGCAAATGATCTCCCTGTATTCGCATAGAAATAATTATAGCTATACAGTTACGATTTTCCACATTAAGGCTTAGATTCTTACGTAGTACATTGATTTTTGGAAAACTATACATATGTTGTAGAAGAGAATGAAATATGGTGTTAAGAAAGAGTTTTCAAGCTTTTACAACATGAGAATTTTATGTGACTTCATAATAATATAATGGAGATTAATTTTTTTTTTTTCCGAGGAAGATTAGCCCTGAGCTAACTACTGCCAGTCCTCCGCTTTTTGCTGAGGAAGCCTGGCCCTGAGCTAACATCCGTGCCCGTCTTCCTCTACTTTTATATGTGGGACGCCTACCACAGCATGGCTTTTGCCAAGCGGTACCATGTCCTCACCCAGGATCCGAACTGGTGAACCCCGGGCTGCCGAGAAGCAGAACGTGCGAACTTAAGCACTGTGCCACTGGGCCGGCCCCTGGAGATTAATGTTTTATTCAAAGTAATAGCAATTATGAAATGTTATTTAATTCACTGTTGGTTTAAATTATGTTATGTTGGATTGTCGCCAATGCCATCCAATTAATAAAGATATAGAAAGAATAGCAAGAAAAAATATTATTATAACTCTTAAGTAACAAAAATTAATTTTCTGAAAATTATAGTATTAGAATTAATATAATATTTTTATAGATTCTATGATGAATAGCATACCTGAGAAGACTCATAAAATATAGTTAAATGTATTCTCACCCTCATTCAAGAAAAAAAGGTAGTGTTTTCATCAGTTATTTAAAAAATGTCTTTTTATGCGGCATTTTATGTTTGCAAACAGCTCCAACATTTAGAAGAAAACAATTAAGATAGTTTCTGGAGTCAACCAAGTTTAAATTCTAGTTTCACCACTTAGTATGACCACGGAGAAGTTACTTAACGTGGAAAATTTCACATTCCATCAATAAAATTAGGGCTAATGATAGTACTACTTTTATAGGTATGTTTGAACATCAGATGAAATGGTGCCTACAGAAGCCAGGAAACAGGACCAGGCCCACGCTAACAAATGACGCTGTTGTTATTGTTTACTACTAATAAATGTCATTATTACAGTTCTTTTGGATTTCTAACAGTCTTTTCAACTCATCCTTCAGTGTTTTAAAATTACATTATTTTTTTTTGTTTGTTTTAAAATTACATTATTTTTGGGGGGCCAGCCCGGGGGCACAGTGGTTAAGCATGCATGTTCCACTTGTCAGCGGCCCGGGGTTCACTGGTTCGGATCCCGGGTGCAGACGTGGCACCACTTGGCAAAAGCCATGCTGTGGTAGGCATCCCACATATAAAGTAGAGGGAGATGGGCACGGATGTTAGCTCAGGGCCAGACTTCCTCAGCAAAAAGAGGAGGATTGGCAGTAGTTAGCTCAGGGCTAATCTTCCTCAAAAAAAGAAATAAATAAAATTACATTATTTTTGTTTTGATGGTACTTTTATAAGTTTGAGATATCCCTTAAGATTAGTTGATAGTGTTCAAAAGATTCATGAAAGGAAGGCTTCGTAGAGGAATGAATACGTCAACGTGATTAGAGATTTTCCCAGAACATAGCTCTCATTGGCAGAACTTTCCCACTTCAATGTGACCCCCACTGCAAAAAAAGAAAAGAAATTTCCAAAAGTTTTGTATGAATCTGCTTTCTTCGTTGCATCAGATTTCTAGACAAACTAAACAACCAAAAGGACTTTTTCTTTACGTGAGACGCTAATCTAAATTTCCAGATGGCTTTTTTTTTTTGGTATGTATTTAGTTTGCAACAAATGTAAGAAAAAAGTTTTAGACAGAAATATTTTGATTGAAACTACCAAAGCAACATGTGTGAAAAAAACTGTTTTATATCTTAATTCTGTGTTTCTTATCTAGGCGAAATTAGTAATGATCCCATAACATTTAACACAAATTTAATGGGTTACCCAGACCGACCTGGATGGCTTCGATATATCCAAAGGACACCATATAGTGATGGAGTCCTGTATGGGTCTCCAACAGCTGAAAATGTGGGGAAACCAACAATCATTGAGGTAATTTACTTAGAAAGAGCAAAATTGTTTTTGTTTTTTTTGTAATTTGAGTTTCAAATGTTGAAATTAAAATTACATGGAAGTGGTTTTCAATATTTTATGCATGGAAACACACTAGATAACATTTGGAAATGTACCGTTCCTGTCTGTTCATCTACAAAGTTTTTTGTTTCAGTTTTTATATAAAAAAGGGCAGTCTAAATTAGTGAAAAAATTAGAAGACATTTAAAAGAAATAGATTAGTATGAATCCTATTTAAGAAAATAAATACAAACTTAAGACACTTATTTGCTCCATATTTTAATTACAAATTTCGTGTTCATTGAAATACGGTCCTTAAGCAGACATCTTATGAGGCCCTAGCATGTGCTAAGTCTTATGATAGGCGCTGGTGACAGAAAGATGAACGACAGATGAGCCCCGCCATGTCTTACAGTCCAGAGATTGAAGCACTGGAATGGAAACTCATACCTAGCCAACACTGACATAACTGTTAAAATAAGAAGGTGCTGTTTTTTGCATAGTCGTGTAAGAGGGTAAGTAGAAATTCACAAAGTAGAAGGAAGGCTCTCTTAGTTAGAAGAAACAGCGCATCAAAATCTTGGAGGTATAAAGCAAACCACATGGTCTCAGAGAATTTACAAGTTTGGCTGGAGGGTAGGATATACCCCAGAGGAAGAATGATGGGAATGGAGGGGCCGATGTTGGTAGGGGCAGATCTTTGAGGGCTCTGTAAGCCATGCTGATATGTTGGACTTTTATTTTGGAAGTGATGATGGTGTTAGAATTCATCGGATTTTCACCACTACCTAGCATCATACCTGGAAAATATTAGAAATTAAAACAATAACAAAAACAATGATGACATTGAACCTTTAATGGGAATTAATAGTTTTTAAAAAATGAATGGATATAAAAGCTAAAAGTGTTTCACTGTTTACTATACCTAACAAAATCAGGACTATAATGGCAATTAATGACAGGAGAGTAATCCTATAGTTTTAGGCCCTGATGCCTCCAGGATCTTAGGTTCTAATTTAACTGTTCAATTCCATAAGGATTTACTGGTAGTGACCAGGACAGCAGCAGAGGAACTGCTAGTAGAAGTGCCAAGAGCTTGCCCAGGTCTAGGTGGCATGTTTCCTAACTGGCACTAATTCTCAGGGGATTACATGCTTTGAGTTTTTCTCTGAAGTTCTAATCTTGGGCTGTGGGTATGAGCTTCCACGTTGGCCGGGAGAAGAAGGTGTTCCTTCATTCGAATTAAAGTTTGTATTAACATGACTTTTTGATGATTTCTAGCTGTAAATCTACTTCCTTAAGACAGTGTAGATATAAGATAGAAATATATGTAGATATAAGAAAGTTAATTTTGAGTTATTGTCAAAATAGTTTTAAAAAATATTCAGTAAAGTTATGAAAGAAATATATAAATGTAATTTACCACATTACTAGATTAAAAGAGAAAAACAGCATATCACCTTGATTGAGGCAGAGAAAGAGCGTTTAATAAAATTCACCACCTATTCTTGATAAGAAAAAAATAACTTAGCAAACTAGGAATAGAAGTGTACTTCCTTAGCCTGATTGGTTACTTACCAAAAATAATAGCAAACATCCTTTTTGTAATGGAAAACACTAGAGGAATTCCGTTTGAATTCAGGAACAAAACAAGGATGACTCCCTCTAACACATCTATTATAGAATATATAAGAAATCCCAGCCAGTGCAGTAAAGAAAGAAAAATTAAATCTATAAGTATTTGAAAGGAAGAAATGGAATAGTCAATGATATAAAGAGTCTATAGATTATTAAAATCTTAAGAAAGCCCAGCAGTAAGCTATGGGAGCAATATAAAAAATATAGATTATTAAAATCTTAAGAAAGCCCAGCAGTAAGCTATGGGAGCAATATAAAAAATTTAGTTGTATTTCTCTACATCAGTAACAAGTATTGAGAAAATCCATGTTTTTAAAAGATACTGTTTTTCAATACCAGAAATTATAAGGTGCTTGGAATAAATCTAACAGAAGATATGCAACATCTGTATGGTGAAAATTATGAAACTTCATTGATAGTAAAGAATACCTGTATAAATGAAAAGATAGTCCATTCAGCAATAGGAAGTCTCAAAATCGTGAGGGTGTCACTTTTCCCCTGATTGGTCTATAGATTCAATGCAATTCCAATAAAAATTGCAATAGTTTTTTTCCTGAAACTTAGCAACTAATTCTGAAATTTGTAAAGAAGATAATGGCCAAGAATAATCAAGACACTCCTAAATAAGAAAAAAAGGGGAAAGGGTTCTTTCCCTTCCAGTTATCAAGATTTGTTATAAATCTGTATTAATTATCATAAGGATGTATTGATACAGGGATAGACAGATTAACCAATGAATAGAAGAGAGAGCTCAGAAACAGATCCATCCACATAAGGAATAATGATATAGGTCTGAAGAGATGATGCCACAGATCACTGGGAAAAAGGATGTCTGTTAAAGGGTGCTCAGACAATGGGTTAGCCATATGGCAAACGTAAAATTGGATTCTTCACGGGAAATGCAAAACTTAAGTTTAGATAGATTAAGGATTTAAACATGAAAAGCAAAATTTTAAACTATTATATGAAAATGGAGAAGAATATCTTTCTGAGTTTAGGGTAGGGAAGGATTTCTTAAATAATACCTAAATATTTTTATTTAAAAGGAAATATTGGTGAATTTTACTACATTAAATTTGTGAATTTCTATTCATCAAAAGAAACCATGGGGAAAATAAGACAACCCACAAACTGGAAGAAGATATTTTAAATATATATAGCTGACTATTGGTGAGTATCTAAAATATAAAAAAGGACTCCTACAATTCAGTAAGAAAAAGACATGAACAGACATTTCACAGAAGAGGAGACATAAATGCCAATTAAATAAAGAAGCTTACTCTCATCAGTAATGAGGAATATTGAAATTAAGACCACAGTGAGAATTTTACTCTCAGAAAAATTCATTGCAGGTGGGTATGGGAACTGGCATACCCACCTCGGAAAACAGTACTGAATATTTCACATAGCTGAGTATTGCCGTACCCCGTGATCCAGCAGTCCCGCTTCTAGGTATAGACCCAAAGAAATACTTGGAAATGTCCACTGGGAGGCATGTACAGTCATGTTTCTTGAGCAATGTTTGTATAGCAAAACGTGGGAAACCTACAAAGCAAGAGAGCCAAAAGCCTATCAGCAAGAGAAAAGATAAATTGTGGAGTATTCACACAGTGAATGTTTACACCGAAACTGAAGTTAAGCTTGCTCAGCAACATGGATAAATGTTTTAAACATAATGTTGAATTAAAAAAACAAATTCCAGAAGACTGCATACAGTTTCCCGTTTTTTGTAAAGCTCAGAAACAAGCAAACTTATTTATTTTAAGTATATGCCTTTATAATAAAACTATATTTAAAATGAATGGGATGACAAACACAAGATTCAGATGTCTCCTTCCGGTTGGAGAGAGGCAAGGGGCTAGGATAGGCGAGAAACCCATGTGTTGAGCCTGGACTCACAGGGGTTCATTGTGTTCTTATGCCTTACTACTGACATGTAATGCAGTTCATGCTATACATTTTCATCATTTAAAATTTAACATATGTTTTATCAAACACAAGCAGTGATTAATCTGTAACTCATTCCTACATCCATATGTAGTAACATATTTACAGTATTTAAAAATATTCTATGAATATAGTCAAAAGAGTTTTGCATATCTTAAACTAATGTTTAATCATATAAATCCACTGGTGAATTTATTCAGGAGATAATTATTAAGCATCTAAAGTAGATCAGCCACTATTCTAGAAATAGGGGGTCAAAAAAGCGTGCACACACACATGCATACCTCTCTGCTGTGAAGGGTTTCACATCATCATAAGTAAAATTTGATTGAGGATATTACAATATTTAAATATCTCATTAGAAGTGATAGAAGGACTGCATTCTGTTATAGCTGTTAAATTAAACATTAAATATAAATTTAGATAATAAAATTCTTCATCCTGATTTATGAAAGGTTCTTCATTCTCTTCAGTAGCCTATGATTTAAAAAAAAAAAAGCTTATTAGACTTTATGAAATTTACAGTAATGAAACTTGTGATAATTATGGGAAGGCTAGGCATAAAAATATTGCCACTACTTTAAAAATGTCTAATCTTTCTTCCTGAGCTTTAGTTTTGAGATATTATAATAAATAGTAGAGGATTGATACTTTTTTCCATTGAGAATGTGATTAAGGTTTTTGCAGAGTAGACTTTAGATCGTGAAGATTCCCAAATCAAATCTTTTTTGCCTTTTTTTCCACTTGCTCCTTTGTGAGCAATCGTTCCTAGTTTATTTTAATGACTAGTCTTAGAGTTCAGTGTGAACCTAATTGATTATGTGTCCCAACAGATAGCAGCAAGGAAGTCATTAAATCCGACAGAAATTTGACACATTGTGGAGAAAGAAGTTCTTCTAACTTTGTGGAATAATATGCTTTTCAGACTATGTACCTTTGAATATTGTTAAAGGTTTGGAATTATTTATTCCAAAATTCTGACTTTTACTGTTCTTTCAAATATTATTTCTGATGAGTGTAATTTATTTCATGTAAAGCCCACATGTGATGCTGTGAAAATCTTTGATATTTGTAATGTGCCAGATGTCTCTCTTGAGTTGGAGTCAGTTTTGTCGTGCTCTTTTGTCTCGGTGTCACCTACAGCCGCAGTCACGGTCAGAAGGTTAGTGCCGGGATGCTAAGACTTTTACGCAAGCATTTGTTTTTTTTTTTGAGGTATTGCTGACCTGTCTGAATGATTTAATATCTGTTATAAAGTTAATTATTCCTTGAGTTTTGAAGCCATATCCTGTTGTTGGCCTTTGCTTTGTTTGTTGTTGGCAGTGGCTGTTTCTGAGTTGACTTTGATGTAAGTTCATTGGCTCTGCAAATGTTTACTAATAGTTGACTCTGCAAAGGGATTGATTGGTGTTTTTGAACGTGTGCCGTAAGCTTCACAGACTGTGATCCTTCAGCTTTACTCCCGTCGCAAGCGAGATGTGGTTTCCAAAGGGTTTTTCATGATGCTTTTTGACTGGTTGGTGTGCAGTTTAGTTCTGAACGCAAACACCACTGAGATGTGCTTGTTTTAAAGTGAACTTTCCAGGATAATCCTTAAGCTCCATATAAAAATACAAATATTGTTTTGGTTTTTTTGAAATCTTAGAATGACACTGGTAAGTCATTCACAATGGTTACTCCATTTACTAATAGTGCATCTGCATTGTTACTAGCACTTAATGGGCTTCTATAAAAGAGTCTTTCTGATTTTAACTTTTTGTTGTAGCATGTTAAATAGACCTGACTAATTATTTGTTTTCCCATAATATTGCTAAAAGCTGAGTTCTTATAGCCCAGAGAAGGAATATTTTGTAAGTATACAAACAAATAATGAAAATGGAAAGAATGACAATTTGTTTTCATTTTGTCCTTAATGAATTTCGTTTTCCAAATAACATTTCACTTCTTTAACATGATTTTCTTTTTCTGATAGATAACTGCCTACAATAGGCGTACCTTTGAGACTGCAAGGCATAATTTGATAATTAATATAATGTCAGCGGAAGGTAGGTATGGAAAAATGTGTTGCTAATTATTTCCTTATTTACAAGAAGGTACTGCATACCTAATATAACTTATGAAATAGTAAAATGCAGAAAAGAAAACTAAGCAATATTTAGTTTGTTGTAAAATATCGTGATGTATTATGGTGCTAAAAAGCTCTGGATAGAGAGCCAAACAGATAGGCCACTTATTTCTCCAGGCCTTGGTTTCAACATCTGTAAAATGGGACTAACAATAGCATTTCTCTCCTAAGTGTGGGGTAAGGGTTCCATGAGTTAAGGCTTGAAGTGTGCTTAAGGCAGGGCTGAACACAGTGTGTACAATCAGTAATTATTAGCTAGTTTTATTATTTTACTTTAAAACTTATCATAGGTAGTAGTCCAGTTGTATGTGAATATAAAGAGTTGTTGATGGACAAAATAAACTGTAATTTGAGTCACAGTCTCCTTCCTAAAGACCCAATCATGTATCTGTAATTGCTAGAGCCCGTCAGCAGTTTGAGTTACATATGCTCAAATTGTAAGTGATCCCCAGGGGTTTGGAACGTTAGGGACACAGGAAATATTCCAATAATTACACTCTCAAATATGCTGACTCTATTTTGGTATTTTATTGGGAAAAATACATACCACTAAAAACTTTGTGGTTAAAATTTATAAAGCATGGGGTACTCCTCTCTATACTAGATATCACTTGTGAGGGTAATGGGAGAAGAATTGATACAGCATTTTTTCCCCTGAAAACAGTAAAACAATTGTGCATCCTGTATAGGGGAATTCTTACTTCTATTTCCTAGTACACTTAAGAACAAATGAGCAAACACAAAACATTTTGTCAGAACCTACTAATTTGAAATTCATGATAATTCAGTAAAGGCTGGGTTAAAAATTGCCTTTATACTGTACGAAAGAAAGCAGTTTCTGTAGAATTGATAACTTAATTGATAATTGGGGAGATTACTCGAAGATTTTGAAGCCTTTACATGAATTTTTTCCCAGGTGTTCCGAGTATCAGTTCTCTGGGCCCCGACAGAGGACCCCCCGCCCACTTGTGCACTCCGCAAGGGCTTCTAGTAGGCATTCATGTTTGGATCACGGAGACTTTTGTTCTGGACTCCAATTGTAATTGGATGCTTGCATCCACTCTAAGCTGTCCCTATAGAATTGGAATATCCTTAATGAGCAGAATAATTGCAAAGTTCCCTGTCTCCTTGGGAATTCATTAGTATAGTTATATAGTTACATTACAGTGGGCTTGAACCACTAACCTCACTGTTCTGCTCTCAGAGGGACTCAAAAACTCTGTGTGAGCTATGACAGTCTCTACAAACCCCAAAGACAGCCTAGTCTAGGGTTTGGACTCCCTCATTCTCAAGTCTGGTCTCAGACCTGTAGACACGGAGTACACAGGCATCCTAATAAATGTTGTTGACATGTGGGGACCGCGTTCAGGCAAATACTAATGGAAGACTGCTAGACAGCTGTAGGATTGAAAATTGGCTCTAGGGGCTGTTTATCTAAATCAGGGGTTTGGAAGGTGTGCTGGGAGGGAGGGAGACCAGATGGGTTTCGGAAGCCTCTACACTTACTTCAGGCAGAGCTGCCCCGCTGCCTTTTACACAGGGTTCAGTTGCCCAAAACTATGAGAACCAGTGAACCAAATGGCATCTGTTTCTCCTTCCTGGTCTAGATGGAATGTATATGGGCACTGGGATGTACATCTTTGAGCATAGCCCTCCCACATTTCTCCAGGAAGGTTAGGAAAAGAAGTAACGAGAGTCCAATACCAGGATAATCACGCTTAGTACGACTGCCTGCCCAGCTGCCTCCTGCTCTGAGAGACCTAATGGGAAATTAGTCATGTGGAATCACACAGCATGGAGCTCAAGGAGAGTACACAGAGTGATTCTCTGAATTGGATTCAGTGCTGCAGAGGCCTGCCACCAAGCTGTTGGCCTACTGTTCCCTTGGCCTCTGTGATGTCCAAATATAGCAGGCGTGGGATTTCCCCAAAGTTAGAAAGCTACTGTGACTCATCTCTGGGAGGCCTGGCAGCAGCACTTGGCCAAGTAGACGGCAGGCAGCTGCCCAGCCCAGAGCCTCAGAGGGCGTGGCGGCGGCAGGTCTCAGACAGGAGCCGTGAAACAGCGTCACGTGCGTTAGGAGAAGCCAAATAATAGTTCTCCAAAAAGTGGCATGGATAATAAGAAAAAAGTTTTACGTACTTTTTTTAGAAAAGTGGATGTAAAAACACTGAATGAAATTAATAGACTTCTAGCATACTCAAAAACTATATTTGGTATTATTTATAAATACTATTTATTGCCAAGAAACTGTTCTTCGTAATTATTTCTACATGACTATTTCTTGGTATGGGGAAAGATGTCGCATGATTAAGCTACTGTTTATCTGTATAAAACAGGAAATGTATCTGTATAAAACAGGAAACTTATCTACATAAAAGAGAATAAATACATCATATCTTAGAAGATTGCAGATGGGCCATACGTCAAACAAATGTAACAAAATCACAAGCAGAATAAATGACAGTGTAGGAGATGAGTAAAGAACCCCTGTGATTAGAGCCTTGAAAAACTCAATCTTAAGGAAGAGACACCACGCTCTAGAAAACTCTCTAAGCCACAATCTTTTCCCTGACTTCACCTCTGTCATCAAACGTACTTTAATATTAAAGAGGCTTTATAAGAAATGGGGTCATGAAGATTTCAGTTATTTACTGTATAATTTTTATTGTTTATTAAATGAGTGAAATACTTCACAGATATGTGAGTTTTAATGAAATAAATCAGAGGATGTACATAGTGTAATCACTGCTGGGGACTTTAAATCTATGTGTAGTCCCAGAAACATTTTCTTGTCCTTTGAAGGGAAGAATTCAGGTAATCAGCTTCTTCATATTTTATAATAATTGCTAAAATTTAATATTTTATAAGTTCTTACCCTATGCTGGGAGCTCTGGTAAGCGCTGTATACACACAGTCATCTCCTTTAGCTTAGATAAAAATCATGTGAGGTAAGTTGAAATGATGGTAAATTCCTAGTCTGCTCTAAAGATCCACTTGCCCTTCTGAGAGCATGGAGACACTTACAGGTGCCTCACACTCTCTGGTCGTGAGTATTAATATGATAGTTCACCTCTGTCTCTTAGCTTGGCCTGCCCCATAGTAAGTATTCAAAAAAAGTCGCCTTTATTATTACAGAAATATTATTGAACAAAAAGAATGCTATTCTTTGTCTTATTAGAACAAACAGAATATAGGAGATGATGGTTTGTAATTCGAGAGTGGCATTTGAGAAACTGAAATAAATTATACTTCTTTGGAGTTTCTTATATTGAGAGTCTGAACTGGATATTGAGTTGGTTTAAAATATTAACTTTGAAACCTTTAGAGGGAAATATTGAGACATTGGGGAAGAAAAAAGCTGACTAAATCTCTGACAATGCGAGATATGGAATTTCACGAGAAATTTAAATATAATTTCTCTAGAATACTTAATTATGGAGTGGTCAAAAGAGTAAACTTGTATGATTTCAGAATTCTTATTGAAAGTATAATTAATATTTATTTTAGTAAAAAGTAATGTTTTAGCATGCTCCAAAAAGATCAGTAATACTGCAAATTAAAAATACGATATTTTGAAGTATATATAAATAACCCACAAGCAAGTGCAGATATTCTGGAATGTCTTCTCTCTTTGGAAAAAGATGTTGCTCTGTGCCTGACTTCCTCCTCTGTTCAAATGGGACTAGCGCTACCTAGGGTTGTAGTGATCCAATGAGGGGATGTGTTTGTAAAAGATCTGTCAATTTTAAAACACTGAAAATGCAAAATATTATTGTTACTCATGTAGAGATCTGGAAATGCTCCTTCTGCCTGGGTGCTTTGGCAGGGCGAGAAAGCTGGCAGGTCACTGGCAAGTTGAAGGCAGATTTGACACTTTTTTTCTTTTTTGGCTGAAGCCTATCATAAATTGCCCTACTGTCCCCCGGATTTGATTACATTGTAGATAAAATTCTGTGTCAAATGTATGTTATGTTTTTAGATATGTCCTCTGTTATACAGAAAGCCTTTAAAGTCAGTGTTAATATCCTTCCCCAAAGCCAGGATTGTGACGGAAATCAACAAATCTTGAATTGTTCTTCTGTTTCCCTTTCAAAAGATTACTTCATTAAAGATATGCATACCCTTTTTCACCAAAATTAGACTTCCCGTTACCGTATCAAGCAGAATTCTTCATTAAAAATATGAATGTAGAAGAAATGTTGGCCAGCGAGGTTCTTGGAGACTTTCTCGGGGCCGTGAAAAACGTGTGGCAGCCAGAGCGTCTGAACGCCATAAACATCACGTCGGCCCTAGACAGGGGCGGCAGGGTTCCGCTTCCGATTAATGACATGAAGGAGGGGTAAGCAGACCTTTATCTCATTGCGTTAAATACGGATTTTTAAATATGGTGATCTTATCAAACTTGTTGTAGATGGAAGATGGCCGAATATTGTAAAGACGTGAAAACACTAGCAATTTTCTATATTGGCAAAGAGTTTACGTTAATGGTTCTTTATATCTGATGTTCCAGGTCCTGTGAAATCTAATTGTAGATCAGGATCAGCATCATAAATTATAGCACTAAGTCTCTCGTACCTTCCATAGAGAAGCTGATTATTTAGGGCCCTGAATTTCAAAGGAAATTGATGCCCCAGTTATCAGCTGCAGAAAGACAGTCGGACTGCTGTAACTTTATTCTAGGAAACTATTTCTTCGCCTTTAACATTCTTTCCACCATGTGTCGGTGACTGATGGCTGGGGTGGATTTGAAACCCATTCCTAAAGCCTGGCCTTGTCATTCACAAGCTGTGTGACATTGGGCAAAATGCTGCACTCCTCTGTGCCTCAGCTTCCTCTCTTGCCCCACTGGGGATTACATCCTCTCGCCACGTTGTTATGATGAAACGAGACAATGCATTTGAAAGGGATTTGCCTGTTCTCAAGCCTTACATACAAGACTTACACCCTCGTAGAGGTTAAGAGACACTCCTTATGCCTGGGTGAATTGAAAGGACCGAAGGTCAATGTTGAATCAAACTTGGATCTTTAATTTCGAATGTGTAGGTTGAGGCAGAGCTGCCTTTTTTTTAAGCAGTCCTACAAATGTATGAGATATGGAGTAAATCACATTTCGTGCAGCATATCCCTTTCCAACTCCTTCTTTGTCCATGTTCCTGGTAACGTTTTTATACGGATGATGTCTGGAATTAACTAGAATACCTGGATTAAGAAGAATTAAATTGAAGAGCAGCTTTAAAGGAGAAGTTTGTTGGAAATAAGGGAAAAGATCACAAATAGACATCGATGAAGTATGAGGGAGGAGGCAGAGGGGGATAAGGGATAAGCAGTCAGCTGGAAAGTCCAACTTACAAATTCCAGAATTAAACTGCACCTCGTTTGTTACAGTGACGGATTTTGAAGCCGGTCAAGCACACATAGAAGAGCTTTGAGGAAAACAGTTGCTTCATCTCTGTCTATCTGTTGGTTGGCTTTCTATATGAAGACATAATTCTAGAGCTTAACTTTTCACCTCAGAGTTGCACCGTGGTTCTCCTGCCCACTGAGTAATTAAACTCGCACCGTGGAAAGAGATGAACAGGGGTATCTTCCCTGAAAACGTTCTCCAAATATGGAGTCTTTTCAGCAGTTTCTTAAAGTAACGTGTTCCACGATAATTGTTAAAACAGTGACCAACAGATGCTAGGGGAAGCAGCATGAAACCAGGCATTGGTAGTTTCCCATAGCTGTGCTTTCTTTTGGGGTCACCCCTCCTCTAACCAGTAGCGCAGGCCCTACCCATGGAGGCACTTTTAGAAACAACTAAATAGAACTAAATAAGTCTATAAACCAAACTCTGACCTAAAACAGTGCTTCCAACTATGCTAGCCTGAGAATTGCCGCTAGAGCTTTATTAAAAATATAGATAGTTTCCTGGCCTCTGATTTCTACTAGAGATTCTGAATCTTTGAGACTAGGGCTGGGCCTGAGCATGTGACGCTAAAATAAGAACAGAATTTTTGTCCTACGAGTGCTTGTTAGAGAATTCAGTCATTAGCTGACTGACCCACAACACCTGCCAGATGGCGGCATGTGCTGTCAGCTCTTTGAGAGTCAGTCCCGTGGCATTTATTTGGACCTTGTTGTCTCAGATCCCTTCCCAACTTGAAATGCTTTTCTGTGAGTTTTAATTTAATGTTAAGCTGTAACCTTTACAAAGTATTCATATGATAAGTCTTTTAAAATAGCATTTCTGTAAATTGTACCCACTGCCAACTCTATTAGTCCAATGTCCCTCTATGAGCACCAATGAAATAAGACCCTACTTGAGTATAATTCCAGAAGAAAAATTTGTCCCTGGGGATTGTTTTGCTTATTTTCTTTAGTTGTTATATAATGTCCTGGTAACAAAAATAATTTTTTTTTTACCCCCGTTGCCTTAAATTTAGAAATAAATCCAATGCTGAACTCATCTCTTGTGCCTTCCTTTCTTTTTAATGGTGTGTATCATGATTCTTAATTCACGTAATAAACTTTTTGCTTCCGTACTTTCTTTTGAAAATAATGTGGGCTATATATCCCTTTAAAAAATGAAATAGTGAAAAGATCAAGAGAGAGAGTCAGAGGTAGCAAAGCCCTTACATCCCTTTCTTTTTCTGCAATTTTATTTAAAAGTGTATTCTTATACTGCAAAGTGTTAATTAAGCACCTAATAGTGAGTTCTGCTTAATACTTAGCGTAAGTCTCATTGTTTGATTTAAAAAAAAAAATAACTCCATTATTTCCTTTTACTCATGGAAGCCGCAGTCTAACTGCAGATTTTCCCCATTTGGTATATGTAGTCAGATAAACAGCGGATGACGAAGAGGGGCTCTCGGTAGTGGACCCTCAGAGTACACCTGCTGCCCTTCCACAGCCCAAAGTGCCATTAAATGTCAGTCATCCAGAACCACCCCCCCCGCGGCATCCCAGCTCCTCATCCTTCGTGATGTGCATTTTTTAAAGATCCTGCAAAACTCGCTGACAGCTATCAAACTTCTCCTAAATCTGACAGAAAACAATTATAAAGATTTACGTCAAAGTAAGTAAGCTCCCGCAAAGGAAGGCTGAGCCTCCTGAAAAGATTCCCTTTCCCTTGCCAGCCCCATAGCCCCAGGGCAGCCGTGCTCTCTCAGGGTGTGGTCTTGGTGCTGCTTTTGCTCCTGACACTGAGCCAGAGGCTAGGGACTCATGGATGCATTTAGCCTGGGATAAAGCTGGTGGAAAGAGGAGCAGGTTCATATTTCGTTCTAGGCATGGCATAGCTGCCAACCCAGGGTGAGTGATGTGGTGTAAATGGTAGCTATGAAGGGAATGATGGGGTGTGAGGATTAAAGAATATACTCACTTTTTATAAGAGATTGTCAAAGCTACCACTATTTCCTCTGGTTACCAAAGCGTGTGGCTCTAGCCTCAGTGAGCAACAGAGAATCCTAGTTTATTCTCTAGACTGTCTACAGAGTACTCCCTCTAATTAATTGTCTGCTTTTGCCCTATAAAGGCCTCAGTGAGAAGTTACAGTTGAGGAGGAGAATGTAAGTCAGTGGCTCCCAAATCCTGCTCTGACACAAGGTCATGATCCTGGGCTAGTCTATAGTGCTCTGCTGTATTTGTCCTCATGTTTGATGATTTACAGTATTACCTTTTATTCTTAAATAATGTGCCTCCTATATTTTTGGTGCAAATATCCTTTTATGGAATGATGGTGATATGAGATAGGAACTTCTTAAAAAAGCCTTTGATAAGGTAAAAATTGGAGGCCTATGTAAGTCCATTTTTATAAGTATAAAAATAAATATAAATAAATGAAATCCACGCAACTATATGTCTACTATCTGTTCTTCTAAGTTCTACACATAGGTTCATTTTTTTCTTTCATAGTTGAGCATTTGTTAAGTATTTTTTTTTAGGGGGGAATAGTGTATTAGTCTCTAGGGTACAGTGATTTAAAAAATACATTCTAAGCTCACAATCTGTTAGGACCAGGCAAGTAATCAGATAATTAAAAAACAGTGTTGTACGTACCGCAGTTGAGGTAGTCACAGAGAGTGCTCCTTCCCCACTTGAGGTCCCTGCCTGGAAAGGGTTCATGGAGGAGGTGAAGCCTGATCTGAGTTTAAAATACAGGTACAAATTAGCCTGCCTAAAAAATGAGAAAGGGTGATTCTAGGGAGAAGGAACAGTTGGGCAAAAGCCCTCAGGTAGGACAAAATCTGGTGGGTTTGGAAACCTACTTCATGTGGAAATGGGGGACAGGGACCCAGAAGTGATAATTACCAAGGATGCAAGACTAGACTGTGTCAGGCCTTGGACACCAGGAAAACTTGTTTGGATTTTATCCTGAAGCATTAGAGACCTTTGCAGAAAATGGTTTAAAGTTTTCATTTTATCAGGTGGGCCTGCTAAGCCCACCTCACAGTTGAAAGAATAAACTGAACCCAAATGCCTCCTCTCTGCAAGCAGGAGATTCCACTCCCCCGCCAGAATACCCCAGAAGGGTCGAGCCTTGTGTGCCAGTTCCTCCTGCTAAGATGGTTCATTCCTTCTCCAGTGGAGACGATTAAGCAAGCAGTCAAACTAGAGTCCAGAAGTGTCCTTTAGTCTTTGTTTTTTATTCTGTATTGTCTTTTATTTAGTTTTATTTATTCTTTATTTTTCACTTTATTTTTTGATTGATTGATTGCAGGAATGCACAGAACAAAGAAGTGGAGTGGGGAACAGAGGCAGGAATCATGGTGTGTTTTCTTTTAAGAGCTCAGGAGTTCCCAGGCAGCATGTAACATATATGGACACATTCTCCTCTTCTAAACTGTCTTTTATCTTCTATATACACAAAGTAAAGAGTAAAATACATTCATTACTTGGACAATTAGATAAATAATACAATCATTGGATCCATTTATCTGGCTTTTGCTGAACAAGGCAGCGTTTTGACTTAGATTTTTCACCCGTTCCTTGGTTCTCCACATTGTGTGCATAAAGGCTTCAGTAAGTATATTTTACCTCAAGGGAAATTGAGTTGCTCAGATTGGAATAACCAAATCCTTCATAAGTAGCAAGTTCTGTCCAGTGCACACCAGTTCCCAAAAGGTTGAGGTGCCATGTTTTGTTAACATTGCTTGAGAGTCTTGTACTTGATAATACGCTCCCATCTCATCTGTTTACACACATTTGAAAGTTTGAAAACATGTGGCTAAGGTCATAAAGGTAAAGATCATCCTCATTTCACTTAATAAATATTTTAAGTTTCTGCGTTTCAAAAAGCTAACTAAAAGGAAAGCAACAGATCATGAAAAGTAATTTTAGCATGTAGAGCCTACAGTTGTTGTTGTTGTACATGGCCTCATACAAAATTATTTTTAAAAAGCCAACATATTGAAACTCACTGGCTCTACAAAAGAAATAATAAATACACGTTTTTGACCTACAAAGCAAATCCAATGTCTGCTTCTCTTGAACATCATGTTTGTAGTCTGTTTGTGTTTTATTTATTAACTTATTTTCCCAGTTTCACTGAGATATAATTGACCTATCACACTGTATGAGTTTAAGTGCACAATATAATGATTTGATATGTGTATATATGCAAAATAATTACCATAATCAGTTTAGTTAACATCCATCACCTCACATAGTTATAAATTTTTTTTCTTGAGATGAGAACTTTTAAGATATACTCTCCTAGCAACTTTGAAATATACAATTGCTTGTTTTTAAACTGGTATAGTGCTTTTCATTCATTCATTCATTCAGCACATAGGCTCCTTGAGGACAGTGAGAAAGAATGAGTGTACACCCGGGGCTGTTGCATCACTCCCTGTGGAAAGTGATGGTGACTAGGACTAGGGTTGTAGCAGTGGGATGGAACAGAGTGGACAGGTGTGTATGAGAGTTCTTTCAGGGTAAATGTCAGAGACCCGTGGTGGATTGAATATGTGGGGAAAAGGACAGAAGTCAAAGATGATGGTGCTTGAGCATCTGGCCGTGCCAATCACTGAGAGAGAAGAAGATAGAGGAGGAACAGGTGGAGGTGGGGTGGGGTGATGATGAGCTCAGTTTGGAGCATATTAAGTTTGTGAAGCTTATGGATCATCCAAGTAGCGATGAAAGTAATTTGGCAGGATTTGTCAACTGTCATAAAAATGTTTCCACTTCTAGGCATCTCTTTTAAGATAGTAACTAAAGAATATGCACAGAGATAGTCTTTGCAATATTATTTATAACATCAAAAACTTGGAAACAACTTACATGTCCAACTCTGAAATAATGGCTGAATAAATCATGTACACTTAAAAATTACATTGCTATAAAACTACAATTACAAAGACTGTACAATATGGAAAATGCTTATGACGCGTTAAATGAAAAAGGATACAAAGTTATATCTTAGAGATGATTGCAATTAGGTTAAAATATATGCATTTGAAAAATATTCTACAAGGTACATTGGAAAATGAAAATAGTTATCTTGGTAATATAAATTAATTCTGTTTTTTATATCCCAAGTTTCATGTAATGTTTTTATATTACTTTTATAATTCGAGAAAAAAAAAACATTTCAAAGTACTAAAACTCTTATGCTTATGCCCATTTATGTTAACTTGAAGTGAATTAATTTGAAATCTTACTAATTATAATTGCAAATCAATGACATGTTAAAGCAAGAGGACTGTTAACAGTTGTAAGAAATACTCATTTTGTTTCTCTGTTTACAAATGTATTTCACAGTTATCAAGGAAAAATATGGTCTTGGGTGGGCAGTTAATAAGGGGATAGAAATTGACTTTATGTGAAGCTTAAAAGTAACCACTTGCTTTAAACGGACTATATTTATATTAACTGATTATCTAAATACCAGTGGTTTGTCGCATCTGCTTTTGCTTGAATTTTTAATATTTCATTTGATCTTTAATTTCAGTCTGTTATATACTGTCCGTCTCCCAAAGGCACCAGAGGTTTTTTTTTAAATATTCTTTCAAATGAATCCTAAGTCCAAATATAAATTTGACATAAAGAGCAACCAAATGAGTTTGTGTAATCATGCTCCAGGACACAGTTGTCAACTCAGGTTGTGACCTCATACTTAACACGGACATTTCTTTTAATCTTTGTGCTTCACTTTTATTTCATTTCATTTTTAAAAATAACAGCTTTATTGAGATATAATTCACATACCATACAGTTCTCCTATTTAAGTTATATAACTCAAAGGATTTTAGTTTATTCACAATCTTGTGCAATCATTACCACAATCAATTTTAGAACATTTTCGTCATCCCAGCACCCTCCTCCTATACCCATTAGTAGTCACTTACCGCCACCACCACCCTTAGTCCTAAGCAGTCACTATTTATTTGCTGTCTCTATAAATTTTCCTATTCTGGACATTTCATATGAATGGAATCATATAATATGTGGTCTTTTGTGACTGGCTTCTTTCACTTCGTTTTCAAGGTTCATTCATGTTGTAGCATGTATTGGTAGTTCGTTCCTTTTTATGGCTGAGTAATATTCTATTGTATGTATATTTCACCTTTTATCCATTCATCAGTTGATGAGCATTTGGATTGTTTCCACTTTTTGACTACTGTGAGTAATGTTGCTATGAACATTCATGCACAAATTTTTGTATAGACATATATTTTCGTTTCTCTTAGGGTATATACTTAGGAGTAGAATTGCGGGGTCATATGGTAACTCTATTTAACCTTTTGAGGAACTGACAAACTGTTTTCCAAAACAGTTGCACCATTTTACATTCCCACGAGCAGAGTAGGAGAGTACCAGTTACTCCACATCCCTGTCAGCACTTCCTATTATCTGTCTTTTTTATTATAGCCATCCTTGTGGGTGTGAAGTAGTATCTTGTTGTGGTTTTGATTTGTTTTGCTGATGGCTAATGATGTTGAGCATCTTTTCATGCACTTATTAGGCATTTGGATATCTTCTTTGGAGAAATGTCGATTCAGATCCTTTGCCATTTTTAAATTGGATTGTTTGTCTTTTTGTTGTTAAGTTGTAAAAGTCCTTTATATATTGTAGATACAAGTCCCTTATTAGATTTATGACTTCAAATATTTTCTCCCATTCTGTGGATTGCCTTTTCACTTTCTTGATGGTGTCCTTTGAAGCACAAGGTTTTTAATTTTGATCTATTTTTTTCTGTTATTGCTGGAACTTTTGGTATCATATCTAAGAAACCATTGCCTAAGCCAAGGTCAGGAAAATTTATGCCTGTTTTCTTCTCAGAGTTTAATAGTTTTAGCTCTTACATGTAAGGCTTTGATCTGTTTTAAGTTATCTTTTATATGGCGTGAGGTGGGGGTCCAGCTTCATTCTTTTGCCTGTGGATATCCAACGGTACCATTTATTGTAGAGTCTATTCTTTCCCCCATTGAATTGTGTTGGCACCTGTGACAAAAGTCAGTTTACTAAATGTAAGAGTTTATTTCTGGACTCTGAATTCTGTTCCATTGATCTACATGTCTATTCTTATTCTAGTGCAGTCACCCCTCTGTATCCATGAGTTTTGCATCTGCAAATTCAACCAACTGCACATGGAAATTTCACAGATAGGGAGGAATTTAATTGAGTTGTATCCATGGATGTAAAACCTATGGATATGAAAAGCCAACTGTATTCCTTGTACCATGCCATTCTATGTAACAGACTTGAGCATCCATGGATTTTGGTAACCATGGGGGTCCTGGAACTAGTCCCCCGTGGATACTCAGGGGTGTATACCCTCTGTCTTGATTACTGTTGCTTTGTAGTAAGTTTTGAAATTGGTAGCTGTGAGTCTTCCAACTTTGTTTTTCTTTTTCAAGAATTTGTGTGTGTGTGTGTGTGTGTGGCTGTTTTGGATCCCTTGAATTTCCATATAAATTTTAGGATTAGTTTGTCAATTTCTGCAAAGAAGACAGCTGGAATTTTGATAGGTTTATTTCATTTTGTGAGTAGCTATAGCATTGTCATTAGGAAAAGAAATAATATTTAGAGTAATTTCCTGGTTCTCTCTCTTCTTTTGAAAGGCGTATGAGATTCTCATCTTCTCAAGCTGCTCCAAGATGATTTAAATGCTATTATCTCTATCTTCTCTTTTATTGTTAATCTCTTATTAGTGGGGCAGGCCCGTGGCTGAGTGGTTAAGTTCACACGCTCCGCTTCAGTGGCCCAGGGTTTCACCGGTTCGGATCCTAGGCGTGGACATGGCACCGCTCATCAGGCCATGTTGAGGCAGCATCCCACATGCCACAACTAGAAAGACCCACAACTAAAATATACAACTATGTACTGGGGGGATTTGGGGAGAAAAAGCAAAAAAAAAAAACTCTTATTAGCCAATTAAGTAGAGTTCTTTCCTTCTAATTGCAGAGATACCAAAAAGAAGGTTTTGTTTGCCTAGATTGTGTTTACTAAACAATAGCTTTTCTCTTCTATTAACTTCTTAGATAAAAGATTGAGAGACCGTGTAATGAGAGACCTAACAGTAAGAATGTGTGCAGTAGAAAAGCTGACAGAACTTTGGGTAGAATAGCTCAGTCTGTCTAACGCTCCATACCTCCAGGGACGTAATTTCACTATCTTATTAAAATGAAATCAAATGAAGATTTATTACCAATAATTATTTATTTATTATTTTAGTGATAGCGTTATTTTTCTAAACAATTTAAGAATAATTTTTAAAGGTAAGTAATCTACCAAACATAGTAATCAGAGTATGAGACCTGTTTGTTTTGAATTAAAATAAATAGGATGGAAAAAGCTTTTAGAAATTAACGTAGAATTGCGAGAGTATCAGTTGCACCAAAGCACTCAGTAAATATTGGTTGAATAAAGGAAAAAATGAAAGGAAGTCCCTACATAAATCACTGTTTTGAAAGCCCATGCCTCAACCTTAGGGATGATTCTAGATAATCCCTCAATTCAAAAGGATAAATCCTGCTTTCAGGGTAGATTGTTTTTCAGTATTTCCAATTTTCTTAAAGGATAACCTGAGTTTCACATTTTTGCAGCGTTTATGTCATGGTTGGTGCCGATGTCCCATTTTCGTCTTGTTTACGAGAAGTTGAAAATCCTCAGAATCAATTGAGATGCAGTCAAGAAATGGAACCTGTAATAACATGTGATAAAAAATTTCGTACTCAATTTTACATTGACTGGTGCAAAATTTCATTGGTGAGTTTTTATTTTATTTTGTTTCTGCAGATATAATTAGAAGTGATGTGGCTGGAGATAACAATTGACTAAAACCTGAATTGCTTTTAGGAACAAATCCTGGGTTTACTTTATTAACTGCAGTTGACCTCCCTCGACTTTAAGGATTTGGCAAGCTCATTGACAGTGCATCCATTTAGGAAAGAGTATCTCCACTTTTGTACTCAGTCTACCCTTGATTAGTTGCTGGGGCCGGATTAGCTTGGCAGGTGGTCCAGATGGCCCCCCTGGACATCCAGGTGGCTGCTAAGTAGGGATAGAGTATGGAGTCAGTGTGACATGTGAAGAAAGTCTCAAATATGCTTCTGCCACCCTACTTTGGAAGGAGAGACTGGAGTACAATAATAAATCTGAAAATAAAGCAATATTGCTCTATGATTCAGTGTCTTGGAAACTCAAATTGTATGAAAAGTTCAAGGGATAAGAAACAATTCCTACTGAGGAAATTTAGAATCTCACCCACAGTCCCATAAATAATAAATATTTCTTTCTAAACCACTTTTTAGTTACTATGCTAAAAGACTTAGGAAAATGTGGGTAAGGTTTCATATATATGTAAGATATATATAATATTTTATATGAAATTTATATTATAGTTTTTCGTCCAGCTTTCTGTAAGATAGGAAAGTTGTTTTACTTGTGACCTTTAGATTTAACTTCTGTCAACTCTCGATGATTGGTGGTGAGTGAATTAGATCTAAGTTTAAAGTTGACATTTGAACAAAGTTATTGACACATAAACACAACTGTCACTTCATGTCTTCGCTAACCAGCTGCAGGCAGCTTTCCTGGATCCAGTGCGGGAGAACATGCTGCTCACGTTGCAGCTCTTAGCACCTGTGGCCCCTGGCCCTGGGCTCCTCTTTCCGTGTTGCTTGTGTCTTGGGAAAATAGTTCTCCTTTTTTGCCTTCTCAAATGAAGTAAAATTGTTAAGATGCTGGGGTTTATGTGTATTATAGATAAATGTTGAATTTGCAAAGCTCAGTATTTCAGTCATGGTGCAAATTGTGCAAGGCTGCGAGAGCCTGAGTGGCTGCCGTGAGAACTTCAGCGACTGCTTCTGACCCTGGTCAGCAGACGGTGGGCCCGGCACTGCCGTTCTGCTTGTGCTGGTGCTGTAAAGTGTTTATGTTTAGGGATATTATCTAATTTCTAAAGGTTTAAAAATGGCTTATGCTTTGAAGATTTTGGTTTTTGTGGTAAGACTTGATAAATGGAAAGGTTGGGATTTTCATTTTTTATTATTTATATGTCTCATCTTACCACAGAAGATTTCAGGAGGCTTAAATAAAAGGGTCAAAAAATAAACATAAAAACAATAAAATATAAAAGAAATGGAAAATCAGGACCTAAACTTTACAAAAAAGTAAGTTTAACGTCAAGTTTGACTACAAGCTTCCTAATGTCCAGGATTAAAAGAGGAAATTCATCAGTTATTTAGTTCTCATTCTTAAAGGGAGCAGAGAATCCGTTCCTTGGGAGAAAATTAAGTTTTTACTAGCACTGTATTGTTCACAAAATTCTTCAAGTAGAGTATTTTGGGAGAAGATTCTGAGAAATGCCACAAATAATTCTTCCTAGCCATTTTTTGTAGGGGGAGCAAATATAGTAACAGATTTCACATTGCTATTTTTGTGGTGTCCTTTAAGGAAAACCTTAGCGTAATTAAATGCAACTCTGTGAAAGCCGTTCAGTTAATGTGGATGTAAATTAATATAGTGCAAGTGTTGTGCATTTTTTGATCCTGAGATTGTTGTTGTTAGTGCCGTAGACTCCTAGTGACCCCGTGTACAGCAGCGCAGAACCCTGCTGGGTCTTTTTGTGCCATACTCTCACCTCTGGCTCCGTATCAGACAATGCTCCACTGCTATTCATAGGGTTTTCATGGCCAATCTTTTTCCAGAAGTGGGTGGCCAGGTCCTTCTTCCTAGTCTGTCTTAGTCTGGAAGCTCCACTGAGATCTGTCTGCCATAGGTGACCCTGCTGGTATTTGAAATACTGGTAGCATAGCTTTCAGCATCACAGCAACAGGCAGCCGTGACAGTATGACAACTGACAGGGGTGGTGTGCTTCCTTGAGTAGGAAAGGAACCTTGGCTGTGATGATGAGAGTGTTGAAGCTTAACCACTAGAAGGTCAGGGCTTGCTGATCTTAGGATAGAATTTAGTGAAACTATAGCCTTGGATGGGTTTACAGTAGTTCCTTAGACTATCTTCCCTGAAAACTACTTCTGTCAGCTAGATGGTAGAAAGATCAAGGTTATAATCATTTAAAGAAAAAATTTTTTTCCCTTTTCTCTTTTACTAACCTTAGAAACCACACCCCCACTCCTGGTTATCAGCCAGTTCACTGTTAACATCTGCACTAGAGGTTTGTCACTAGGAAACAAGAAATTTACACAGTAGTGTGAAGGACTTCTGCTTTGGAGGAAGGAAACTGGAAAAGAGCAACTGCACACACACACACGCATATTTATTATGTATTTAGACATGTCCAATGCATATCTGTTGTGGGAAGGTCATAGAAAGCAGGCCAACATAAACCCTTTAATTTATTACTTCTATTCATTACTTCTTCATAGTTCCCATAAATAATTGCAAGTTCAAGATGATAAACTAATTAGAAAAGATTGCTTTTGAGAAATTTGTCAAAGATTGTTTTGCTATGTCTAGATCTTAAACTTTTATAATGTTTGCAGCTGTTGATTTGATGTGTAATTGTCTTCTTTTGCATCAGGTTGATAAAACAAAGCAAGTGTCCACCTATCAGGAAGTGATTCGTGGAGAGGGGATTTTGCCTGATGGTGGAGAGTACAAACCCCCTTCTGATTCTTTGAAAAGCAGAGACTATTACACGGATTTCCTAATTACACTGGCTGTGCCCTCGGCAGTAGCATTGGTCCTTTTTCTAATACTTGCTTATATTATGTGCTGCCGACGGGAAGGAGTGTGAGTACTTTAAAGCACTAATGAAAAATTATAGAGCCTACTAAGATAACAACGTATAAGATTTCATTAAAAGCCAAGTTCCATTTAGTTCATAAAGCATTTTATAAATGAACTGAAATTGTGTTCAAGTCAAACTACAGTACTTTATTCCTTTAAAATGAATTAAAGTAGTTTTGAGTCTAATAAATCAAATTAGGGGATATAATTACTTTATTCAAAAATTATTAAGGCTAGATGTAAATTCATGCTGGCAAAACAGTCCCAAGAATAATTGAGGCTAAATATTTTGGTTATGCACGCCATCTTGTATGAGCAGAGACCTCGGGATCTATTGACATGGTAATTGCACTTTAAATAAATAAATAGTTTGATCAGAAGAGATGGTCAAAATTCTTCTTGACATTGTTTGGCTGTCAAACAGGGTAACAATCTAAATGTTTAAAATATATCTATAAAAACAGCAGTAAATTAATGAGAAGAAGAGTATAGTTTGAGTAATGAGTCTTCACTTCATGAATAGTTAGTACTTTCAGGACATCTATGTCAATTAAAATAATCTCCTGAGATTATCTGGAAGTCAGGGTAACAAAACAAAGGATAAAAAATTAATAAAGCAGCAAGTAACAAATTCTTCCATTTATACATGTAGCCTGATTTCATTATGTCATAGAATTTATTTCTAAGAGCTTAATTCTTAATCTCCATTTTTTTTCATTTTTCTGTGTCTTTCTCATCAGTATTCCATCTCTGTACGTGCACTCATCCAAATAATGTCATAAACTTGGTGGCAAATGCTGCCTGGTTGCATTTAATAGTAACAATGTCAGCATTTCCACATCATGCAAGATCCCATGAGCATATAGTCTTAATGTTCCAAATATCAATGCTATTATTTAATTCATAAATTTTGTTTTGTTTCTAGGGAAAAGAGAAACATGCAAACACCAGAGTAAGTGTCTTCTTTCCTGTTATTTTCTTTATCATCCTTTTCACTTTTCAGTTGCCCATCATGCTCCATACATGTGTGTCATGCTTTTTCCCCCCATTCGTCATCTTTCATAGTTTCTTTCATCAATGTGAAAGCTGCTTTCTAAATAGAGATATTTAGGAGGGGTAGAAACTAAAAATAAAAAGGGTTTGAAAACTAAGATTATGTAGATAAAATTAAACCTAAAATATTTCAGATTCAGAATATTAACTTGCCATTTATATTATGTGATTTCCCAATCTGCATTTCTATAAACCAGAGAACAGACGAAAAGACCTTTCATACACGTTTTCCTGAATCTACAGTAATAACCTACCATAAAATGAAACTTCTGTGAGTATTTATAAATGCCCCATCAGAAGCAACAATATAAAAGCTATGGTAGTTTTATCTTAATTGTAGAGATTAAATAAAATGCTAGTTTCTTACTTAGGGCTGTAATATTAACACAAAGCTTTATAGCTTAGTTTAATGAGTGACACGTTTATTTAAAAATTAGTTTATAATTTTCAATTTTGCTATGTTAAAGGTATATGAAATGTATCTCTTTCTAGAGTAACTTGTAGAATTCCCAAAGTGCAATAATATCTTCTTATTTTAAAAGGAAAAAATATTTCATAACTTTTTCAAATTGATGACCCTTTGGGCTAATATATGATTTTAAATATATGTTGTTTTATTTCTTTTTGACCTAGCATCCAACTGGTCCATCATAGTGCTATTCAGAAATCTACCAAAGAACTTCGTGACATGTCCAAGAATAGAGAGATAGCGTGGCCCCTGTCAACGCTTCCTGTGTTTCACCCTGTGACGGGGGAACTCATCCGTCCCCTCCACGCAGACAGTTATGAAAGCACTAATATGCCTTTGATGCAAACGCAGCAGTAAGTATCCACTTGGAACCCTCATTATGAACATGCATGAATAGATCTACTTATTGTCTCTAAAGACCAGAGCTTTTCATTGTTGTTGCTTCTGTTTGTTTCTTTGTTTGTTTATAATTGGAAGAGAAAAATACCAAAAGAACATTGATAATGTAGATCCCATCCTCACTGTGCTGACTCAAATAAATAGAATTATTTTCAGGAAATGCTTTTTTTCCCTTCACTAATCCCAACAAGATAACATTCACCTTAATATTTAAGAAATTGACATTGAACTAACATATGTTTGCTCACTGATGAGTTAATTGGGAAAAGAGTAGCCTATCCTAAAGCATGACAAATTGATTATTTTTTAGAGCTATTATTAGAATTATTGGTTCTGTTAACCTATTTTTTTAATGTTATTACCACAGATCTGTTTGATCTACATTTTTTGCCTCAGGGTAAAAGGTTTTTAGGTTGTTTTTTGTGATCTGCTTGTATATCAAAATGAATAGTTTGAATTTTGGCTATAAACACAATTTATTAGTGCAAACCCTCTCTGTAGTGCTGGAAGGGCTGTGGTCAGAAAGCCTGGAGGAGGCCTTTGTAAGGGGTAAGCATGGGGGAGAGGAGTTGAGGAAATTGCCCAGTTGCTCTTAAGAACCAAAGTTATATGCCTAGAAGCTCAGTTTTCATATAAAGCAATCGTAGGTAAAGCTGTCATTTATTTTTAGAACATGGCTCTTTTTTTCTTTTTTAACCATACCTTAAAATGGGTTAAATTCAGTTTCACCAAAGAAGCCACAAGTTTGTTTTTGAGATCTCCTTATTTTTCACTTTATTTTTATAAATAGAATGAATATACAGAAAAATCCAACCCCTCCCCCGCCAGACAGAATCCTTAGGATATGATATAAAAGTCACCTCTTACTGATTAAAGATTTATCTGGAAACCATGCTGGGTGCAAAGGTTTTCCTATTGTGAGTGCTTATTTTGTAACCATGTAAAAAGCATCTGGTAATTTGAAGATTAACGGTAATTAATATGAATCGTATAGATAGTCCAACTCAACAAATTTGTCCAAAATACTTTGGAACTCTAAAAGTATTATAAGTATTTTCCTGAAATCCTCTAACATCATTTACGTAGTGTTGACTAGGCCAAGGTGTATGTTTATGTGTGCATGTGTGTGTGAGTAATTGATTCAGGTCCGATTAACAGTGAGGAAAATTGCATACGTTTAAAATTTTGAGTTTTGGAAACAGTAATAGTCTATCAGGGATGTAAATATTAAAATCTCACAAAATACAGTTGTACATAGAAGGGGTGGATTTCTAAGTTCTCTAACGGTTAGTGGATCATCATAAAACTGTTTCACTTTACCAGGATTAGATACTGATGAGAAAAATTTGTGAAATTTCAAGAATATTCTAATAGTTCACAATTTATCATCTCTCCTGCCTTTTTTAGATGAAAATTATGAACAGCCTTATCATTCATTTTCAAAATGAAAAGAAAGAATTCTTTAAGGCCACCGTTTTTTATATTCTTTACTCAAGAGTGCTAGTGAAATGTTGATATCTGTTCTTCAAATGTTGATATATATTCTCAAAAATGAAATGGTCAAATACACTTGAGAAGTGGATTTTTTGGTGGTGGTTTTTTAAACTACAAGAGTTCTCATAATCTTTAGTGTGTTGATATACTTTGTGAACCCATGGAAAAGGGTCAGAAGAGGTAACTCTTTAAAGAACAGTTTGGGAAATGCTTCTATTGACAAAATAATAATGCTGTCAAACTTTAGGATAGAGAAATATTTATTATAATGAATAGGGTAACTTGAATATGTTTGCAAATCAGTAAAACTCTATTGTTGGTGAAGTTTAAGGGAGGGAAAAAGGCCGCATCATTTTTTAGATATGTTTTCTAACAGTATATATTGAGAATAAAAATAGCCCCTTAAAAATTATTCAGATTCCCTGTGGTTAGGATTTTGCAGTGTTGCCACTAATATACAAGCATAATAACATTTCCTAGTCTAGTTTACAACAAATGCATCTTCCTGATCCTTCTGTAACCCCATCTAGACTGTCATTATGTTGATCAGATCTCTCTGTTTACAAATACAATAGGTTATTTTATTGAATTTGCAACAATTTGATCATATATGTATTTTTAAGTCCAGAAAAACCTTCATATTATTCAGATTTCTGCTAATGGAAAAACTCCATTAACTAGCACTTCTATATAAATAGGGTACATAGATAATTGATGATGTTCACAATGATTATTCTGAGACACTGCAAGATCATCAAGTGTGTCTGACTTATCAGAGGAAAATTAAATTCCATTCGGTGTAGTTTCAGTGTTGAGTGTATATTATCTTTCTTTTACTCTTGGAAATGGATAATATGTGCGCAGTCTCTATGGTAACTCCCTATGATTAACTTCATTTTCCAGCCATACCAGATAAAAGTAATTTATTATATCAGGTTTGTCACAGCTGTCCTTTACAAAAATTCAGCTTTTAGTCCTTACCTTAAAAGCATAGCTCTGTATTTAAAGTTTCATTTCAGCGCCAAGTACACACATATGTAAATATTTTGGTCATTGGGATTGAATTGAGTTCTCGACATTAGAATGAGGTGTTATATTTGATGAGGCGTTACAGTACTTGATAACCAGGTAGATGCTTGAGCAGTGCTGCCTGGTGTTTAATTAACCCTTCCTAAGAGGGCATGCGTTTCATCTTCACATATTCATACTAACTTTACTGAATCTATTATTCTTAAATAATTTGGCTAGCTACAGGATTTCGTGCTGCTTCTTCAGACTCGACACCAGAAATGTTCAGGCATAAGGATGTGGTTGAAAGCTTATGTTAGCTTCCAAGCAAGACTCAAGAACGTTCAAAGCTTTCCTTCCAAAGCTACATAGTAGCTTGTTTGGGTCTTTTAAACAAGTCAATCCACGAGGTATAGAGAACCTCGTAACAGTGTAAGGTATACAAGACTCACAATAGTTGTGTAATGAGGGGCTGCCTCAGTTATTTGTAAATTACACAGTAATATTTTCTTTTTGGTAGAATGCTTCATGTGACTTCAGACTCGCAGGATGAATTAGACAGTAAACAAATGTTTAATCATCTGCAGGTGATAAAATTGAGACCTGGATAAGAAACAACTAAATTAGGTCAAAACTGAGATTAGATTGTTTACCTATCTTGATATGCAGTCAGGGAAAGATAAGGTGGTCACTGACCTCAGAAAGATCTCTGATCCAGGTTACAGGCAAGGTTCAGGTTATGGAAAAGTACAAACAGGCTGTTAAAGTTATCAGATAGTATAGAAATGTAAGATAAATTTAATTTGCTCTTTGCTAATATATTTATTGTTTAATAACTTTTTTATTTTGGAATGATTTTTGAGGTACAGAAAAGTTGCGAAGATAATACAGAGTTCCCAAATAGCCCTTACCCAGTTTCTCCGCTTGTTAACATCTGACAGTACATAGTGCGTTTGTCGCAACTGAGAAACCAACATTGGTGCTTACTGTTAACCAGACTTCAGACTTTTTTTTTCTTTCAGATTTCATTAGTTTTTTTCCCCTACTGTCTTTTTCCTCTTCTGTGATTCTGTCTAGGACACAGTAATTGGCATGTGTCTTTAGTCTTCTCTGGTCTAGGCAGTTTCTTAGACTTTTTTGTTTCCTGTGACCTTGACAGTCTTGAGGAGCTGGGTATTCTGTAGAATGTTCCCCATCCCCTGGTATAGTCGAGCTTTTTGCGTCTGTGCTTAATCAGTTATCTTTGTAGCCCAGTGAGTAAATGTTGCCATTAATAGTAAGAAGAATGTTTTCCTCTGTAGGCAATCCCCTTACTTATTACGATTCATTGCTGGAAATCACTTATAAAGTAAATTCTTTAAGGTAAATTTGCTTTACCCAAAGAATCATTGTGATTAGGGGTTATGTTTTTGACCAAAGACTTAACATCAAAAATATATTACGGGTTTGGTTGATGTACCTCAAAGATAAACCTTTGTAATGATTTAAGTTAAGGAAATCAAATTCTGAGTCATAGCATTTTAGGTCCTAAAGGGATGTTGAGAGAGTCTAGCCTGGTTGTTCCCAAACCAAGGTGCAGGCACACTGACCCGTGGGGCTTTTACACACGCATCCCAGGGCCCCTGCTTCTGGAGATTTGGATTCTGGTAGATGCGTGTATGCGGTAGAGCAGGAAAAAAGGTTGAGAACCCCTGATTTAAATACTTAAAAGGCCTAGGTGTTAGGATTCAGGAAAGCCAGATGGGTATTTCTGGTGGTATTTCTGTTGAGGGAGGAGGTGGAGAAGGGGCTGTTGGTCACACTCTTCCAGTAGAGTTTTAAATGGGGAACAGTTTCTCCTAATTCCTCCGAGGGGTCTGAGGGAAGGAGAAATGTGAAAGGGGGCCGTCCATGCAAATTCGCATTATCTAGAGCGTGGGGCTGTTTGTGGTTTTATCATATGATTATCAGCCACTCGACTTTTCTCACCTCCTTAAGCTACCTGAGGAGAACGGTGTGGAGAAGGGAGAGCTGAGTGCGGATTAGAAAATAATGCCTGGGGGCCAGCCCGGTGGCGCAGCGGTTAAGTGCACACATTCCGCTTTGGTGGCTCAGGGTTCACCGGTTCGGATCCTGGGTGTGGACGTGGCACCACTTGGCAAGCCATGCTGTGGTAGGCGTCCCACGTACAAAGGAGAGGAAGATGGGCACGGATGTTAGCTCAGGGCCAGTCTTCCTCAGCAAAAAGACGAGGATTGGCAGCAAGTGTTAGCTCAGGGCTAATCTTCCCCACCCCAAAAAAGAAAAGAATGCCTGAAGGGACAGGGAAATGCTAGACCTTGAAAAGGTAAAAACCACCAGGAAATTGTACTTATTTTGCAATTTTGTGGGAGGCATTGACTGGAGGATCCTAAACACTCAGTTTTCTAAAAAGTAATTTATTCTTAAATTTGTAATGTATTGTGTGGTCTTTTGAAGGATAGATCTGCCTCTTTATTCTTTTCTTATACCAACGTCAATATCAATCGATTTTTCCTGAGCAGGAGGTATCTTCATAGAGGATTTTATATAATTATGTAATGAATAATAGAGAAAGATGCCCAAACATTTTCTAGGAAGATTTTAATTGGCTATACAAAAATTTTCCTTGTTCATTATACTAAACAGAATACCTAATCCAGGGTAATTGGGTCTCCCTCAAAACAGGAGGTGGGTTGTGTCTAATCTTTTGCAAATTAACAAGTATAAAAGTAGAATTAAGGTCTTCTAATTAAAGCTATTTAGTAACTAATCATTTTAGCTTTTACCTAAAATATTTTTCCATTTGTCTTTCCTTTCGTAATAATTAGAGCGAACTTCATGGCAAAATTCCATAAATAAAAAATTAGGTTTCAATAAAAGTTAATATCAGTTGAAGAGAATGTTTCAGGGGACCAAGATAATGCTTTCCTGTTGACAAAAAGTGTCAAGCACCCAGGGATATTTCAGAGACATTGACTTTTAAAAAAAAATTCAGTGAGTCTACCCTAACAGCAATAGTTGCGGTATCTCTTGAATGCATTTTGGTTCTATCAGTTTGTACTGCTCTGTAAAGCTGTGCTGGGCTTGCTTTTGGCCTTATACAAGCAGAGGAAAAAAACTAAAAGAAGTAGATGAGCGTCTTCTTTCTATTTTCTATTCCATGTATGTTCTACATTGCTTTTAGTTAAAATTAGGTTTTGAAATAAAAAATTATGGTGATGCTTCCAATTTCTTTGCGTCCTTCCTTCCTTCCTTTATCCAAATAATTGTGTGATTCCTTAGTAAAAATAGTTATAGAATCCAAATCAGCATTTTCGAAAAAAAAATTTTTGTAGAAAATTCAAGGTTTGGGGCCAATATCAATTTTGCTAAAATAATTGGAAAATACCAAAAATATATTACTATTTCTTACGGTTAAGTGACTCCATACAAATTCAAAAGAGAAGTGTTTTGTATTCCACATAACTAAACTAATGTAATTTATTTTCATCTGTGGCCTTATGCAAAGCACTTGACCTTTCTTTGCTTTTGAGTCTTTAAGCAAGTAGGAATATAATGGGTTGGTAATCATCAACCTTACTCATAGACTTACTCTACAGGATATCCAGGAATGTCAGATTACCTTAAAACGGTTGTACAAATAAATAATTGTATACTCCCTCCAAATCACTTATTTATTAATTTGCAAGTTATTACCTTTGTTTTCTTAAAGAATGAAGTTTGTGCAATGGCTAATTTACATAATTTTCTATTTAAGTGGATGTAATTCATGGTAGTAAAATTAGAAAATAATTAATGCTAATAATTTAGAGAATTATAGTTTTGTTAAATCTTTGTTCTACGGAATGCAGTTTACACATCCTAATCTTTCAGTTAGTCCATTAATAACTTAATTATTCTAAATAGTTTTGTGACTCTATAAAGGTCCTTTCTTTGAAGGATTAGAGACTTCTATTTGAAGTCAGCCCCCACTCTCCTGGATAATTGCCTTTAGTAGACTGCTTTCACCAAAGATGGAAAGGCTCCTATTTTCTTACTGCATTCCCTGCTTAACCACAGCAGAGTTAGTCGTAGGCATTTTTACAGTATGCCTGAAGCAGTGCTCTTATGAGGTACCTCCCTTCAACTCTTAAATGGAATACATGCTTCAAATATGCCCAGGATCGTTATAGTAACACTCGAACACTCAGGCTCACATGTACTCGCAAGTTTGGGCAACCAAACAAACAGAGCTATGTGTGCACAGGTGGAGACTGGGGAATTTGACTCTCCACGTGTTTTTGTTGAGCACCATTTTGCACACATAAGCGCTTTTATATAACTCATCTAAGTTTCAGTTGAATTTGCAAGGAGTGCATGTACATTGTTCAAATTTTAAATCCCTAAACCAATGTAACACCCACAATTGCTTTCTCATACATTTCCCAATTTCTTGTTTGTGTGTGGCACTTTCTCAGCCAACCATTTCTCTTCAGATGGAGCCAAGCCCATTGCTATTTAGAAAGTTTACGGGCCGGCCTGGTGGCGCAGCCCTTAAGTTCGCATGTTCCGCTTTGGCAGCCGAGGGCTCACTCTTCGGATCCCAGGTGCAGACCTATGCACTGCTCATCAAGCCATGCTGTGGCAGACGTCCCACATATAAAATAGAGAAAGATGGGCATGGGTGTTAGCTCAGGGCCAATCTTCCTCAGCAAAAAGAGGAAGATTGGCAGTGAATGTTAGCTCAGGACTACTCTTCCTCAAAAAAAAAAAAAGCAAAAGGAAAAAGAAAACAAGAAAGTTTAGCATTGTAGTAGAAGAGGAAAAAAAAAATGGAGACTAGAGAAGAAATGACAGGGCATAGATTGACTTTGACGGTGGTTTTCAAACACTGTTCCATGGAAGGGTGAGTTGGATTGGCCAGTGGGAGAGGGGGCTCCAACTACTTCATCCAAATACTGATTTTGAATTTGGGTATCCGTGATGGAGCAAGGGCTTTTGAAGGGCTTTCTTTGTCCTCTTTGGTATTTTTATTTTGTCAGAATGTACTAATAGGCTGGGTAGAGCCAGAGATGATAGGAAATGAGGAAGTGCGCGTGTGCGTGCGTGCGTCAAAGGTGTGCTGTATTGGTTTCTAATGTAGAGTAGACCCAAGTTAGTCAGACCTGAGAAGTTAAAACAAAACCGACATCCCCCTCCCAAATGCCCGCAAAATTGCATTTTGACTTATGTGTTAAAGATGCCTGTTTTCCCATCTTTAAATCTAGAACTTATTTCCTCTTTGTGGTTATAAATTAGTCCTTTTACTTTCGTGATCAAAACCACTATATATGCATTGTCTGAAATACTGAGAGAATCAACAAACCAAAAAAAAAAGATACTCCCTGAGACCACACAAGGATAAGTAGGGCTCATAGGTAATAGCAAAAAAAAAATGTTATTGGGATGAATTATTAAGTAACTTCCTCAAGTTGAATTAGAATTGATTTTGTTATTTCCTTCACAATACATTTAAAATGGAACTGGAAATTTAAAAAAAAAGATCACTAGAAGTCATTAACATTTCTATAGATTATTTAAGGGTTTAAACAGTGTTTAAGTAGCATGTACTGTTTTCCACTTTAGATCGTTGAATTTGGAACAGAATATTTGCCTGCCTGAAATGATTCAGATCAATGGTTTTCAAACTTTGTTTCTTGGAGGTTTCTTAGAAATGCCTCAGGGGCCAGCATGTGGGGCCAAGGAAACAAAGCAGGCGGGATTTCTGGCTCCCTTGTTTCAACCCAGGCAACCTCACATTCATCTCTTTTGTATGTCAAGAGTTCTGCTTAGGATTTCAATTAAAAGGAATTCCATTGCTGAAGAGGAAAAAAAACTTTAAAAATCCCTGGCTTGGATCAAGTTCTGCTCTGTAGCAAGGGGCTGCCTCCTAGAATTTCTTCCACACAGAATCTAAATTGTACATTTTAAATACAATTTTAAACTAATTTTAACATCAGAATTTGAAACTAAATCAGTATGAGTGTTATGTGAATCTTCATAAGTATCTTCCGTTTTGCATGTATTCATTAAAAAATTGTTTATTGCATGCTTACTGCTGGGGATACTAAACAAAATAGGATGATTCTTACTGTTAAGGTACTTGGGGGCAATTAAACATATGTGAGGAGAACTACGACGACAGTCAGCATGCGGATGAAGTATGCTAAAAGGTAACCTAATTGGGGGGGTGCTTAGAGATTGAGGAGGCTTAGAAGAGGTGGTACTCGAGATGTTAGTTCTTTAATTAAAAAAGATAATAAGTTAAAACAATTAATTAACATTCTTTGTGGGATATTTTTAAATTATCAGAGTGATGCTTGTCCACTGTAACAAATTTCAAGTAGAGTTTGCAAGGACAAATGGAAGCTGGTTGGGTGCAAAAGGTGACAGTGGCCATGGTGGAGGTGGTTCTGTTTCAGGCCATCAGGGAGGGCTCCATGTACGGACCAGATATATTGGTGGCCTTCTAGGCCACACTGAGGAACTTGAAACTGAATTTACAGGTAGGTATGAGGAAATAATCAAATATGTGTTATTTGAGGGACACAATCAGATTTGTGTTGTAGAAGATCCTCTGACAGCAGTGTGTGCAGTGGATCATGAATGAGCAGGAATGGGAATGAGGAAACAGTGCAGATCAGTTGCAAAGATCCAAGTGAGAAATGATGGTGGCTTCAGCCAAGTTGGCCATGGAGATGGGGAAGAAGCAGACAAATTCAAAGGAGATTGAGGAGAATTGTCAAGAGTTCCCAAGTGATTGGATGTGGGGACTGAAGGGGAGAGGGAAGGGTTGATGATGACTTCCCCATTTTGACTAGTGTATTTGGGTGGATGGCCAGTGTCATTCTCTGGGATGGGGATAGAGGAGCACAGGTTTGGCACAGTGAATGAAGATGGTTATTTACGTTGTTCTGTGAGAGTGTGTGAGTGTGTACATGTGTTCTAGAACTGGATCTGAAAGTGTACAGGTTACAAGCACAAGCCCTGGAGCCCCTGTGTTCCCATCTTTATCCACCACTTCCTAGCTACGTAGCCTCAGAACTCTAAGGCTATTTCATCGTATATAAATTGGGAAAAATAATACCTACCTCCTAGGCTTCTTGTGAGGTAGAGTATAGCATGTTGTAGGGACTCAATGAATGTTACCAAATATTGTTATTATTTCTCTTCCTCAGACCTCAGGCTCCACATCCATAAACCCATGAGAAGTGAGCGGGGGGTTGAGCTGGATTAGATGATTTCTGAGGTCCTTTCTAGCTATAAAGTTTTTCATTCTAATATGGCTGTGCTCTGTTTACATGTCTGTAAACAAACACACTTTTACTCAAAAATATTAACCATTTCTAGGAACTTGCCACATCAGACTCAGATTCCCCAACAGCAGACTACAGGTGAGTACTAAAAGTAATAAGTTGATGTTGATGGATGAAGCTAATAGATTAAAAGATAATTATAGTACTATGTAATTTATGAAGCTTTAGCTTCACCATGTAAGGCAAAACAGTTGTGTCATTCCTCAATCAGAGTTAGAACTGCAGAATAATAGCTTAGATTATTGCATAGATTGGCATCACAGTGATAAACACAGGGTAAATGATCTTAGAGCAAAAGCATCCGTGGAGGTCCTGTCTAATTAAGGAAGACTGAATAAAACCCCTTCCTTCAGCGAAGCTCCCTATTCTTCCCCTTGGTATGAAAGATTCTTAGCTTGGATGCATCTAGGATTTGTCTCAGTAAGTGAGCAGCTTGAAACTGACTCTTACAAAAGGAAACCATTGTGTCTAATCACTGAGGCTTTGGGGGGATAAATGAGAAATGGTTGGCCTGGTTTTAATGCCACTTTTAAAAGCTCTTATAACTTGACCAGCGACAACAAGATGGCGGACAATTCTCCCTAAACTATTCTATTTCCCTAAGACTTGGCTTTCTTTAAGTTTATTTCTTTCAAGTGTCCCTAAAAAATTTCCCCTGCCAATTATTTCATTCATCTCGGTACCGAGTAGATAACTTATTCATGATTGTCTTCTAATTAGTGGTTGATTCTTAGTTCTAATTGCCAGGCAACCAGTAATGCCTTTGTAGCTCTTTCGGAAAAGCAAGAGAAGTTTTAAAACTGTAAGTTGGATGTGGAATTCTGACTGTGAATAGTGGTATTGTGGTAGGGAAGCTATTAAGTAAGTCTCAAAAACTTCAGGCGTATATAGAAATTTATTGGATGTTTTCATTCAAAAATTATCTTCTCTATTACTGCTTTCGGGAATTTAAGGAGATTTTCGTTTGACAACTTTTCAAAGATTTGAGGCAAGTATAATGAAGTTATTCATCAGATTTTAATTACGAGATAACATTTATCAGAATTTTCCCCCACAGTTTTGATTACTTGTTTTAATTAAATGCTAACATGTTTCAACCAGACTGTTCAATATATTGATGCAGTGGTGCTACTGTGTAAGCATTCAGGAGATTGATGAAGGAACCAACTTTATTATGAATATGCGTTACCTAAAGAGCAAAGAAATAAATGAATCCTGCTGCCACTAATTTCATGGCTTTTTTTTTAAAGGAAAAATTTTTAAAGAATATTTCTACAGTGGAAATGTTAGAACTTTGTCTTCATTAACCTCATAAACTTCCATCTCTCCTAAGATGTCTTTCCTCTGATCTTTAATTATGTCAGGCAAAGAGTGAGTAGAAGGGAGACTATTTCATTTCTAGCAAAATAATAAATTCTTTTGAGTATTTTAAAAATCCAGGTTTTACATATTCTGCCATTAGGGCAAATAAGGAAATCTAAGTATATGGTATTAGGGAGATTACTTGATAGTTGTATAGAGTTTTAGCAAGTAGACTTGTTAGCGTGCTACATTTTAGTAATAGGCAGCATTTTCCAAATACAGGGACAATTTCTGCCTGAGCAAATGTGATAAGAGCCAAAGAATTTCCCCTGGGGGATTTTAGGCTGTTCAACCTAATTTTCTAAATTATTTTTCGAAAACAGGTTTTGGGGAGCAGGCATTTTGCTTGAGTCAAGAAAGCTTTGATCTCCTTTTTAGTTAACACTGTAGCCCATTACCTTCTTGTTTTCTTATATTTTTCTGTAATTTGGAGCATATTATGGACTAAAGAGCACTATCTCCTCTTGGTTGTTTTCTTCTTCTTGTTGTTTTTGGTGAGTCCCCAGAGTATGTGAGTGCTAAAGGGAGAGAGACTACCCTAGCATTTTTATAATTATGATGGATTGTTGTGTTTCTGCTGTGATTAGAGTCATGCCTCCTGGAGAGAGGAGCTAAATGGGCAGGTTACATTTCTTCTTCCGATTCTATTCATTTGAATGAAAAAATGAAGTTTGTTTCTTCATTTCTAAGTATTCTGTTCCGTCTGCACATGCATGGATTCAGTGCTATTTATGTATTTTCGTGGGTACACCAGCTTTTCTGTTCCTCCATCCTGGTTATTTTAGTACCACAAAGAGGCAACAACATTTGTGCATGATTACCGGGAAATAATAATTTGGTTTTTCCAAGAACCTCAGAGCACTATGCTAGTGTCACAGTTTTCTTTATGAAGGTAACATAAGCACCGATTTGTCTCTTGGATACCAAGTGATTTAGTTGTGGCTACCTATATGGAATTTGTCAGGGGAGAGTATATTTTGAAGTTTGGTTTATTTAGTTGTTTTAAATGATCATCAGAAGTTGAAGAAATGAACTAGCTGCTGGTGGTGTAATCCTGGCCTTAAGCACTAGATGGGATAATGGAGCAGTTGAAAGCTGTCAGTAGCCCTACCCTTTGGACCAGCCCCACGCCATTGATTTTGATGCCCCTTCAGGTTTTCCCATTTTCCCTGCCCTTCCAACCTACCTGATATCTTCTAAAAAGCCGTGATTAAAAGGTAGAGTCATACATCGTCCAGTCACCCTCGTTCTTTTTTGTTTATTGTGGGAGGAATTTTCAGGCCATACCTTTGGAGAAATAGAAAACACCCTAGCTTTGGCCGAAGAAGGAGGGGACAGATTTAGAAAATTTTCTTAAAACCAAATGCAGAGAAATAAGACAGCATAATTATTTTAAATTATGTTATGATGGAAAATTACTGGTTTGGTCAAATTTTCGTTTTGCTCAAAATCTGTAAGTGTCTATGCCCTGACTAACTCATGCCCATATTCATTCTTCCACATTTCAGGTAAATGGTATCCCTGAAGAAAGGAAACTGACCGAAGCAATGAATTTGTAATCAGACAATAGAGCCGTTCTCTCTTACTTCTCTCTTCCAATAATGCATGAGCTTTCCTGGCATTTGTTGTGCATGTCGACAGTATTAAGTATGTACCAAATGATACAGTATAACTTTCATTTTACTAATGCATTTTTTTGTACTTAAAGCATTTTTGACAATTTGTAAAACATTGATGACTTTATATTTGTTACAATAAAAAGTGATCTTTAAAATAAATATTATTAATGAAGCTTAATGCTGGTGAAATTTATTTCAGAAAGTATTTGATTGCCTCCTGCGTAGTAGGAATCTTTTGTTGCTAGGAACAGGTCCACGTGTTCAGTCTTCATTCAACAAGATTTTATTAAGCACTTCCTATAAACACACAAAATGTCTATGCTTCCAAGTGAGCAATCTATTTAAATAATACTTTGATCTTTCTGGCCTTTAAAGCCCATTCTTTTATATAACACTTAGAGTGTTTTAGGGTAAACCTGGTTTTATGGATTGAGGATCTGGTGACACCCAGTTCATGAAGAGCAGCCCAGGCTGCACAATTACATGACTCCATAATCAGATATTTGGTTTTAGAAGCAAGCCAGGCACTATTACTTAAAAAGAGAATAGTAACCTGTTGATGGTGACATGAATTAGCTCCAAAGCCCCAGGCTCCCCTGGAATAATACTACTTTTGAGGCTTAGCAACCTTTTCATACCCTGGTGGTCTGCTTCATGCATCTTGGACACTATTGAATCAGTGTGGTCATCAAGCTAGCTAGCAGGGCCACTTGTGTTGCAAACTAGACCAGCCAGAAAACCTTCTCTTACTCTGCTGTGGGGTAGATTTCTGTGTTACCTATTAATTGATCAGAGGACACACAAATGCTATCTAAATCTGTTTCCAAGATCCAAAAAGATTCTCTCTTAGTATTGTGTGCAACAACTTGTCTTCCACTTAGGGTGAATATTATGTCCTTGACACTGGAAACCCCCTCCCCCCATCTCCTTCCTGGGACTTAACAGAGAACGTAGGTTCTTTGATTTCTTAGAGATTTAGCTTGTACTTTTATTCCTTCCCAAGACAGCTAGGGCAGTGCCACTTGCTGTTCTTCAAGACTGATCAGCTTGAGGTTGTAAATATATTGGGGCAGTTTCATGTCCTAGGAGGAAGGACAGGTTGCCACGACTCCAGACAACTAGATTGTGGCACTGCGGCAGAGAATTAATAAACTTGCTTCTGCCAGGTGAAACCAAAGTGTTCCTGGTAGCCCAAGTGAGCAAGAACATAGTACACGATCCACAAATCCGGAACTGCAGGATGGGGTCAGGAACTTTTATTCATCTGTTCTAGGAAAGAGGCCACTGTGGGAATTGGAAAATGCAGTTGGAGTTTGTATCGGTTTTCACATTGACCAACCATATTAAGGAATTGAATGGGGATAAGAATCATTGGCCAGCATCTCACAAAAGTTTTGATAATTGCCTTAATGTCTGCATTTCCCTCTGAAAAAGTGGTCTTGCCTCTGACTTAATATTTAAAAGGGGAGGAAGAGTCCAAATAGCTTCCCAATGGTCATTGCTTTCTTAATAGCCCTTACTTTGTGGGTCAAAAAAGATATGTGGAGATTCTGCCACATGCTGAGAATGTCTATCCCAACCAAGCACCCTCATAGTGGGCAAATGAGTACATGGTGAGTTTGGGGTCCCAATGGTGAACTTAAACTAGAACACCTTTTTACAGTTGGCCACAGTAAACTGTTGCCCTAACAAACCCACTGCAGTGGTTATCTGCACTTTTAATAATTTAAGAAAACTCGGATCTAGATTCCAAATATCCCCTAAAAGTTGTGATCTTTCCTTTCTCCAAGGTTTAGTCACCCAATAAATTATGACCTCTCTTTGGGGAATTTCACATCTATAAGTCTACAGTGATGATAGAAAAGAGCATTATGTAAAAATGTTAAGACTAAATTTGAGGCTAAGAGAATACTTAGAAGATAATAATTAAGTGGAAAACAAGGTTGGAGCCTCCAAGTACAGATATATCGAATAGATGGAGCGTATGACCTCTGGGATCAGTGCTCCAAGATTTGAACTATCACTTCCCATGCCCTGACTATACCCCATTGAGTGGATGGATAAAAGCTTTCAAGCAAGCCATTCTAAGATGGAGCAGCTTCCCAAATTTACATTTTGTAATTTCCTATGGAACACTCGCTCCTTATTTATTGCATGCCCAATATGCAATAAATATAACTCATTAACTATGAGTCAAGTGATGTTCTGAGGATACCGTGGAGAGCCAAACAAAACACAGGCTCTGCCCTCCTGGAGTTTACATTCTAATAGGACAGACAGACATTAGTCAAGTAGTCCTACAAATAAATATCAAATTGCAATTGTGATAAATGCGATAAGGGAAAGTAATTGGTGCTGTAAAAGCTTATCACAGGGGAACTTGACCTAGTCAGCAAACTCAAAGATTTCCTGAGGAAGTTTGTGCTGATATCAAAGGATGAGTAGAAATTCATGAGATGAAGTGGAGTAAGAAAGAATATTTGAGGGAGAGCAAAGAGCATATCTAAGTTCCTTTGGGAGAAGAGATCCTAGCAAGTATAGGGTTGTATCAGAAAGTCCATGCAGCCAGAGTATGGAGTATAGGGAAGAGATGTTGGGGAAGTGTGGAGGAAGGTGAGACCCCAGAGATAGGTAGGACCAAACCATGCCTGAGTTTAAAGGCAGAAACATAAAGTCTAAAGCAGTATAAGAATGAAGGATGGTGATGTCATATTTTGCATTTTTGTACAATTGATCCAGCTATAATATAGAGAAGAGAGAGAGTAGGTGGGCACAGTGGGTATGGATAGACCAGCTAGGAGATTATTGTAGACACAATAGGAGAAATAATAACTTTGATTAGGACAGTGGTGGAAGAGATGGAGAGAAATGGACAGATTCAAAAGCGATTTAGGAGGTGAAAAATAGCAGTTGTTGATATGTTGATACTTTGGAAATGGTGTTAAGGAAAAGAAAGAGGCTAATTCTGATTCCGTAGGGGGATTTTTGGTCCAGTGGTGGTGCTGTCTATTGTGATAGAAGATGCTGGATGAGAACTAGGATTGAGGAAAGCAACATGAGTTCAGTTTCGTGTAAGGTGAACTTAAAGTCCCTTTGGGAAAACCAAGAGAAGTAGGCAGTTGGATACATGAATTTGAAGCTCAAAGTAGAGGTCTGGACTGGTGATATGATCAGTAAGTCATCTGGATATATGTAGTCAGTGAAGCTATGAAAGTTGGTGAGAAATCTGGTCCTTCATATGTCAACCAAGCATTCATGGGTCAGCCAAAGTTTACGTTACAGTTATTCCTCCAATAGCCAGCAAAAAGGATAGGATACATAAAGTTTGGTATTTACCAGAATCTAATGGTCAGAGAAAGGCAGGGATGGTATTTTATTCACAGTTTGCAGAATTAAAATGTGCTATTACTTATGGTTTTTATTAAAAGCTTACCACTTTATTAATAAATCTTATGTTTTAAAAGGTTGTACATGTGCTACAAGGATTTCTGTGGTCAGATCATCTCACTTTACATTCAATTAATAGGATGCAGTTCATCTTAGGTAATTTATCTTGTCATTTTCCTTTTGGTATTTAAATTCGTTAAATTTGTGGCAGCCATGGAGGTATGCTGCTTGGATCTTCCTTCAGGAAAGAATTTGCCATTCAGCTTCAAAGAGTGCAGTTTAATGCACAGCTTCCAGTTGTTGGCACCTTCAGGATCTGCCTTGGCCTTTGAACAGAGGAACACTTTCTGGGCCGCCACCCTCTAGCCACAACTGAGCATAGTGTGAGTGCTAGGCCTAGGATTCTTGTGACGGGAAACTTTTGCTCTGGAGCTCCCTATTGGGTTGGCTGAGACTTTGTCAGAATTGCATTGTGGTCAGATGACCTCTTTGCCTAATCCTGCTTCCTCTCCACTGCCTTTCCTTCCAGAGATGTCAGATCTCCATCATGGATTGAGGATTTTCTTGCCAAATCCTTCTTCCCCCTCTTTTCTTTCACAGCTATTGCCCCCAATAAACCTTTGCACTTCCAATCCCATTTCAGCATCTGCTTTCCAGAGGACCGTACTGCTCACTCTGGTATTGCTTTACCTTCCCAATAACAAATGTGAGTCAGTGGTTCAAAAGCGGTTCACTGAAGAATAAAAGTGATAAAAATAGGCATACTATACCAACAGGGACACATACTGTAATTCAAAATAATGCCATGAACATAAAGAGTGATTAGGGCTCTGTTACAAATATAGAATAAGTCTCTATGTTCTAGAAAACATAATTTTGTGTGAGGATTTTACATACAAGAAGCCAAAACAGAGAAGTGCCAATCTTAAAAGTGGGTTTTATTGGATCAGAAATCTGTTCACCAGGACCACCTCACTAACTAGTCTGTTGTCTGTTTTTGCACCATTTTCAAATAATATGCAATTTCTTTCTAATAAACCAATTGAAAATAAAATTGATTGCTTTTATAAATTCACAAAAGGCAACAGAAATTTTGAATTAGTTTGTTCCCCCTCCCCCCAAAACAGGTCATTTGTTTGAGAGGTGATCCCGGGAAACCAGAGTGTGGGAGCAGAAAGAGTGAAGAAGTTAGGAGGTTCTGAAGGAAAGCTAATGAAGGGTAGTATGTCATTGATCTGGCTATTATTCTGGAAAGTAGAACTCGGTCCTACTGGAGATGCTCTAATGAACTGTGTAGAACAAACCTCAGAATTTTCCCTCCAAGTGACAGGAGATTTAGACTTTCATCCCCTGACTCCATCCTACACCTGAGAGTTGCTCCGGGGGCATTAACTCCCCTGCACTTGTGAGCTTTGGCTGTGAGTAGGCTGAGCAATAGCCTAGTGCTCTGGAGAAAACCCTGGAGTGGAGAAACAGAGAGATGTTATGGAAACTTAAGGTGAAAAACTCAGAAAGAAAGCTGAACGAGCTATTTGCAAAATCTCTTGATCAAGGGATTTTGCGTAGTATCATTGACATCCAAGGTTAAAAGGCAATTACTATCAGTTGTTTTTATTAGTTGACATTTCAATTTGCAGTGTACTGAAATCATTGATGCATAGCTTATAAATCAACTTGTGATATCCATGAGTTCATCTATAAAGGAGAATTGCTTGATGAGTTTTTTGCCCTATCACTGACAACTCATCCTATGAGAGGACTGATTCTCATTTAGGGAAAAATTATTTGTGAGATTTGTTGATGTGACAAGTATACTCCTGAAATCACAGTGGCTTAACACAACAAGTTTACTACTCTCTCATGTCGTAGTCTAGTGCAGTTACGTGAGTTTTCCTCTATCTTGTGTACTCTATGATCTGGAAGACATAAGATCCAGGATTTCTATGGAAAAGGAAATGCAAGGTCATGTGGGATGTTTTTAAGAGCTGGCCTTTGAAATGGCTTCTGTCACTTTCATCTGTACTTTGTTGGCTGGTGATGCCATGTTGTCCAACCATAATTGTTACAGACACTGGGAAATGTGGTCTTCCTGTGTACTCAAGAAGAGGACATGGTGTGGTAAACACAAACACTGTCTCTGCTGCAGATGTGAACAGGACAATACATGTGATCAGTGCTTATGGACTAATAGCTGTATATCATGATGAAGGATGTAATCGTGCAAATAAGTAGTTCTTATTATTAATCTCCAATGACCTAAATTGCGAATAACTTTTGATTCAGTGGAAATAAAAACAATAACAAAGAAATTGCCTGGATATAATAGTTAAACTAGATACGTTTTGGAGAAGTATTGCATTGAATTCATGTAGAAGAATGTATGATTTTAGGTTCACAGTCCCTTGTCTGCAATTCCCAAATCCAATATCTCAGTTTTTTCCATAGGTTCATGGCAAATCCATTTAGTAGTAGAACTTGACCCAAACAAAAATGAGGATGCTTATTTTATCTTTCTTAATCCTACTTGGTGTGATGTTTTGCTATAGAAATATTAATATTTGATTACATAGTTTTGCCCTTACCCTATTGAGTATGTTACATAATGTAAGGAACATACCTTATATTAATTACATTTATAAAGTCTGAAAACAGTTGCATATTAAATCACATCTGGTCCCTAGAGTTTCCAGTAATGTGTTATGGGCTTATATTACTAATTTTATAAATGTTATATTTAATATTATATGATTTTTCTGTACACGCTTCTTTTTACTACATAAATTTGAAGGTCCATGTATGTGCCTAAAGCAAATTAAGTGGTGAAACAATGAGGAAAGATTGAGATAAACTGGGCTAACAGAGTAGTATATCCCTGTTTCTTTCTTTCTTTTTCTGTTTCCCAAAACATCTCAAAATATCTTATTGATTATCTGGGTCATTCATTCATTTGTCTGGTGAATTTTTTTTAGAGCCTATTATGTTCTAGGCGTTGAATTATGCTTGGTAAATAAAGCAGACATACTGTGCTATGAAAGACAGTAAACACAGTCTAGTACACTGGCACAAGTTGGTGCTAAATAAATATCTGTCAAGGGAATTAATCTAACATCAATGAGTACAGGCTAGGAAGGTTAAAGAAGTGTAGTAAAAGAGAATGGGGAAGGCAGCTACTTATTAAGTGATCAAAATAGGCCTCTCTTAAGAGAGAATATTTAAGATGAATCTGGAAGAAAGATCACGTGCCCATCATGCTTGCAGTCTTGTCAGGTGACACAGCATGGGCATGGATCCACAGGCAATGTAACAGGACATGGTGGTTGGAGTTTCTGCCCAGCATCCATTTACCTTTCTTCTGGCAACTTCCCGTATTTTCCTCTAGGCAACCATTCCCTGCCATACTTTCAATCCAGGGGCTTCCACTTGAATTGACTGCATACGCAGCACCAGATTTCAGGTCTGGCGAATCTCAGAACACTGAATCCCTCTGGACAGGGTTCAGACCTCTGCCCCAGGAGAGCCTGTGAGATATGATCCATTTTTGCTAGGACTGCTGAGAGGAATGGGCTCTTTTCGGAGATACTTGAATCAAGAGTGAAAATAAGGCCAACAGCGTAAAAAAAGGAGGGACCAACAGAATGGTTAGAACGCAGCTCTCTTTGTGCTGTGGGCAGTAGGTTGGCTTTTCTGACGCTTCAAGCTCAAGAATGTGAAGGAGCTCGTGTGGATGGAGCATATCGAGCAAGGGGGAAGTGGGATCAAAGATGATTGTGGTATAAATGTATCAAAGCAACATGGGCTATACCTCAAACTTACACAACATTCTATGTAATTATGTCTCAATAAAAATTAGTTAAGAAGAAAAATTGTATTGGAAATCCAAAAAAAAAAAAAAAAACCAATTGCTTAAAAGCTTTAAAAAAAAAAAGAAAAGATGATTGTAGAGATGTAAACAGAGTCCCATTAGACTTACAGACTTTTATCAAGGAGTTTGGATTTTATTCTAAGAGCACTGGAAATTAAGCATTTGAAGTAGAAAAGTAACACGATCCAATTTACATTGAAAAATCACTCTGGGTCAGCAAAAGTGGTGAAGTAAAGACCTTTGCAAATTTTCTCCTCCATAAATGAGAAAACTGGCAAAAAGGGTCAAAAATAACTTTTTCAAAACTCTGGGAGTTAACCAAAGGCTTGTAGCAATCTGGGAAGGGTTTATTCGAGAAAATACAGTTGAATCTTGGTGAGAGGAGCAAGCTTCCTGGCATTTGAACCCCTCTTGTTCTCATCCTCCCCACTCCGGCCCCGCAGGAGCTTTGAAAACCAACAGCCTGCAATCATGGTGAAAACCAGCAGTCTGGGAAGCACTAAAAGGCACAGAATGAGGTTGGAGTTCCTTTAAAACCTCATTCCAAGAGAACTGTCATTCTGGTGGTTCCATCTGGTGGTTCCCCGGATGACAACTTGCAAGGCTGTCTTTATTTGAGCTGATTTAGAACTCCCCTTGCAAGAAAAATCTTTTCCCTGGGGCATTTGGTGAAAACAGAAGCAAATTTATGAACTTCCTAGCTTCCTGAGGTGGTGGATAACTGTTGGGGTGGGAGTGGAAAGTGGGGAGTGACTCTTTTCTGAGTATTTTTTGATATAGTTCTGACTTTTAGAACCACATTAGGGGCCGGCCCCGTGGCCAAGTGGTTAAGTTTGCACACTCAGCTGCGGCCGCCCAGGGTTTCGCTGGTTCAGATCCTCGGCGCAGACATGGCACCACTCATCAGGCCATGCGGAGGCGGTGTCCCACATGCCACAACTAGAAGGACCCACAACTGAAAATACACAACTATGTACTGGAGGGCTTTGGGGAGAAAAAGGAAAAACAAAATCTTTTCTTTTTATGAGGAAGATTAGCCCTGAGCTAACTGCTGCCAATCCTCCTCTTTTTGCTGAGGAAGACTGGCCCTGAGCTAATATCTGTGCCCATCTTCCTCTACTTTATATGTGGGACACCTACCACAGCGTGGTGTGCCAATCGGTGCCATGTCTACACCCAGGATCCGAACCGGCAAACCCGGGGCTGCCAAACCGGAACATGTGCACTTAACCGCTGTGCCACGGGAGCCAGCCCAGAAAAATAAAATCTTAAAAAAAAAACCTTAGGGGAGAATCCTTCCTTGCCTCTTCTTAGGCAAGTTTCTAGTGATTTGCTGGCAATTCTTGGCATCCTTTGGCTTGCAGTGGCAGCCGTTCAGTCTCTGCCTTTGTCATCACATGGCATTCTCCACTTGTTTGTCTGTGTTTCTGCGTCTCTCTCTTATTGCTGACCCTGTTCTGCTATGTCTTCTGAACTAATTATATTTACAACGACCCTATTTCTAAGTAAATTCACATTCTGAGGTTCTGGGAGTCAGGATTTCAGCATAGCCTTTCCCCCCCTCCATGTTTAATATATATATTGCCAAAATGCTTTCAAGAAGATAATACCAATTTACACCCTAATCTATGCATAGATGGGTTGACAAAGATGACAAAAGAGTAATATTTATTGCTGGTACTGGTTCTACTCAATATTTCTTGGATTACCACTGAGGATGAATGATTTTTTTCATAGTGTTCTGGCCTTCTTTTTTTTCCTTTTATTGTCGTTTAAAAAACCCACATAACATTAAATTTACCTTTTTAACCATTTCTAAGTGCACAGTTCAGTAATGTTAAGTATATTTACATTGTTGTGCAACAGATCTCTAGAACTTTTTCATCTTCAAAATTGAAACTGTGTACCCATTAAACACTAACCTTGCCTCCCCCTTTCCCCAGCCTTTGGCAACAATCTTTCTACTTTGTGTTTTAATGATTTTTGACTACTTTAACTACCTCATATGAGGGCAATCATATAGTATCTGTCCTTTTATAACTGGCTTTTTTCACTTAGCATAATGTCCTTGAGGTTCATCCATGTTGTAGCATGTGACAGGATTTCCTTCTTTTTTAAGGAGGCATAATATTTCATTGTATGTCTATATCACATTTTCTTTATCCATTCATCTGTTGATAAACATTTGGCTTGCTTCTACCTGTTTGCTATTGTAAATAATGAGGCAATGAACATGGGTGTGCAAAAATCTCTTCAATATCCTGCTTTGGTCAACATATCTCAGCAGTTGCATATGGAAAAAACAATAACTTTGCTGTGAAGAAACCTGGAAAACACAGCTTTTACCAAGTGATCAAAGTTAACATCACCAGTAATGGGACAAGTTGACACCATGTGCCTCCTCTTATCATGCACCAAAAAGAACCACCGTTTCTGTGATATTCCTCCAAAAATGCATATCCTAAACCTAAGCAAGAAGAAACATCTGACAACCCCAAACTTGGAGACACTCTACAAAATAACTGGCCTTACTCTTTAAAACTATCAATCTCGTGGAGATATGGACTGAGGAACTCCACATTAAAGGAGACTAAAGAGACGTTACAATCAAATGCAATGTGTGGTCTTGGACTGGAATTCTCAGCTCTTCGGAAAAGAAATTGTATAGATAGATGGGTGGATATATAGATAGGGTAAAATGATAAAGCAAGTATGGTAAAATATTAACATTTGGTAAATTTGAGTACATGGAAATAGTTGTACTATATTTGAAATTATCTCAAAACATAAATTCTTAAAAATAGACTCTAACTAAAATATGAAGAATGATAAAAGGGCAAGGAGTTAAGGCAGAGGAAAGAAAAGTAGGAATAGGATGGGGAAGAAGAAAGAGAAGAGTGTGTCTTAGAGAAATATTTTGTGTGCAGAATTGATAGGATTTACTGATGGATTGGAAATGTGGGGAAAGGAGGAATCAAGAGACTTCCAGAATTATGGCCTTAGTTCCTGGGCATATTTTTGACCCATTTACTGAGTTTGAGAAGGGTGGGGGAAGAATATACATCAAGGACAAAATCAAGAGTTTGGCTTTGAACTTTTTTTTCTAGTTACAAAGGCCAACTCTCCCTAGGAACAAAAACAGGGTAGATGTTTCATCTCAGGAATTTTCAATGCCATATGCCAATTTTTTGTGTACGTAAGTTTGTGGGAAGACTCTGAAACCAATTTTATTGGCTACAACAGTAAAACATTAACCAGTCATGTATACGAACACTTGGTCATGTCTACGTCAGTGCGAAGTGTTCAAAGGTTCTGTCAGAAACAGATAATGAAGGGGAAAGATAATGAAGTCCAGGGGTCTTGTTTGAGGTGAATGTGTAACACAGGGCTATCTTGGACAAACCTAAAGAGGGACAGACACATTTCAAAGGTAAATAGTCAGGGTTATGGCCTAATTTATCTATTATGATTCCTCATCTCTGAAAATTATTGGAAAATTGAAATGAATAATTAAAATTGCTTCCTCTTTGTGTTAGGGTTCTGAATGTGGAGATCATGAGTTCCCAGGCCAAGCCAACTAATCAGGATCATTGAGATAGAAGATTTCTTTATTGACTGTCCATGGAATTTCTAGTGAGACATAGTAAAGTACATTGATGCCACATCCTGATAGATGATAATCATGGATTAGACAGTTAAGGTCTTTCTCTAAGGCCTGCAGATCTATCATGTTCACAAACTCTGCAACAGAGTGGCTTCACAAGCCTGTAAAGTCTATTTTGTGAGAAATGCCAAGTGCCTAAAAATTAAAAATGGGATGAGAGACGTAACCTTCAACTAGATTATGCTACGTAGCTTATTCCTTGATGTGTCATTTATCTACTGCTACAATTCTGCTGTGTAACAAACCACCCCAAAAATAATAAACATTTTTTAGCTCACTGTGGGTTATCTATTTAGGCTGGGTTTGCTTAGAAGTTTCTTCTAGTCTCAACTGGATTTCCCGATATGGCCTGGAGTTGGCTAACTACTGGCTGATCTAGAATGGCCTTGGCTGGAATGCTGGGAAACCTTGGTTTCTCCCAAGTTTATCTCATTTAATTAGGTTGGCATGAACATATTCTAATAGCATGGCAGAAACACAAAAGAGAGTAACTCAAGGGGCTGGCCCCGTGGCCGAGTGGTAAAGTTCGCGCGCTCTGCTGCAGGCAGCCCAGTGTTTCGTCGGTTCGAATCCTGGGCGCGGACATGGCACTGCTCGTCAGACCACGCTGAGGCAGCGTCCCACATGCCACAACTAGAGGAACCCACAACGAAGAATACACAACTATGTACCGGGGGCTTCGGGGAGAAAAAGGAAAAAATAAAAAAAATCTTTAAAAAAAAAAAAAGAGAGTAACTCAATCATGCAAAGGATTAGCAGAAAATGTACATCTTCTTTCAAGCCACTTTTTGTGACACATTTGCTAATATCCCATTGGTCAAAGAGAGTAAACTGGCTGAGCCCTAAATCAGGATGGGAGAAGAATATAAGTTTACAGAGCAGACTATGAATATGGAGTGGCTATTAATTAGAGCAATTAATGCAATCAATTTACCGTAGTCTGCACACTGGCCCTGATTATTTGTGTTCCTTCCACATGCAAAATACACTAAATCCCTTTCAAGACTCCAAATTCTTGTCCAAACATGGCAACGCACTTAAAGTACAGGATTTTATGTCTACAGCAGGTTCAGATGCTTTTCCTTGGATATGGCTCCTCTCGATATGGAAACATATGCTGAAACTGTGAGGAATCTGCCCCACTCCCACAACTCCACATAGAATGGTGAGAGAGGGACTTAACAAATACTGTAGATACTTCTTTTTAAAGGGGGAAGCACTGGAGATGTATAGTAGTTATTGATTTGTTTTCAACTGCTGTATAGAAATGATCACAAACAGCTTAGAACAACACAAATGTATTGTCTCTCAGTTTCCAGGGGTTAGGACTCTGGGTATGGATGAGGTGAGTCCTCTGCTCGGGATCTCACCAGGCTAAAATCAAAATGTTGGCCTGGGCTAAAATATCATGTGAGACTCAGGATGCTCTTCCAAGCTCACTGATTGTTAGGAGAATTCAGTTCCTTGTGGTTGTAGTACTGAAGTCCCTGCTCTCTTGATGGCTATAGGTTGGGGACCACTCTCAGCTTCCAGAGGTTGCTGTCACTTCCTTGCCATGTAGCCCCCTACATGGTTGTTCACAGCATGGTATTTCCTTCTTCAAGGCCGGCAGGGGAGTCTCTCTCCTTTTGACTCTCTCCCTTCAGGAAGGGCTCAATCACTCTTTTAAGGACTCAGTTAGGTCAAGCTCATGCAGGATAACCTCATTTAAATTAACTTAGAGTTAACTGATTAGTAACCTAATTGTACCATATTTGTTAGTCCCTTCTACACTCAATGAGAGGGTATATGCAGGCTATCATTACAGGACAAGTGTGAATATTGGGAGCTATCTTAGAATTCTGTCTATCTCAGTCCTCCCTCTAGTCCCCAAAGATTCATCTCATTCCCGAACATTTGCCCCTTTCCCAATGTTCCAAAAGTCTCATCCTATTTTAGCATCTGTTCAAAGTAAACAAAAAAACTCCTCATCTTATTAGCTCACAGTCCAAAATCTCACTGTCAACATTATTTAAATCAGATGCAGATGAAGCTCCTGGATGTAATCTATTAAGCGCAGTTCTATAAAAAATCAACTAAACAGTAAAGAAGGCAGTAATGGAGGAATGAGGGACAAAAAAGCTATACGACATGCCTAAAACAGTGAACAAAATGGCGGAAATCAGTCCTTTCTTATCACTAACTACTTTAAAAGTAAATAGATTAAACTCTTCAATCAAAAGTCAGACATCGGCAGAGTGGATAAAAGTGATTCAACTATATACTGTTTACAAGAGACTCACTTCAGCTCTAAAGAGGCAAATATGTTGAAAGTGGTCAACTGATTTTCAAGAGGGGTGCCAACATCATTCAGTGGGGGAAAGGACAGTCCGTTCAACGAATGGTACTGGGAAAACTGGATGTCCACATGCAAAAGAATGAAGCTGAACTCTTACTTTCTACTATATACAAAAATTAATTCAAAATGGATCAAAGACCTGAACTGTAATCTAAAATTAGAAAACTTTTAGAAATATAGATAAATTGGACTTCATCAAATTAAAAACTTCTATGCATCCAAGGACACTATCTAGAGAACGAAAAGACAACCCACAGAATGGGGGGAATATATTTGCAAATTATATCTCATAAGGGTTAACACCCAGAAATTGTAAAGAACTACAACTTAACAAGAAAAAATCAAACAACACAATTCAAAATGGGCGAAGGACTTGAATAGACATTTCTCCAAAGAAGATATACAAATGGCCACTAAGTACACGAAAAGCTGCAAATGCATCTTTAATATTATAAAGTATTATAACAATATAAAATTTTAAAATAATATAAAATTATATTATTAAACATTATATACTTTATATAATATATTATAGCATAAAATTTTAATATTTAATATAAAATATTATAAAATCTTTTGTAATATGTCAGTATATTAATTGATCTAAGGAAAAAGATGAAATGATCATCTCCATAAAAGCTGAAAAGTCATTCCACAAAATTTTCGACTCCAATTTTGATTGAAAAAATACTCTAAAATAGGATGTTAGATGGTTACTTCCTTCATATGACATATCTAGTCAGCCATGTGGAACACCAGAAGTATTCTGACTCAGTCAGGAATATTTTACTTGAAGCCTCATAACAAGACAACAGGAAACAAACATCATGATAAGATAATATAAAGGCATTAGTGGCAGAAAATAATAAAGGAGGAGGTTAAACCATCAATATTTGAAGACGTTATGATTGTATATCTGAAGACCCAAGAGAATCAACTGAACAAACTATTACAAATGAGTAATAAGAAATTCCATAAGGTAGGAGGGGTGTAGATTTAATAGAGAGACATCTCTGTATACAATGACTAGTTAGAAGCTATAATGATAGAAAAGACCCCATTTAAAGCAGCATCCAAAAAGAGAGAACATCTAGGAATGAATTTACCTGGAAGAGTGCAAGTCTTACATGAATAGCAACTTTAACACACCCCTGAAGGACACCAGTTGCCTTATGCGAATAGAAAGACATATCATAGTTTTGGACTAAAACTCTAACCCAAGGATTTCCTTTATTCTAAATTAATGTGATTCCAATATAGAAATGAATAGGTTTTCTGGAAATAGACAAATTGATTCTGAGTTTCGTTTGGAAAAACAAGCAAACAAACAAGAATATCTAGAAAATCTCTAAAAAAAAAAAAAGCAACAGGGAGGGTACTTTCACTAGATATAAAACTATATTATTTTATAACGTCATGACAAATATTGTAAAACATCTATAATTACAACTGTGTAGGGCTATTGCATGAATAACTAGTGATATAGAGTAAAAAGTACATAAATTGTCCCACCCACATGAATGAATTTAGTGTATGTTATAGGGAGCATCTAGAGTCAGTGATAGAAAAGATGGACTATTTAATAAATGTACTGGCAAGTAGGGAGGCGTCTGAAACAAAATTAAGTTGAATTCCTACCTCACATCATAAGGTATAGAAAAAAATACAGGCGATTTCCTTTATTACTTTGGTGTAGGGAAATCTTCTTTATTCAAAAACTATTCAAAATTCAGAAGTTATAGGAAGATTGACAAAATCTTATATATATATATATATATATATATATATATATATATATATATAAATAAATATATAAAACTTCTACAGAGCAAAAACACCATAAGGAAAGTGAAAGACAGATTGAGGGCAAGTATTTGTATCTTACAGACAAAGGGCTAATCTCCCAGACATATAAAGAATTCCTCGAAGTTGATAAGAAAAGGACCAACAACAGATAAATGGGGAAACAGTGTAAGCATACTGTTCACAAAAATGGAAATATTAATTACTTTTAAACATGTGACAAGACGCAAGTTGATAACACACTGTGTTGCGAGTGTGGAGCTGTAGGAGACAAGCACTGACGGATGCATTGCTGGTTGGCAGTACAAAATGCTACGGTCCCTAAGGAGGGCAGTCTTACTGTAAATATCAAAATTAAAAATGCATATACCCTGTGACCCAGTAATCCCACAGCTGGGAGATTTTCTATCACGTATACTCATATTGGTGGAAAATGACGTATAAATAAGGCTATTCACTGTGGTATTATTTGTAATAGTAATTGGTTGGAACTACTTAATAAGGGAATGGTGGATCTCCATATTATTAAGGGATTGGTGGATCAATACAGGAATCAATAAGGAAATGGTGGTTTGATGATGTGAAATGCATGCCATGTAGCACTCTGCAATGTAACAAAAAATAGGGAACCTATACATTGATAGGGAAAGATCGCCAAGGAATATTGCTAGATGAAAAAAAGGTACAAAAACCTGGATAGTGTGGAATATTTTATGTTAAAGAGAGGAGAAATAGGACTATGTAGTCCTATTTCCTTGTACTGGATAAAGGAACTTTGTACATAAAAGAAAGTAAAAGCGACTACATGTAGTGGGGGTGTAGTAGTCATGAGAATTAGGTACATGAGGGACTGCGGAGGAAAAATAAAAGTTTTCACTATCTGCCTTTAATATTTTCTGATTTTTGAAACCATCTAAATATATTCCCTATTCAAAAATAAATACATGAAAAGAAATAATGAAGGATGTTGACCTTGAAAGTGAAGCTAGAGGACACAGGCCGGTGCCAGGATACATTCCTATTTCTGTTATCTCCCCACATATCTCCCCTGGCATTTTAAAGATGACCAGAATGCTGAGAGAGAGGCTTACCAACTCTCTGGTGTCTTCTTTCTGATCTCCCCTTATAACTCCATTGGTATTTTCGAGACTAGCACCTTGCCAAAAATGAAGTATACAAATGCTACATGTGGGAAGTGATGGGCAATTTTAATTTTTGTTCCAATAATATACCTGTTCCTCTTACATGTCCCCACTCAGATAATGTTAGAACTCTGAGGAAAGAATTAAAGATATCCACTGGTATGGTAGAAGCAGGATATAAAAGGTTTAAATCAGTAGGAAGGAAATAAAAACTGGACAATTGCAACATGTTAAAAAGAAAAAATAAATTACAATAAAGAGGAATAAACAAAACAATACAAAACAGGATGGAAGAGTTAGACTAAAAATTACAATTAGCAGAATAAACATGAAAGTGTAAACCCCTCTGGCGTTTGGCTGATTGAGAATGCAGATATAAACATTCAGTGGCAGGGCACCCAGGGTTGGGGGAACCGTCTCTGCTTATTGAAAACCAGAAGAACGGGCATACCGCCGCACCGTGGAGAGCTCAGGGTGCTAAAGACCTGGCCAAGATGCTCCTCAGGAAAAACTTGGAAATCGCTCTTAATCACAGAGAGATGAACCATTAAGGGCCAAAGTTTCTGCTCCATACGGCGCAGACTCAATAATTTTATTCCATAAAATGTTCAAGGAAGGTATAACCAAAAGCCCACTGTGGTGCATTAAAAAAAAGAAAAAGAAAAACTCAAAAGCTCCATTAGAAGGACCAGCTTTGAGAGTATTGCTTCCTCATGTACCCTCCAATTAAACTATTTATGTAATGTAGCCCAAAGTAATGGAATGAAATGACGTACCACATGGAATCATGAACTGTAAACCAGCCACAAGTTGGATAAAATCTTAAAAAAAAAAATTGTAGGAATTCTTTCTATAAAGATACTAAAAGTAGGTCTACTAGTTTTTAAAATATTTTTTCAATTTGCCTCCTAAATTATTTATGGCATTTCTTTTGACCAAGAGAAATACTTCTTTTTTATAAACAAGTATTACAATCATATGTATTTTGCTTTCTTCTTTTCTTTATGTGTTTAAGCTATTTTTTCTCCATCAGAGATTAGATAAAAATGAAAGAATTTTTCCCTCCTTTCCTTGCTTATTTAAAATTCTGTGTTCATTATATTATGAATTCTCTTATACAGTCATGTGTCACTTAATGACAAGGTTACATTCTGAGAAATGTGTCCTTAGGTGATTTCATCATTGTGCAACATCATAGAGTGCACCTACACAAGCTGAAATGGTCTAGCCTACTCTGCACACCTTGGCTAGATGGTATAGCCTATTGCTGCTAGGCTACAAACCTGCACAGCATGCTGCTGTACTGAGTACCATAGGCAATTGTAACACAGTGGTAAGTATTTGTGTATCTAAACATAGAAAATGTACAGTAAACATACTATAAAACATAAAAAGTGGTATATCTATATAGGGCATGTACCATGAATGGATCTTGGAAGTTGCTCTGAATGAGTGAGTGAGTGAATGTGAAGACCTAGGACATTACTAGACACCACTGTAAGCTTTATAAACACTGTACACTTAGGCCACACTAAATTTATTAAAAATATTTTTCTTTCTTCAATAATAAATTAAATTTATCTTACTGTAGCTTTTTATTGGTTTTTTTTTGTGGAGGAAGATTTGCCCTGAGCTAACATCTGTTGCCAATCTTCCTCTGTTTTGTATGTGAGCCGCCATCACAGCACGGCCACTGATAGGTGAGTGGTTCAGGCCTCCGTCCAGGAACCAAACCAGGGCTACTGAAGAGGAGCGAGCTGAACTGACTACTAGGCCACCATGGCGGGCCCTGTGGTTTTTTCACTTTATAAACTTTTTAATTTTTTAAAACTTTTTGACTCCTTTGTAATAACACTTAGCTTAAACATAAACCTTGTGCAGCTGTAGAAAAATATTTTCTTTCTTTGTATCCTTACTCTATATGCTTTTTTCTGTTTTTAAATTTTTTGTTTTTACTTTTTCAATTTTTTTTGTTAAAAACTAAGACTCAAACATACACATTAGCCTAGGACCTACACAGGGTCAGAATAGTCAATATCACTGTCTTCCACCTCCACATCTTGTCCCACAGAAGATCTTCAAGGGCAATAACACACATGAAGCTATCATCTCCTATGATAACAATGCCTTCTTCTGGAATACCTTCTGAAGGACCTGACTGAGGCTTTTCTTGAGGAGGTGTCACTCTTTTCAGAAATTTGTCCATGGTGGTCTGCTTGGTTTGTTTCTTTTTTTCATCATAGATTTGCTTATAAGCAGATAATACACCATGAACAGCCCTCTCCATTAATGGAAAACTTTCGGTGTTGGGGGTCCATGTTTTCACACTTAAAAATGAGCTTGTTGAAGTGTGCAAAAGCTTCTCCTAAACCCTTCTCTGTGAATTTCCTTGGGGGTTCTTCTTTTTCTTCTCCTGCAGTTTCCTTTTCTCTTGCCTCTCCTTCAGCTATGAGTTTCTGTTTCAGTTCCCACAGCTCCTCATTAGTCAATTCCTCAGGATCCACCTCTAGGAGCTCCTCAATGTCGTCCTCATCACACCCAGGTTCAAGTTGTTTGCCTTCTCAACCACAGCCTTGTTGAGTTTTGCAACCTCCTTATTCTTGGTAAATCCTTTGAAGTCATGGACAAATCTCTTGAGTGTCTTCTTCCAGATGCCATTTACGAACTTCTTAGTGAGATACCCCAAGCCCAAGCAAGGTTCCTGATGCAGTCATAGATGTTGTAATCCTTCCAGAATTGCATCAGTGTCTTCTCAGCGTCTTCCTCAGCTGCAGCAATAGCCTGGGCAAAGGTCCTGCTCAGGTAGTATCCCTTAAAAGCTGCCATAACTCCTTGATCCATTGGTTAGATCAAAGAGGTGGTGGTTGAAAGAAGAAATACAGCTTTGATATTGGGATGAAGATCACCAGTAAAAGGAGGATGTTTGGGAGCATTAACAACAATAAGCGAAATCTTGAAAGGTATGTTATTCTCCAAACAGTACTTCTCCATTTTGCTGGTATAGCAATTCAGGAGGGCATCGGACGAGGAGCTGGGTTTTCCATGTGTAAAAGCAGCTCTGTCTCCTATTCCTGATCAGGATCATTTGTTCCTTCCAAAATGTGACTCCTCTGCTTGCACGTTGGTCCTTCCAGTGGGTGTTTTGAAGGCAGATCTGAGCAGCACACCTCCATGGCCACCGCGAAGAACGAGGGGAGTACTTGTATTCAATAATAATACTAATTATTATTGCTCCTGTAATACGACACTGGCAGTGTGTGATTATTGATATGCCTGATGATCCTGAGGTTTTCAATGTGCCAGCTCACAAAGAGTTTCAATTCGTAGCCTGCAACATTGCCTCCAAGCAAGACTATCTTCTATCTCGTCCTTAAAAGCTTTGAAACCTAGCATTGACTCGGCCTCCTTATGAATGAAAATCCTTTCAGGCATCCATTTCCAGAATAGGGAGTTTTCATCCATATTGAATATTTGCTCTGGTAAGTAATTTTCTTTCATAATCAGCTTACCTAGACATTTCCAAAAGTTCCCTAACTGCCTTCACATCAGCACTCGCAGACTCACTCTCACTTTGACAATATGTAATGAAAAACGATTCCTGAATCATTTAAACCACTCAGAGCTAGCAGTACATTCAACATGGTAGTCGGGTCCCGCCTTTTCCTTCAACACTGCAGACAAACTTTGCTTTGGCTGTGATTATCATGGTCCTGAGAGGTCTATGCAATCCTGGTCTTCAATCCAGGTCATTAGAAGTTTCTCCATGTCTGAGATAGGCCCTTCTCGAATTTTTCTTAGTCTCGTTGCCTTCAATGAAGCAGATCGTTTAACAGCTTCCATCTCTTTATCCTTGTTTTTCAAGATCTTAGCTATGGTGGGATGGGACATGCCTGACTGGCAAGCAATAACCATCACTGATTTTCCACCTTCATAGTCCTTAATCACTTTTAATTTTGTTTCCAGGTTAATGACTCTTATTGGCAACATTAGCAGTGGATTTTGTATGTTTGGGGGCCATGATGAACAAAATAACATGAGATTAAATCAAGCACAAGAGAAAGTGAAGCAATCAAGAGACGCAGTAAACACGAGATGTATGAGGCTGCTGCTAGCATATCACGGCATACTGTTTTACAGTAAACTTTTTCTTGTGAAAGAGTACACTCTAAAATAACTACAAAAAGTGTAGTAGAGTAAATACATAAACAAGATACATAGTCATTTATTATCATTATCAAGTATTATGTACTGTGCATAATTGTATGTGTTATACTTTTATACAACTGGTAGCACAGTAGGTTTGTTTACACCAGCATCACCACAAAGATGTGAGTAACACATTATGCTATGATGTTAGGGTAGCTACCATGTCACTAGGCGATAGGAATTTTTCGGCTCCATTATAATCTAATGGGACCACCATTGTGTATGCAGTCTGTCATTGACTGAAACATTGTTATATAGTACATGACTGTATATAAAAATCTATTCCCAGTTTTGTCTTTGATCCTTTGTTCGTCCTTTGATGTAGCACCTGAATTTAATCATAAATTTCTGAGTTTCTTTATTATTATTATTGAGTACAAATACTTCCCTCATTGTTCTTGTGGCGGCTGTGGAGGTGTGCTGCTCTGATCTCCCTCCGAAAAACCCACTGGAAGGAGCAGTGTGCAAGAAGAGGAGTCACCATTTTGGAAGAGCAAATGATCCTGATCATCAATAGGAGGTAGGGCTGGTTTTACACAATGGCAGACGGAAAGAATTTGTGTGGAACTGAGGTGATCCACTTGGGTTCTACTCTATACTCTCTTGCCCTACTGTAACTGTGAATGAACAAGTACACCAACTCCAGCCTATTAAGAGTAGGATTACCAAGAGCTCAGACCCTTCCAGAAGGAGAGTTTGGATCTCAGCTTCAGGTAAGCCACCAAGAGCTGCATAGCTAAGGGGAAAGAGAATTTAGAATTGGTAGTGGAGGAGGGAGATATGAGCTTCATTTGTGGCCCAAAGGCTAACTGCGGAGACAGAAAATGTAGTTTGTCCTATTTTAACCTCTTGTTTTAAAATTTATCTTCAGAAAAAGTGGCCCATGGAAATAATGTAGGACAAATTTCCTGAAATTGTGTGGATGTGGTTTTGTGTACTACACCAGGGGTGAAATGTGATGGCTGTGGAGGTGCCCTGTTCACATCTCCCTTTAAGAGAACTTGATGCGAAGAGGGTAACAGTGGACAGTCTCAGATACTGCATCTTTGCATCTACCTCATGTTCAGACTGAGGTCTCAATCTCTTTGGGTTGCTCCCCGTCCAGTGATGGTCATGGTGGGGGTCAGTTAATCAAGCTCTTCCTCTCGGATGCAGGACCCCTCTGCATGGGTGATCTTTGCCCTGGGGCTCCTCAACAGCCTGGCTGAGACTACCTCAGAGTTTCATGGGCTCTAAAGCTCCTCTTACCCAAATGCCCATCCTTTCCCCATCTCCTTGCAAGGTGTCACAAATGCATTTTGCTTTGAGGGAAAGAGAGTAATCAAAATGACTAATAAGTTTTCAGCTTGAACATTTTTATGTAGAAAATTACAATCAGCCAAAATAGAAGACCAGTGGCAACTGTGGAAAGTATTTGCAAAATTAGACAAAGGATTATCACCCTTATTATACAAAGAATTATACAGATTACCAAGAAAAAAGCAAGCCTTTAAGTTACACATGGATAAAGGGAATTAACAGGCATTTTATTGAGAAAAAAATTGAAAACAGAAAATAACTAATTATGCCTTAATTTTCCTATTGGGTCTAACCACCAAAAATTACCTTCCTCAAAGAATTCCTTAGCTATGTATGAGAGTTTCCCAGAGCTTAAATATTATGTCCTCAGAGAGGTCTTTTCTGACCTCTGCACAGAAGAGGCCTCTTTAACATTTCTTCCTTTTAGGATACGTGGAAAAGGGGTATGGAGGGTCCTATCGTGAGAGTCTACTCAACACCTCCTTCAAGTTCCGTGTTGCTTCTTGCCACTCTTTCTCCTCCCAGGGTCACTGCTCACTTTGCCATAGATCACAGTTCGGGAATTCATGGGCTAGAGCTGCCCTGGAGATAATCCTGCTGCTTCTCCGAAGGCTCCTGTGCGTAGGGGGAGGCTGAGCATGGAGCAGACCTTACTTTCCTTCCAAACACAATCACAGCAGCTTGTGAAGGTGTCTCAAATGTTTCTGAGGGGTCAGGAAAACTAAAGCCACAAAGAAACAGAGGAATTTTCCTCAATCCTCCAGCCTCCTCCAGGATACAGGAAAAAGGGGGCAGTTGAGACTACATTCTAGTGGGGAGAGAGAATCGGAGTCATGGTCTAAAATGAAGCCACTCGCTGGGACCAGATGCTCTCAGAGCAGTAGCATGATGATGTGGCAGTGAGAAGCAAGCATCCACAGAAGAGGTCACTGCCCTGTCGTGAGGACATATGGGTCCCAACATCTTGAGGCTGTTGCCTGGCATTTGGTCCTCAGAGCAGTAATCTCCAAAAGAGAACCAGAACTGGCAGTTAGAGAAGGAACCAGTACAGACACAACTGGAATTTTTGGTAATCTTAAAAAAAAAAAAGAAGAAGATACAGCATTGGTTACAAAGGAAGAAACAACGCAGAGGGAACAGGAAGACGAGAACTCAGCCTTGTTTTTATGAAGAGTGGTGGAGAACTGTGAACACTTGCTTTTGGGACGTTTTATCAGCCACTCTGGGTATGCCTCTATCGCTCATCCCGGCTGGTGTGGTCTGAAGAAACACTTATGACCACCATACTGCCTTCTTCCAAAAAAAGAGGTAAGATGGCTGAGAGGGCCAGGCAAAACATAGCCAGATAACATCAGTCGAACTAGATGAGAAGGAAAAGGGGGCCAAGAATGAGGCTAACATAAACAGTGAAGGCCAAAGTGCCCTGTTCTCTGGGAGGGAGCACAAATTTAGCTTTAGCTTTTTACCAGCAAATGTGGAAAGCCAACTCACAGTGTCCATAAGATAGTAGCAAATGAACTATTCAGGAGAAGCACAAATATTCCACTGCTAAGCCCAGACTGAAATAACTCGAGAGTCTATATAAAGAAGCCATTGTATAATGTAATCAGCAACATTCTTACAGTTGACACAAAGATGAATTTCATATAACTGTTTTGTAGAGTGTCCTGCAATGCTGTCCAATGGCTTCAAACCAAAGAGAAATTCTAGGGGTACACAAGGAAGATTTTGTACAGGTGGTCTTTGCTACGTGCTTGCCTGACTTAATTCTGGAGTACATTTTAAAGGATCTGAGGAATTGATAAAAAGCAAATCCCTAATGTTCCTTTATAAATACTCTTTGCCACAGCCAACCCCATAGCTGATAGACATTAGGTAGCTAGGAGTTCATACTGGATAGCCTACACCTGGAGTTGAGCTATTCCAGGCATCTAGGAAAAAAAGTGGTCTTAATAGGACATTGAGCTAGTGTAGGAGCAATATCTTTTGGGGGGAAATTTAAGAGTCTAATCATCAGTAGTTTCTGAGGGAATACTCTAGAGCTTGGCCAAGATTCTCTTTAGGAAAGGAAAAAATGGAATATGCACTCTCACACAGACAGATGGGCTATTTAGGTTCCAAATTTCTGCTCAATATAACCTAGTCTTAATTAATATTAGTCTGGACGTGTAAGGAAGACATAACTAAACATAGTGGCCATTAAGAAAATCCCCCCCAACTCCTGAAAAGCATCCTCAGAAAGGCTGGCTTTGAATACTGCGATTTCCTGATGCTCTTCCAAGTTAAATTATTTACGTAATGTACATCAAGGTGTCTGAATGAACTGAACTTCTATGTAGACTCAAACAGGAACCAACTGAAATTTGGAAAATACCTTGTTTTTTCTAAACTTTAAGAGCTCTAGATATACTCAGGATACATTTTTGTCAAATACTCACGTTTTCAAATTTTTGGGCTTGTGCTTTTGCTATTTATGTCTTTTGGTGTGTTGGTATTAAATTTTTATGTAATGGAATGTAGCAATTCTGGTTTTATCTTTGGCTTTATCCTTAACGGGTCTTTTCTCATCTTCAGATATTCACTTACATGTTCTACTTCTTATTTTATATGTTTTTAAACCCATTAATCATTTTAAATGTCTTTTGGTATATAGAGTAAGGATGGGAATTTACTGCCCCCACCGCCATAATTAAGCAATTGTCTCGGGACTATTTAAAGACTATTTCTACCTTTCCCTAGTAATATGAAATCAAATGATTACTTTATTCTAACATCTGCTGGATTGAAATCTGTTTCTATGCTTCCTGTTCTATTAATCTATGTATTCTTGCATCTGTTACTCTACACTGATCGGACTGTAAGTTAATAATGTGTCTAAACATCCAATTGTGCACATCTTATGCCTTCCACGACTCTATTGAATTTTTTTCTTGGATATTCTTGCGTATGTATTGCTGCTTTACTTCCATGCTCAGTCTTGTAGTCTCTGAAGAAGTGCCCCAGCGCCATGTCCCTTGCATGTGTGTGTGTGTTGAAAGTGCTGGAGCCCTGAGACTTCAAAGAAACGTTTTTCCTTCACTTTTTCTCCTCCAGCGATTGTGTCCTGGGGTGGGGACAAGATGGAAGGAGGCAAGGAAAGGAAAAGGGGGGTTCTTAGTTCTAGTTTGCTCTTTATACCAGAGATGGTTGTCACTATTTTTCTCCTGAATTACATAGGAAAAACACATCTTGCCATTCCAAACATTATCTTCCAAAACCTATCTAGTCTAGATTCACAGAGGAGAGTCTATTTCTTTTATTAGCAGGATTTGGACCCTATGACTAGTCAAACAAAACAACACTAAACTAAAAAACATACGGGCCTAGTTATGAAAAAGCTATAGTCAAGAATCAAGTACTTACTGTGATTAGAAAGAAAGTCAAATGAAGAAGGCTAAGAATTAAAGAAAAAACCAAACTGCCAGACGTAGAATCAAACTTTATTTTTACTGTAAAATGGCATAAGCTTTTAATATCACATAAACATTCATAATATTGGAGATATTTTAAAGTTGAAAATGAAAAAATAAAGGGAAAATAAATTTAATTACAACATTTTTCTTTCTTAACTTTAATTTGGAATAAGAATGTTGATATTGTGTTTTTACTAAGATATAAAACATCAGATGTTTCATTGTGCTATTCAGTACAATTTTACCTTTAAATCCTTTAAAGACGAGGGATACTTGATTTTATTGTTTCATAGTCCCCAAAATTCTTCATGGTTGTTACTTTCGAACAATGGTAAAATACCTGCGTAATAGTTTTTATGTTTTAAGGCAACTCTTCCTAAGGTATATGTAGAATTCAGGGATTTCAATTTTGTCATGTTTAGGTTCATTCATTCCCTTGAATGGCAGTTATATAACTTCCACTTGTGTCCCTTCATTTTTACTATCATTATTAATATGAAAAGGTAAAAAAATAGTGTTATTAAATTTTCGTAAGATTTAAAACCAGAAAAACTTTTCCAGAAGTCAATCTTCAACCCCACAATTTTGGGAATGTAGTTGCCACCACTACCTTCTCTAGAAACCATTTTTTGCATAATAAAATGAACCAGAATACACCTTACCAAATAAGTTTCCCCAAATCACAGTTATCCTAAGAAGGAACAAATTAAGTCATATATTTACATAATCACTTTTGAATGTCTTTGAAGAGAAACATTCAGACTGGTGGGTTGAATTGCCAGTCAAAATCAGCCACCTTTATTTCAGACCTTGCAGATAAGCTAATAGTGTTATTTTCTCTTGAATGATGTGAAGAATTCAGTTTCTTTCAATAGTTCTGAAAATCTCTAGGTACAATGCCACCTAACCTCCTGTTATACAGCAGGCTCCCATGTGGTACATCCAATTTATTGAGCAAAACACTAAACTGTCTGTAATACAAGCCATGAAACACAACCAGTTTATGAAATCGATGACTATATCCACAATGCATTTTATTTTTAAGGTTTTATCATAAAATCATTCCCAGGGAATAAAATAATGAGTGGATTTAAGTTCCATGTCCTTGTGAAACATTACTAATTTTGTTTTCATTTTGTAAGTCCATGGATCATCACAATAGCACTTTCTGTTATCATACATACTAATTATTAATTTTAGTAATATTAATATTAGCCTATATCAAACTTTAAGATTTTTCCCAATCCAATCTATCAATAAATCATTCCCTTATAATGAATCTGACATAGGTATCTTTTGAGTTACTTGCTTACTTTAGAATTCTCACTGAAAGCACAAATAAATATAATTAGGTGGCATTGTTGATATCTGGGCTCTCAATGCAATATAAAATTTCACAAATTGCACTTTTCATGAACTTTTCCTGTAAGTTTTCAGCCAGATCTCAATATACTGAAGGAAATAACAGTTTTCTCAGTTAGCCTTCTATTTTCAAAAGCTTATTTCTTTTTGGCATGTAATTTCTGCTTATTTCTTTTTGGCTTGTAATTTCTGCTGCATTCAATGGATATGCTTTTAAAATTTACCACCTGTTAAATGTGTTGATGCAATTTTTTTCACTTACTCTATATCTGAATTTCATGGCATAATCATTTTTAAAATTTTCATTAAAATCAAGTCCTGTTGAAATTTCAGGTTGTCATTTAATTCATTAATCTGATTTTACTTACATGGGCACTCACATAGACATTTCCATGTACTGCCAATGGTTTTTAGTATAGTTTATTTCATAATGGTTTTTTAAGTAGTATTCTTTGACACAGTAACATTTTCCTGTCGAACACGATGGAGTATTTTTGACTTCCACAAAAAGCACAATCTCTCTTTCTTTAAAATGCATATCTTTCTTGGGTTATCTTTTCATTTTCCTACTTTTGATAGACATGAGTTCCAAGAAATAATTCTCTAAGAAAAATAATAGTATAAGTGCAATGACAAATGGCAGTTGACATTTGGTCTCAGCATAAAGCAAGAAAATAAGGAATGGCAGGACCCACAATCAGGAAAAGACTTGTGCTCTGTCTGGTACGGCAGGTGCTCAGCTCTGCAGGCCCTTGCCCTCAAGGACACCCTGCTGAAAAGTCACTATTTACCTGGCTGCACAAGTGGGTTAATTTTTTAAATAACATTATGCAAATCAACATTCTAAAACCCAAATAAGGTGTATCTTTAGCCTTTTGGCCAAATCGCTAAGGAAAAGTATTTTCCCAATTGCCTTATCATTTGCAGGGCTGCCCACCGGCCTCGAATGGAGTTAGTACTTGACCCCGTTTTTGCAGCATTAATCAAGTCATTCATTCAGCAAATAATTGAGAGAGGCATTGTTCTAGGAGCTGGGGATACCATAGCAAATAAAACAGAAAAATCCCTGTCCTCAAAATGATTATGTTCGAATGGGAGGAGATGGAAAAGAAGAAAAGAGCTAAGTAAAAATTATGTCAGAAGTATGGAGAAAAACGAAGCTATTACAATAATCCAGGAAAGAGCTGGTGGGGTTTGGGAACAGGGCGATCACATTAGAGGGGATGAAAAGTGATTGAATTATTGAATTACAGATATATTTTGAAGATGAAGCTGACAAGATTTACTAAAACATAAGATGTAAGGTGTAAGGGAGAAGACTCAATTTTTTATCTGAGCAACTTGAAGGATGTAGTTGCCATTTACTGAGAAGAGAAAGACTGTTGGGTGTGTTTGTGGCAGGTACTGGGGAAGCTTAGTTTTGTTTTAGGCTTAAGTTTGAGATGTCGTTTAGATATTCAAATGGAGATGTTAAATAGGCAGGTGGATACCTGAGTCTGAATTTTAGGGAAGAGATTCGACTGAAGAGATAAATTTTGTAGTCATGAGAATATAGGTAACATTTAAAGTCATGTGACGAGGTGCTATCACTTAAGGAGTGAGTGTAGCTAAAGGTCTGAGGACTGAGCTTTGGGGAATTGCAGTGTAGAGGTTGAGAGCGCGAAGAGGATCCAGGAAACAAGACTGTGAAGGAATGGCTACTGAGGTAGAGAGAACACAGGAAATGGTGATGACCTGGAAGCACAGTGAAGGGGATGGTTGAAAAGGGAGCAGTAAATTTACTGTGTAAATAAAATACTGCTCCTAGGTCAAGTAGGGTAAAGGCTGAGAATTGATCACTAAATTTAGTAATATGGAGGTTCTTGATCTTGACAAGAGCAGTTCAGGTCTGTAGAAGACAAATGAGGTAGTAGCTTTTGGAATGAAAGAGATAAAGAGGAATTTTGTTTTTAAGATGGCAGAAATCAAGCCAGAATCCCTAAGCCGAGGGTCAAGCCTCTCTATACCTACTTACCATATCCATAAGAAATATCATCTTGACCCTGGCGTTGCAGTCTTACGGAAGGAATGGAAGAAATGACAAAACAATGAGACCAGGTAATTAATGCTAGAACAGTTTAAAAGAAGAAGGTAATTAAAGTACTGGTTTCACTTTCAAAAATCCTACTTTCAAAAATAAGTTGGATTTAGAGAGATGAAAAGAGTGGGAATAAAGAAAAGGAATAGTATGCTATTTGGGGAACAGTAAGAATCGCCTGGCTGGAATTCATATCAAGAAGAGACGGGTGATAACCATGGAGAGATTTTACCATTAGCTGAGTTCTGGCTTTATTATTTTGGCAATGGAGATTAAAAGAGTTAAATAATCCATCTGTGCTAACTCTAGAATTAAAAAATAAAATCTTAATAGTTTTGTAGTTCTTTTTAGCGATTTTCATTATTAGAAAATTCTCTCAAATGTCTTCGAAATAAGGACCACTAGATATTAGTGAAGTAAACGCTAATACAACTAATGCAGCTGAACTTTAAAATAGTATAATAATTACTTTTTAAGTGTGAAGATTTTTCCCTACACATGATAGAAACACTTCCAGGTAACCACAAATTTCCCTTTAAAATGTTGATCTATCCCATTTTTATGCTCTGGAGTGGTACTTTAAAAAGTATTTTACTAATAAGAAATAAGATTTAAGTTCTTTATTTCTAACTAATCTATTAGGAATTTCATAGCTCACAATATCCTCAACTCTACTTTTGGAAAATAGCCTCTAGTTTATACTACTTTATGGATCTAACTTTTAAGGAAGTTTTATAATATTCCTAATTCATATCATACAACACCCTAGAAGAGATTTCATTAAAAGAAAGACAAATATGACTCTTAGGTGCTTTTCAAATATGAGTATCTTACGAAGTTTTCACCAATCCTCAAAATCACCTTAAATATAACCAGACTTAATATTTAGAATTTTTAAAATAGTTGTGATCAATTCTAAAGGGAACTGCCCAAGTTACTTTTTTTTTTCAATAAGGAAAGCTGTTAAGTCCTATGAAATTGTCATTTTTGTAGGTCAAAAATGATAGCATATTAGCAATCTAATACTGTTCAACATAAAAATTCCACCTTGGCTCTCCTGAGGTCTGCTAGACTGGTCAAAGTACAAATCTAAAGGGAGAGGGATCTTCTAAGGGGAGAGAGGCATTCTTCTAGAAACTGCACATTCTTTGACAAACTGGCTTTTATTGAACGTCGATTATGTGAAGGTTCTGCCCTAGGTCCTACGGTTTATTTATTTATTTAGCCTTAATGATTTACTATCTAGTTAAAAAAATTAAATATAAACAAACACAGATATGATTATCATTAAAGTTAATTTTACCAAGCTTAAAAGCTTCCTATGCTGAGAATTGAAATAATAAAGCATTTGTGGAGGAAAAAAATTCACCCATCTTTAAATTTTAACTGGTCAACTTATCTTACAATGGAATGGTAGAGTGTAAATGTTATTTTATACATGCACCTAAAGCAAATAATAGGATCTAGCTCATAGGCACAGGGAATGGTTTTAGGTGAAGGCTCTACCTTTTTAACGCTATGTTGGCTATCCATAAAAATGGAAAGGTTTGGCAAAGGAAACAGGAAAAGATTGGGGTCGATTTGAGTGAAGCAAGTACCTTTCGGGGCCAGATGGTAGATTTCTCAATGTGATTTATAATACAGAAAGCCTGAGTTTAGAGAACCTCTGTGATTTTATCTCAATTTTAACATATCTAAATATTCTATTAAACATCTTTTGCTGAAGAATGGTATAATCGAGTAATGCAACTAGTCAGTATCTGAGTCAATGCAGAAAAAAATATTAAAACATATACTATACACAGATGCTATCATTGTGGCAACTTCTACCACAATAACCTCTTATCCACAAAGATTCATTAAGAAAATCAAATATAAATAGAATGTATTTAATTATAAATGTATATTTTAATTATTACATATTACTATATAGAAAATAAAACAGGGGGGCATATTAAGTAAGAGCAAGTTTTAGGCTTGAGTTCACAGAACAGAAAACTCATACTCACTTGGGTATTACTATTGGAACACATAAGTATTTCCAAAAAACAGAGAAATATTGGTTATCTTTCTTTTTCAACTGTTTCATTGGGAAGAATCTTTTTCAGGTGATAAAACTTACAAGCTAAATTAAAATGCACTCTACTCTTCATTGGCAAGCCACACCAGCAAGAATAATGTGACCAGAGAACTTGGAAGTTTTTGATTTATAACTATACCATTCTCTACTTATAAGGCTGCAGTCTAGGAGGCAGAGCAATGAATCATTACAATTGTCTCTCTGGGAAATGTCAAAAGATTAAGTAAGCGCAGAAGAAGAGAGAAAAAGAAAGAACACACATTTCTGTCCGAAAAATGCTCCTCAATTAATGGGAAGATATCACTAAAACATAAATGTAGTGCTAAAGAAATAATAATTAAATTTTTTAAATCTTCAAGTAAGACAAGTACTAAACCATAATGCTTAAACTTCCTAGGTGCAAAAGGCAGATCATCCTCCAGAGCTCTGACAACTAAATTATTCCTTATTCAAGTATCGCAGTGACCTAGCCCTAAATACTAAGAGTTTGAAAAAGCAAATTTAAGCTGAGGAAATGAATTAGAAATTTGAACCAATCATGAATGGATCCAGCTTTTTTAAAAAAGAACACATATAATTTAATTGATACTTTGCCAATACAAAAATAAGCATCCACAGAACGTTTATTTACTGTTTAAATTACTCCATATTTTCATATACCATGAACAGAAAATATATTTTACCCCACACATAATAAGAGCAAACAAGTGCAATCTTTCAAACATTAAAATTCATAATCAAATATGTACAACACATAAATAAACTTATGCCTCTAACAGTTAGCTTTAACAAAACCAAACCAAACCAAAACCATATATTGCCCAAAGTCACTGATTTACTTAAAATTCTACGTATGGTTACACAGCTCAATCATAACAACTTGAATCTTTACTATACTGCACAAATTTAGATTGGTAAATATTTTTTTAAAAATAGAAGGGAACAATAAGAAATACCAAAATGGTTATAAAGAGTTTTCCAAACATTGGAAATAATATACAAAAATTAATTAGTTGGGAGAAAACATATTAAATGGATCCACAGGGTAACTGGTATTACACTGGTATAGCTTAAGGAAAGGAAACTGGTGAATGTTTGGATTGGAAAGAAAATTTGGCCTTTTTATAAAAAGAAGCATTGACAATGACAAAACCCTATGATGGAGCCTACAACAACTCTGTGAGACAAAGTGTACAGAGATTTAGGCTGTAGACCTGAAAACCACAGTTAGGAAGAAGAATCATCTCAGGAAACAGACAACATCAGAACACGAACACACATAAATTAAGGGCATACTGTTTATCACTCCACATCATTGCACATATGATAAGAAAACAATACTGCAGTCCTTCTTGAATAAGAAAGTTTTCAATGAAGTAGGAAGTTCCATGAGGAATACAGGTGTAGACAATCTTATTACCACAAATTTAGTAAATATCAAAACACTCAGTGGTGTCATTAAGCTAATTAAATTACCTATATTTTTTACTGGAAGGGTAATTATTTTTCCCTGCCTTCATATGTTAACTTAAAATCATTTATAAATGGAAATATAGATTCAGTAGAAAAGACTTTTCACATGCAGTCCTATACAATGCACTCTGCTTCATCAACTTTTTTTCAGTATTTCACAGTGAATATGTACATTTCCAGTATATACAATCACATATGTTCAACAGATGTCAGTGAGCTGTCCTCTTGCCACACGTTTCTTAATTTGCATATACATTTATGTCTCCAGATAGATGCTTTTCTCCTCTAGGCAGACACACAGTTAGCCTGAAGAGTTTAAGTTTTTTAGGATTTTAGGAATCTAATGTCTTGATTTATCTTGAATGGATGATAAGATGAGGAGTCCACAAAAAAATGCAGCTATACATGCCAATCTTTTCAATAGAGATGAGTTATCTTTGGGAATAATAATCTGTGTAAGATCATTAGTGATCTGAGAAATTTCGTGTGCCACACAAACAAATATGAAAGTGCTGACAATGATGTTGAGCATAGGGTTTCCAGGTATGAGTACCAAGATACCCCTTGTATCCGCTGCCAGCCATATGTGATATTGGCAAATAAATAGCTGGAAAGAAAAATATTTGAAGTTAGATATGCAGAGAGGGTCCATGAATATATCACAGTTTTTCCTAATTTAAACATTTGATAGCATAATTATGTTAGAAAGCTTTTCCAAAACCATTTAATTCTGTTTCACTATTGGCCCTGAAAAGTCTACTTGCAGCCCACTCTCCAGAACTCCTACTTGCTGAAGCACTGCTTCAAAGGCCCCAAGAAATGAACCATACGAAACTTCTAACTTTAAAACATTTCTTTGCATGACATAGAAGATGGCTGACAATGATATCTGCACTCTGGTATTGAGATGCCAAATAAAGAATTACTCTGTGTGTCTCTCTATACATATATGTACTGTATATATTTGTGAATATATTTATGTATGTGTGTATATGAATGGGAAATGGCATAGTTTTTAAGATGTCCTCATGTTTGCTCTGCATGGCCAGACCAATGTCTTGAACTGTATTCACATATTTCTAAAGAAAGTGTATTTCAACTTCTAGTGGTATACACATTAGATGACACCATTACTACTTTTTCTTTTGGTGAGGAAGACTGTCCCTGAGCTAACATCTGTACCAATCTTCCTCTATTTTGTAGGCAGGATGCCGCCACAGCATGGCTTGATGAGTGGTATGTAGGTCTGCACCTGGGATCTGAACCCATGAACCCTGGGTGGCTGAAGCAGAGCATGTGAACTTAACCACCATGCCACTGGGCTGGCACCACACCACTACCACATTTGATTGTGACTACAAATGTGGTTCTTTTATCACATTAATTCAAAATATCAAAAAGTAGGATAATGCTTAAGCTACTTCAACAAATACGAGAACTATAAAATTTCCACATTTTTAATAAAAATACCAAATTGTAAATTCATTCAATTAAAGTTAATAAAACCTCTCATGCTCCAAAGATTAAGAGGCTGACGAAATAAACATACTTTTGTCTACTGAATGACTTGGTAAATCATTCATGATCAAGAACTGTAAATTCTGTACAATTTCTCATAAATGAGACAAAAAATAATAGAACATTTATTTAACAATTCAAAGAGAAATTTATTTTCCCTATTTTAAAGACAACTTAATAAATCTTATACTCTAAAATGTATCTTTTATGATTACAATATGAATTCTACTGTTTTAAAATGTTCTGTTTCGAATAAAGTTCAGAATTCTCAGAATATATTTCAAAACCTACTTTTAAACTGATTTTGTAAATAATTTCATATTAGGTATTGCATGTAAAATGTAAAGAGTTTAAAAATTTTCTCCAAATTTCCAACCATGAGGGTGAATTTTATTATAAGCATAAATAAACTAAATTCCAGTAATGTAATATTTAATTTACAGATAAATAACAAATCAAAATCCCCTCAACTTGATTTCTTTCTCTTCATAAATTTCATTTATACCTGTTTACCTTTTTTCTCTCTTGACCTCAGCATCTAGGTTGTGCTTGAAAGCTTAAGGTAATATAAAGAGTATTTGAAAGTCATCTGTGTCTAGTCATTTTAATAAGGCTTTTGAAAACATTCTATAATACTTTACCGCTGTTGAAAGTTTTGAGTTTTTTTCCCTATAAGTCAATAAATAACATAGCTTTGGCTTAAAAAAAAGTATGTCCGATTTACACACCCGTACATATATACTTACACACATGCATATAACACTTGGCTGTGTAAGACAGAGCAAAATATTAAGGTACCAACCTCTAAGGAAATTTTTCCAAACCAAGCAAAAAATGTACTGTAAACTGAACGGGCACAACCAGGGATATTCCTTATTAGGATGAAGGCTAAAATCTAAAAAGAAAACCACAAAGACAAATATTAATAATCTGTTTATTAAAAACATTTTGCTTTCCTTCAAGTGATAACTTTCTTCTTTATGTTCTTGAACTTGATACATACACAATGGTTTTTCTCAATAGATAATGTATGAGCAAGTTATTTCTTGAGTCTACCTAAAGTGGATCTCTCAACATGGGGTCTATATATTGCATCCTAGTGCAGATTTTATATTTTAGGTAGTACATGGCTGAACAGTTTTATTTTATGTATACTGGAAAAAATATAAACCCACCTTGAGGCCCTTTGTGTAGAAAAAAATGATACCACATTTATGTGGTAAAATTCATAAAATCCCACGATACAATTTTGCTTCTTTCATAAAGCATTTGCCTGGTTGGCAGCCACTCTCCCTCTTTTTGCTCTCTTCAAAAGCCTCCTTCCACTGACAGCCATGTAAACATAGGAAATGGCATGACATCTGTTGCCAATCTTCCTCTTTTTTTTTGCTTGAGGAAGACTGTCAATCTTCCTCAATTTTCTAAGTGGGATGACACCACAGCACGGCTTGATAAGTGGTGTGTAAGTCTGCATCTGGGATCCGAACCTTCGAACTCTGGGCTGCCAAAGTGGAGTGTGCAAACTTAACCACTATGCCACTGGGCTGGCCCCTGGCATGACTTTTAAGATGTCCTCATATTTGCTCTGCATGGCCAGGCAAACAATGTCTTGAACTGTATTCACATGTAATATATTTTTCCCTCCGGATCTTTTCTCCCCCAGAAGAATCTTCAGCTTTTGGGCTCCTGGCCTCCACCTCTCTCCCCCATCCTTTTGTAACAGGTGCAACAATCTTGAATTTTCTAAACCTCCAATTCAGGGCTACATCCACTAACCAGTTTATGAAGCAAAGAACTCTCCTCAGAATCCACTCTCCGTATAAAGAACCAAGAAATTGTAAAGAAAAAAGTATTTCCACTTTTACAAATACCTTTCAAAAACTTTCTCTCATAAAAGGATTGAAAAATCTATTTATGCTTCACAGAAAAACCCCATATTCAGTGTTGATCGCACTGGGCATTTTGTCAAAGGCTCTAGGAAGAGGTCTCTGGGATGCATAAAAGATGAGGAAACAGGAGATAGGTGGATAACTCTATCATTGGGAAAAAGGAACCAAAGTGAATGACTCAGGTAAATTAAGTGGAGTGATCCTCATGGGCAATAGCATCAAAGAGACTCAAGTCTGAATCTGGCCTTTGCCTTGTATTAGTTCTGGGACTTTTGGCAGGGAACTTGACTCCTTTAGGTCTGTTTCCTCATCCACACAAATGGGGATAAGATTTACTTTGAAAGGTTGATGTGAACGTTAAATGAGACAACACATAGGTACATATAGACGCTGTGAGTCATTTAAAGAAACACATTAGGTAATTAATAGTACAGGAAGTATACATAAATGGTAAAAATCATTAAGGTGAGACCTAAATCAAGCCCTTAAACATAAAACTATTTAATGAGTTATTATAATTAAAGTATTGCATAAACTGTAAAATGCTAGAAAGAATGATACATACACGTACAAATCACTAGCCCGAGCATCAGAAAATCTAGGAATAGTCCTAAGCAAATCACTTTCCTTCTTTCTGCCTTTAATCTACCATTTCCCAGTGTGTATTTATTTCTTTAGCGTATTCAAGTCTAGTGTTTGTAATACACTTAGTAAACAATGTGATTAGGGGAGTAGAAAATCAAAGAAATAACAACCATGGAGAAGACAACTGAGGTCTGGGGAGACATTCTTATTAGCTTGATAGAGAAATAATAATAATACTTAAAATTTGTTCAACATTTATAACTTGCTAGGTACTGTACTAAGCACTTAATATACATTATTTACGGTTAATCATTTGTATGCTGTTCTATAGCAAGCCCTTCTAGAAATTTCTATCCAGACTGATGGAGAAAACCAAAAGGTCAGGATTCAAGGATTGATGCATGAGCCTTTTTCTGGGTCAGGCTGAGAAAATACTTTCTAAAAGGACACTAGGAATCTTGTACATGTTTAAAATCTTAAAGAAGCCCCCTCAGATAAGTATTCTAAGGATATATAATCATATACAATACAATGATATATAAGTACATTTATATAAACACCCACCCACCCACCTCCACCCCCACCCCCACATCATCTGTTGGCATCTGAGAGTAACAATGAAACGTGATAAGGATAAGGATGTAATCTGTAATATTTGGGGCTACCTGGAAGCTTTCTGATTTTTTAATGGGGGACAAGTGCCTTGAAACGAAGCAGAAGCCAAAAAAATTTGTACATACTTGCTTCAATTTCTGCTGTCAGTCCATTCTTTTACTCTGCAATGGAGAAGCTGAGGCCTTCACAAAAAGTAACTAAGGAAATATAAGTATGTGGAGGATAGTGCCTGGAAGGGAAGGTGATAAGGCTCAGGGGCACTCATGTTAGTGTTACTCTCTGTGCTGCCACTCTCTTCCTATGCTCCCCTTATATTGTTTGGTATTGGTGCACTGTGAGTGGGAACACCTCCCTTCCATCATATGCATTACAGAACGATATCAGATATGATATACAAAGAGTTACTGGTCAGCGCTACTGCTGTCTGCAGAAGTCATGAAAATGCTATCTGAATACAGTATAATGTTTAAAATTTCATCATCAATTGTGTCTGGAGAGTCTATCACACACTTGGTTCTACTGACTATATAGAGGTTTAAGAGGAATAAAACAATTCCTGCAATGAAGAGAACTTAGGACCTAAGAGAAGATCCTCCAGGAATTCTTCCTGCTCCTCTTTTTGGATTACTCATTTTTTAGGCCTCCGCTTACACACTACTTCCTCCAGGATCTCTGCTCTGATATCAAGACGGGTTAGGAAGAAGTCCCATGTGCTTCCCAAGCGCCCTGTACTTAACCATCCCCACACCGATCACCATGTCCTATGATTACCTACAGCCAGAGGTATGTCCTGCAAAATGTAAATCTGATCTGAGATGCTCCTAGCCTCTGCCCACCTGCCAGTCACTACCACACACTTCTCCAGACCTGGCTCTCTGAGCTCCAGCCCCGGTGGCCTTCTTTAACTTCCCTGAATGTGAACAGGCTCCTTTCCACCACAGGGCCTAAGTTCTTGTTGCCTGCCTTCATCCCTCCATTCTCAGCTTAATTTTCTCAGGGAAATCATCTCTGATGCCTGACCACCCTCGCTCCAATTCCAACTAAATCACATCTTATTATAGTCTCTTGTAACATCACGTGCTTCTATTTATTTTTACATGGTGCTTATATGATTACTATCTGTAATAGAAGAATGCAGGCTCTGAGGGTAGAAATTATGTCTGATTTAGTTACCACTGTATCCCCCAGAATAATGTCTAGCATGTAGTAGGTATCAAATATTTGTTAAATGAATAAACAAAATTGTTAAATGAATGAATGAATGTTTGTTGATATACATCTCTATTAGACTGTAAGTTCCATGAGGACAGGAGCTGTATCTTGTTTAACATTGAACCTTTTACATGTAGCATGGTACTTAACACATAGTAAATCATTAATAACTACGATTAAGTAAATAAATAAATGAAGAAATTTGAATAAATAAATGAAGAAAAAGCAAATATGAGGAGAATTAACATTTTCTAAGTGCCCATTAAGTGACAAATACTGATCATTTCCATACATTTAATATAAGAACCTTTAAAAAGAGATTTTAATATCCTTGTTACAATAGAGGAAGGTAGGGCTTAGAAAGATTATGTAACATACCTACATTTTATAGAGTGTGATCTCAAATCTCTCTGCCTCTAAAGGCTGTGTTCTTATCAAGAAGTAAGAAGAAAAGATTTTTCTAAATCAAGATAATTACCTGTACCACAGAAACGGATGGGTGGAGTTCATTGCATTCTGCTTTGTTTTTACAACTGCTTGCCCAGATAGAATAGGTCTAAAACAAAAAATACATGGATTAGTGCACAAAAATAGTTATGCCTTAAAAATTCTCAGTATTTTTTAAAACAGTTTTCTTTATTTATAACATTATACTTCATTGTGTTATTTAAAAACCTTCAGTAAAAACTGCCCATAGGTTTGCTCATCACTTGTTTTGGTGTGCTCAACTACCCAAATATTGGAAAGCAGAGAGAGAGAGAGAGGAGCATAGGTCTGTGCTTTTCTGGAAATAGTGATCATAAGGTAGTGATGGCTCTTCCTGTCAAACAGGTTACATTATATTTTTCCCCAAATTTATGACAACTTTTAAAATTCCTATTTCACTGAGCTCTCAGTTATTCTTTATGTTTAATTTACATATATATTCTCTTTAGAATTTATGTTCAATTAAAAATTAAAGAGAAAAAGAATTTTAAAAGATTTTATTTATTAAAAATAATGGATTAAATTCCTATCTCTTAATTTTCTAGATAATTTAGGATTTTGGAGAGCTAGAAGATTACATTTTGAAACTTACCAAGAAAGAAACTACCGAAATAAACAATAGAAAATTTGAAATTTTGTTTGAAAAAAGAGGTTCACCCTTTCCTTCAGAAAGTACTTGACGCTTCTGTAAAGCCAGATAAATGAAAGCAAACAACATTCCATGAAAGACTATCTGGAAAATAAGGAGAGAAAATTTGTTTTAAACAGCTACTTTTCAATAAATAGTAAAAGTATTTGGTAAATAAGGACAACAGGTATAAAACTAAGTAGGTTAAAAGCTTAAAGGCTTGAAGTTTCTATAAAGGACAAACTTCAAGAAATGAAATAAAGTCAATGATTATTAGAAATTATCAGCAACAGACAAGCGAACATCTCTCTCAGCAATGTGAGACGAGCTGGTGCATTTTAGCAGTTTCAACAATAAGCATGGAAATAAAGACAATTTAAAAGGAATGCTAAAAACTATTGTGAAGACTCATGATAAAATTTAAATGTACTCAACCAAGGTAAAATATATTTTATATTGGTACTTTCAATCAAATAAAACAACAATAACACCACTAAGATCATACTATTAAAAAGGAGTATTTGTATATAAGAATGAAAAAAAAAATATGCTGGACCAGAAACCACACAAGCTTTCTTTTTTAAACCAAGACTTAATGTAAGCTATCATATCATAGCACACTGCTCTAATGAGAAAGTTAAGAATTTAAAATTATTTGATGTCAAGACTTTAGCAAAGCTTTTTATTCACATATGGTTGTAAATTTTATTATTTTTATTATTTTTTTATTGAGAGCACGTTGATTTATAACATTATATAAATTTCAGGTGTACATCCTTATATTTCAACATCTGTGTAGACTACATCGTGTTCACCACCAAAAGTCTAGTTGCCATCCATCACTGTACAAATGTGCCCCTTTACCCCTTTCACCCTCCCCCCACTCCCCTTCCTGTCCGGTAACCACCAATCTGTTCTCTGTATCTATGTGTTTGTCTTCCACATATTCATATACGGTTTTGAAACGCAATGTAGTACACTGGACAATGCACAGGTATTGGAAATCCGGAATGGCACAGAATAGGCACCAAGAAAACATTTGTTGAATGAAAAAAGAGATGAACGAATGATACAAGGAAAAGGGGAAAGAATGAAAATGGGCAATTAATATTTATTCAGTGTCTATTATTTTCCAAATGCTGTGCTGGATGTTTTACATTTTCTCGGTCAATTGAATCTTAACCATCCTTCAAGATTAAATTCATGGAATCATCCATGACACTGCTCTCTCTTCTTTATACATGTCTACCACAAAATCCACACTGCCTAGTTTAGCACTCAATTATAAGTAGTAATCTTGGGTTTTACACCAGATTGTAAGGCTCAGAAGCCTGGTGGTATGTCTTCTTTCTCTAATACATCCCTCATAACGCTAACATGTAGAGCACATACTGGTGCTTAATAAATATCGTCTTGACTGGCTGAAGCATATACATATGAGAGACCAGCTGTAAGTCAAAATTATGACTCAAACAAAGCCCACTTTACAGACAACATTTTTACAGCATTTTCCTGCTGATATACATATCCATGCATACCTTTTCTCTGCTATAAAAAGGGAGAGCAGGGCTGCTTTGATTTATCAAATCAACATGTTTCTTTATTCTAAAACTAAATAAAAATAGATAAAAATTTTCCAAATAATTTTTTTAAAGTATAATTTGAAATGGCAAAAGATCACAAGGTAAATACATACGTAACGGTCTAACCTCCATCTGAACCACCATTCATACACATTCCCTTTCAGTTCAAAACACTTGGACAATGGCCAAAGAGAAAAGATCTTCTCAAATGCACCCTGAGAAAAGGAATCCAGAAAATAAATTAAGACGGTACAAGTCAATACTTGCTTTGCAGTTCTGTTACAAAGTGTAGTTTTCTAAAGGGAAGAGTATATAAGGGTCATTCACAATTTTAAAATTCTATTTATTTCATTTGAAAATATCACTTCATTTGAAATTCATTTGAAAATAAATTAATTTTACTAATGGCTAATAAAGATGACTTAAAACTTTTTGTTAACTTACTTTCAATGCACATGAAGGGCTACTGAGACTGCAAAATCTTTTAAAAAGCTGGTAATTAGAAAAGTAGTCCATTTAAGTACACGAAAGATTGCATTAATCTAGTACACGAAACAGCTAATACTGATTGATTAAAAAACAAAAGTATAAAAGACTTCAGCCAATATGATATCAATACCCTAAAGAATTGTGGTTAAGGTTAAAATATAGTTTTTCTTTTCTAAATGTCCTTAATGATCTATAATTAAACATTTGAGTTAAAAGAATCCTCTGAATTAGCTCATCTTACTTAATCAACTATACCCAAATGCCATTTCCAGCCTTTGAAACGAAGTTTACAATTTTACTCTGGTCAAGTTAGTGAATGATACCCTCTTATTAATCTGACAGCCTGGAAAATCTGGGAATGAAGGGGCAGAAGTCTTGGGTACATTCCTGCACATTAATGAAGTCTTTCAAAGAAGAGAACAAAAACTTCAATTTCCAGACTAAAGAATGACGACAAGCTCTATTAAGGGACGTTCCATTATTAAACCTAATGCCACAGCATAAAAAATGTAACGTTACAATTTTTAAAAAGGTTATTAAAAACCAAAGAAAAATATGAAAATAGTATTATATTTCAGGTAATGCTGAATCCTTAGGTCAGACGAACTTTCTTTTGATAAAATGTAATATTTTCCATTTAACCACAGAACTTAAAATGCTTATGGTTTATTAAAAATAGATCCTATCAAAATCTATGCCTCAGAAAATTAAGGATGATTCTTATTAAGAGTTGCCGTATAAAGTACTTGTAGATCATATATATATATAGATATGAAATATAAAAACGATATAATAGGTATATATGAGATAGAGATATATGGTCTTATAGATCATATCACATATATATGATGTATTTATAATTTAAAATTTTATTTCTGATTAAAATTTTATTTCTTATGTAATCAATAAACAAGTATTTATCGGGCAGCCATCTGTAAAAGACACTGGGCTATATGGGGCTACGTCCTTTTTTTCCTTGTTCAGTGGTTGACACTGATGCAAAGCTGGGGAAACCTTCTTAGTCTCTCTATTGAACCTCTGGGCTGCCTTCCTTTCTCTCCCTCAGATGCACCACAGTGTTAGGAATTTGAATGAATAACTGTGAAGCAGTTGCTGCAGTTGCCTGGCTATTTCTTTTTACATCTGCTTATTGTTTCCTCATTATTTTAAATATCTCAGGCAGAAAATGTTGGAGGTCAGGAAGAATTATATAAATGCTTTATGTCTAAGTATGACAATAAGTGTGAAAGTCTACAAAACAAACAAACAAATAGCTTTATAGGATTACACACACACACACACACACACACACACACACACACACAAAATGCTTACATGGCATTTGCACCTGACGCAGCCAGGTACAAGACAGAGAGTGCTAGAGATGGAAGTAAACTGCAGAATATGTCACAACTATAGACATTCAAATTAAAATATTTTGTTGTAAATATCGTGCTACCCAAGTAATATATCTGCCTGATGGACTGACCAGCAGGTAGCAGTTTGCCACCCTGCTAAAGTAGCTGAGAAGATCTCAACCATCATAATAGGAGGATAAAAGGTTAGAGAGAAGAAAATGATCAAAAATTTTATTAATAAACATGCTACATATATACAAACTTCTTTTGCTCCTAAGTTGGTTTTACTAACTGCTAAAATTTTACTCTGTGTAGTTATGGAAAAATCAAGCAACACTTTGAAGCAATGAATAATGCACAAATCAAGTCGCAAATTCTGTCAAGAGAATTTTGATCTCCACTTAGAGTAGTGTCTTGTAAGAGGCATTCAATAAACCTTTGATTGATCAAAGTCAAGTAAAATGGATTTTGAACAATTGCCAGAGGAAGAGCTTTAAATTGCTCTTACAACAAAAACAGTAGTGACAAAAGTAGATAGGTCTCAGAAGAACTACACTGAGTAGTCAACTATGGAGTGACACTTTTATTACAGTCATTAAAAAGTGAAACTTAAAAAAAAGCTTTGACTCTTATCACATACTTTAATAGACTTAAATTTTAAAATAAAATAGAACAAAACATAAACCAAAAGCATGTACAAACCTGAGAATATGCCAAAAAACATATACATAACAGCAAGAAGGCGAGTTTCAACAGTAAGCCAAAATGCCAGAAACAATTTCCTACGAGAGAAAATATTTAATTTACTAAGAAATATAAATTTACATTAGAAAACATTAAATACTCTCTATTTAATGTATTAATACTCTCTAATGTAATAATACTCTGCATGTTCTTAAACTAGTTTAAGCTGACTACAGGATACACAAAATATATCCAAGTAGTATAAATTACAAGTAGGACAAAAAGGAAAAAAAGGTGGAGGATCCTTGCTAGGAATGAGGCTACAATATACACCTGATACCCTATATAACTGCTGTTCATTGACTATAAATATATTTGAAAATACCTCCTGGATTCAATTACACATATTCATTATTGAAAGTTACAACAAAATTTAGAACAATATACTCAACGTAATTCTAACAAACACTCACTTTGAATCTAACTTAGGTAACACTGCTTAAACATTAAAGTTCTAAGGAGAGAGCTTAAGAACTCCCTAATGGACTAGGATTTAACCATGATGTATTTTAACATATGCATATTTTAAGTTGTATGTTCACAATAATACATATTGATTATTCACCTGATTAATATGCTGGGTTTGTGTTGAGGAATTAAACTGCAGAGGCTGTCCAAGGACACTAACGGACTTTCTTAAAGGCCGGAACACAACTCTTTCCTGAAAACTTATTTGGCATTATAACGGAAGTCAACAGAAAATATCTTTTGATATATAATATTTAGTTGAAAGAGTTAAGTTAAATACATTATTAAAAATAAAAACTTCTGGGGCTAGCCTGGTGGCATAGTGGTTAAGTTTGCGTGCGCTGCTTCAGCGGCCTGGGGTTCACAGGTTTGGATCCCTGGTGCGGACCTAGCACTCACTGCTGGTCATGCCACGCTGTGGCGGCATCCCAAATAAAATAGAGGAAGACTGGTACAGATGTTAGCTCAGGGCCAATGTTTCTCACAAAAAATAAATAAAAACTATTTTTCAAAAAAAGGGAAACTTTTATTTGAATGATATGATCTTGAGGGGGAAAAAGTATTAGGATAAATGACTGTGGCCTCACTTTGAACATTATCAATAACTGGTTATATAAAATTTGAAGATGACAACCTTTTGGGCACTTAGGTTTTCTTATATGTAAAATAGATAGATAATCACTGCTTAAAGAGTTGTCTAGAAGATAATTACATTAGTGCTTTTCAAACTTGTTTGACAGAAAAAGCCTTTTTGCAAATGAATGTTTACCCCAAATCTCAATATATATTAGAAATCAAATGAAGCAGAGCTGCCAAGATTGGAGCAGGATGTAGGGGCATGAAGCCCTGTTTGGCTTTCCCTTCTCTCTGCTAGTTGTCTCCATTCTGGCTCTGTGCAAGATAGTTTGAAAACTGTTGCATTAGTTAATATGTAAAACGGCTCTGAAAAATTTAAATTTAAAAAAGCAAAAACACAACACAATAAAAATACACACTATTATCCTACACTGTTAAATTACTTGAACTACTTAGCTGAAACCATTTAGAAACATAGCTTAAGAACAAAATTTCAAAATATCAATACTACACATAAATTTTAACTGTCTATATGTCTCAGTAAAAACAATAGCCTTTAGCAACTAAAAAGAAATTTAGTACATTGAAGGACTATATTTATTAACAATAATAAGAGAGCATATTTACCGTTTGCTTTTTTTTGGATTATCTGTGGCCATAGTGCTAAAGTTACATATATGACCATGAACCATACAGTGACCAAGGGGACAAAGTAATAGAACTGATAAGGCTGATCCATTACTATACACAACACCACTACCAGGAAATTGAGACGAAATAAGACCTATTGAAAACAAAAAGAAAAATGGTTTTCATTTCAGGTGTGCATGAAGAACAAAGATAGATTCTCTCTAACAGAGTATAAATGTTTATTTAAGACTAAAATAATAACAGTATATTTTACTAATCCCTAAAACTACATTTGTTCTACGATCACTGTAAAGAGTTGAATATAAAATATTTATGCATCAGTATATTAACTAAATCCCAGCAAAGCATCAGCCTGAGCTGTCCTCTGGCTACAATTACCATGTTGTTAAATGTAGAAAAAGACTCATAAACTTCCTTCCTAGGGCCATAGTTTATAAACAGAGATTAGATTACCTCAGCGAAAGAGTATCCATTTCATCTCTGTTTGATGTTGATTTTACCCCTTTTGGGATTGAGAGTTGTCATAGATACAATATAATATTACTTAAATTAAAAACTGTCTTTGGGACTTTTGTCACAGTCATTTCAGACAGTGTGATGTCATTCAAGGAACACAGAATTTGAGCAGATTGATATTAGAGCTGTCCCACTTACTATGCGACTGTAGGCAAATTATGTAACCTCTCTGAGCCTCAGTGTCCTTGTCTGTAAAATGAAGATCACACCTCAGGGTTGTAATGATGGGTAAATAAACTAATGTTCAGAAACTGCCTGGCACAAGGTCGAAACAATATTAATCCTCTTCTCAGAGAAAACATAGCATATTCTAATAAGCCCAGGTAATTGTAAATTTCTACAGAACTGAAGTGAATCAGCAATGTAGTCCCTTGTGTAATAGTTCTTTAATTATACATTCATCTAAATTATATTTTCCCTTCACTCAGTAATAAATTATTTACCTCAAAATTATTCATCTCAAATTAAATACAACTTTAAAGTGCTATTTCATAAATTCAAATTATTCATGGCCTTATAATGACCATATTCATATTTTCTCAACATTTAGGCACAAAAGCATGTTGAAATGAAAGAAAAAGAAAGTAATTGAATTCATTCCCACCTGACATACTCTATGGATTCCAAAATCTCCTTTGATCCAAAAGTATGAGAAATGCCCATACCCTGTCTGAAATAGATATGCAGCAACCAGAACACGAACGTGCATGTACACAGGCAAAAACTGTCGACAAAAATAAATAAGAAAAATATACGTTGGCACCATCATAACCAGTACATTTAACCAAGATAAAGGATCATCATTACCATTTGGCATTAGCCCAATGAGAAGATTTATTCTCAAAAGTTAGGCATTACAGCAGGGGTTAAGCAAATGTTCTTTGGAATCAGATATACCCAGATTCAAATTCTGACTCTGACACTTACTAGCTACGTGACTTTGAGTTTTCTAAACTGCAAAATTAGACTACCACCTCCTTTCCCAAAGGGTGTTTGTGAGAAATAAATGAGTTAATAAATGTGAAGCACTTTGTACATTTCATCCAGTTAGAAGTAAATATATGATATCCATAATTATTAATCAGCATATATGCTGAATATAAGGTCACTCTGGATTTCAGATTTCCAAATGAGAAGATAAAGAAAAACCAAAAACCTTACATTTTTGACTCCCTTAAATATGTAGACTTTAGACTTGTAAACAAAATTGCCGAATGACTACTTATAAATTTATTTAGCAAAAAAATACATATTTAAAAATATACAAACATAAGTTAGAAATATTATTTCCCTTCCACTCATTTTATGAAGTCATTTTATTTTATACTCCTATATCAATGTTTCGTCATGACCAAGACCCTTAGAATCACTTACCATGGTTTTTCAGAGCATCACCTCTTCACCTCTAAGTTGAATGAAATACAGCATATTTCTAATCTATATTCTATGGGAGTCAATTGGAAATATTTATCTCATTTACAAGCCTAATCCTCATAACCTTTCAATACTGTCATTCCACCTGTCTACCACCCATTGGTCCTTTAGGTGTATATTCATGCTCTCCACAACACAACTAGTGCACTGTTTCTTAAAATGATGTTTAAAAGGCTTGTTCAGTGACATCTAACCTTTGCAATTATAAGACCATTCTTTTAGGGATAATTACTAAATCTTTGTAGAATTTTTTTGGCTTCTATTTTTATAGACCCATCTGATCACCACTGTAATTATCCAGCATTAACACTGCTTATGGTCACTTTAGGTTAATGTGTCTTCCCAAAGTGATACTTTCTAGGATAAAATAAAATAATTAAGCAGACACCTTAAATAGATTTTATAAGGCCTTGAGTGTATGCATCTTTTGTATGTATCCTTGAGAATCCTATCTTTTAAGACACCTAGGGAGAAGGAAAAAATGATTTTGTCCAGGTACAGAAGGCACTGGGTGAGCAAAGAAAGGGTCCTCCCATCTCAGGGAGGAGGTAACACTTAGAAAGTATGACACATCCTATACGGTGTACAATGGCAGTCCATCAGTATCTGAGTTCTCTGAACACGGGAGAAAGAGAGGTCTAAGTTTTTTAAATTTTGAAAGTATAACAATATTTGGTCAAACTTCCTAAAATACAGTAAAGGGCAGACTATAAAACACAATAATCCAAGTTGTTATCTTTTTTTTTTTTTTTTAAAGATTTTATTTTTTCCTTTTTCTCCCCAAAGCCCCCCGGTACATAGTTGCATATTCTTCGTTGTGGGTCCTTCTAGTTGTGGCATGTGGGACGCTGCCTCAGTGTGGTTGGATGAGCAGTGCCATGTCCGCGCCCAGGATTCGAACCAACGAAACACTGGGCTGCCTGCAACGGAGCGCGCGAACTTAACCACTCGGCCACAGGGCCAGCCCCTAAGTTGTTATCTTTTGATAGTAACTTGCCTATTCTAAATCCTCTGCAATTGTCATCTACAAAGTTTCTTGCTAACTTTAAATTGTTCAACAGGATGACACGAAATACTATGCTTAGATTGTCAGTTGTTTCTACTACATTAAATTAAGGCCAAGTAAATACAAATAAATTATTGCCCTATCTTTTAAAAAAGTATCTATTTTGTTTTTACAACTATACATTGCCCTAGAGTCAGCAGGTGTTAGGAGAAGAATGGAAAGGCAGAAAGACTGGGTAGGAAATAAAGAGGGTCTCTAAATGGTAGAGAGTATAAAACACAAAAGAGTTGGTGCCCTTAAAGAAACATTAAAGTGGCATTATTGCCTATATTTTCTGAACTTAAATTCAAAATACTTACTGTACTTGCTCCAGATATATGATAAATCAAAATCACAAGTTGCATCCAGCCTTTCCATTCATCTGTTTGTTCTCTATTTAACACTTTAGTCTGTGTAAAAGAACCAAAATCTTTTAAAATTCATAATGAAGCTACTGTTTGAACAGTATACATTAAGTATGCGAAAATTTTTCTTACAGAATGTTAAAGCTAATGCTTCTGTCAAAAGAGCCTTGGGGGGGAAATACAATTAAAGATTGCCATTTCACTTCTTGATAAACATACAATAAAACTATTTAAAATATAATATAAATTGGAAAACTAATATAAACTAAAAAAGATTTTAAATATTTAAGTTGACATTTATGGTTTTAGATTAAGATTACATTTAAATTATGACAGATGTGCTTGTAAAACTAAAAGATGGCATTTTATAATTTTAAGAAAATCTTAGAATTTCAGTTAGAAAAGATCTTACAGTTCCCTTACACTTTATTGTGAAAAAAAGCTCTATCATTATAGTTTATTTTCCCTAGAGTATTCTCACTGGAGATGAAAAACTGATTAATCATCCTCATATGAGAGCTATTTCTTAGAATAGAATTTATTAATTCAAATAGATCATGCCTTATAAAGGAGTCACACTAATATTCTTAGCAACTACAGCAACGCTAAAATAAGAAATTCAGAATATTGCAAATAGTGCCCACATTATTAGATAAGTTCTAATTAATGTGTATATATGTCTACTGTATAAATATATAAATATATGTGCATACAGGCATTTATTAATATAATTACTTTTTTTACTTTATAAAAGATAAAAGTATTTTATGTTTGAAGACCATTATAAAACTGGGAGTGCCTCCACTTTCTCCATCCCAAGCAGGCAAAATAACACTAAGTCATGACATCTTTTTCACAGGTCATTATTTTCCAACTTTCCAACAACCTTTATGAGACTCTTAAGAGTCCACTAAGTGAATTACAACTGCAATATTCCTCTTTTTTATGTACGTTTGTATATTCTGGCATAATAAATGATATTATTTCTTTAATTTAGAGTTTGTAATGAGATAAGAAGAATAACATGACCTAAAAAGAAAATAACTCTTACCTCTTTAGTATTTTCATTGTAAAATACTCCCAAAACCAAGATGTAGATAATTGGAATAAAGAAAGTTGAATGTGTATAAAATTTGTTTTCCTTCATAAATAGATTTGCACGGTCACACATATAGAAATAAGCCATAATCAAGCCAAGTTTGCAGAAAGACTGTAAAAGTATTTCTAATGGAGACACAGGGGTATTGATAATATTTTTCTTTTCCTCTCCACTTTCCAAATCAGTACATGGCTTATTCTTCCGATGAGCATTACGATGAATTATATAAAAAATTAAATATCCGACAATAGATAAAGTGAAAAAACAAGCAGCTAGCTTCTGCATGAGAGTAAGAGGAGGCCGAGGTTGACAACAGGAACCATCTACAGGCTTCAAAATCTTATTGCAATACACGTTCATGAGAATCATTGCACTCTGTGAACAAATCAAGTTATTTGGTTATTATCTTGTCAGTAGTGTATTTCTCCTGTGAATACTACTGACTTTTCAGCACTGAAACCAAAATGCTTTTGTACTTTTTGCTACCATTTCCCAAACACTCATGCAAATAATGGCGGTTCTTCAATTTGGAATAGCTAGTTCAGGGCTTTTCAAACTTCTTGGGCTATGATCCATAATGAAAAATTCATTTTATAATGTGATCCAGAACACACACACAGGAAATAATGGCAATCCTTACTACTTGGAATGCACGCTGATATTTTCTATTCTAGTCTTTTAAAAAAAAACAAAACTGATTTCATTGCCGCTACTGGGCCATGACCTTCAGTTAAAAAAATAGATGTCAAAGACCAAAGAATTTTAATTAGCAGATTTTCAATAAAGAAGATACCAGGATACTTAAGACAGTCTCAAGCTTTAGATATGGAAAAAAAAACAAAACGTAAAATAACTGCCATTGAAAAATAATTCTTAGCTCACAATATTTGTAATATGTCTTTCATTTGGTTTACAGTTTATTGACCACTTAGGATGCTACAGTTTTAAGATTTCTAATGTTAAAAAAAATGTGGAATCTTCGACATGGTTTCATTATAATAAAAATATTCTAGGCAAGCTGTCAAGATTCTGTCTAGTTAAAGGTTCAGTCAAATCTAGTTTTATAAAAACTTTATAGTTTACGCATCTTTGAAACTCTAAGATGATTATATTATTTAAGCCTAAGCATTCAAAATACTCAACTATTTAGAAAATCTCATTCTTTCAGCCCTGAGATTTCAGGAGGTTCTGTGCCTGCCATCCCTGCAGATGCTAGCCTACAAACTCCATCCCAGGTTCTTAACCAGTTTCAGGGGGTCCATAACACCCCTTAAAGTATATGGAGAACTATGTGTGTGTATACGCAAACATCTGCAGGAGAAGAACGGAATCATTGCTTTTTATCAGATACTCAAAGGAGTTATGTGATCCTCAAAAAGGTTAAGAATCACTGCTTTATAAGAAAACTAACTCTAAATAATATCTGTTGTACTGTGTGAAAATGTATAATTATACAGTTCTCTTTCACACTTAATCTAAAATCTCTTTCCATCCATCAATCTGGATTTGTTCAGTATGCACTATGTACCTTGAATACTGCTTAGTGTATAAGAACTATAAAGAAATAATAAAAATTATTCCACATATTAAAAAATGTGCTCTTCACAGAAGTCAATCTTGTAAGTTTAAGGTTTAAGGAAAAGAGAACATAAAGCAGCAGTTTTCAAACAAGAGTGTGATGAGAACTTACAAGCTTGTTATGAGACAAGACATATTGAGAGTGACTAGCACTCAATAAATGAAGTTTCATTTCCTCTCTTCCATAACTTCTTTTTCTCTTAGAGTACACTAAAACTCTCACTTATATCTTCAGCTAGATGATAGGAAGTAAAATTATTTCTAGATGTAGGGTTAGATAGAATAACTACAAGTAATTAAGATTGCAATAAAATAAATTATTAGCAGGTTCTAGTGACTTATATCTACAACCAATTAGATATTAGATAGTTTCTATCTACTGACAGATACAAGAATTCTTACAGTTTCTCTGCTTGATTCAGGAAGATGTAAGCCATCCAAAGATTCCATGATGGTTTCTTGAGCAATTAATTTGGAAACACTGAACATCTTAACATTCGATTTAGAATTTCTGGTGCTACTATTCAAAATACTGACTGCAGCTTCATTGTAGGCATCTATCTTCTCATTAGTGATCATTTTTCTATTTTCACTTAAGAGATCTTCATAAACAGGATCTGCACATGAAACACATTTTTAAAAACCCATTTAAAATATCCCTATGGGTAGAAGTTGTGATCATACAAGTTAGTTGATTGCATTTCATACTTTGTTTTTCAAGATCAGAGAATTCCAGGCACCTATAATTTATTTTTAAATAAAGTTGGCTAAAGTTTGTAATAGATTTCCTATCTTACATTCAATTTTTTTTTTTTCTTAAAGATTGGCACCTGGGCTAACAACTGAATTATATTCAATTTTTTAATCAACCAATATTTCCCTCAAATTTAAAGAACTTTTATCCCTCTTTTCGCTTTCAGGAAACATTTTTATGCATGTCTTAAGAGTTTAAAATTTTTGGATGCTGGGTTATTCTGGATAACAGGAATTTAAAACTGGATTATGGAAGACTGCCTAATTAAGAATAGCAGCCAATCTTTTTTCTCTCCTCTCACTGCTTAATTTTGCAAACCTTCTTCATACAATTAGGAGGTAATATTATTGAGGACTGAGGTCTCTTATCACTTACCATAATAATTTAACTTTTTCAAATTTTAGTAAAAGGTTAACAATCCCTCTTTAACTAAAATAGGGATTGTGGAACAGATTATCCCCACCCTTGTTATTCCTCTCAGCTTCACATTCAACTTGGAAATAACCAGAAGAGTTTCTGACAACTTGAATTGCTAAAATACCTAAGGCATTTCATATTGTACAAGGTATTAAATAATAAACATTCAATAAACTCCTGGAAGGAGCTGATCTAATGTCAACTTTCTCTTAAAAGAATTTCATTACCAAGTATAAATTAGATAGTATGAATTTAAATACATTCTATCAATTCCAAAGAATATTTGTTTTTAATGAGTCTAATATTATGAAACAGACAAGAATTTTTTTCCCTATATTTCCCAATCATAATAATTATACTTTGTAAGAAATAAAAAATTAGAGATAAACATTTTCTTTGCCTTTAGAATGTATTCTCTTTGTTATATTTTGCAGCCATTGTGTCTGCTAAGGCTCTTTGGAGGATATTTTTATTTATTTATTATTTATTTTTTACTTGTCATATTTATTGGTCTGTTCCTTAAGTTGAAGAAAGGAAAGAAAACACCTCAAATTTATTCTAACTTTGCAAACCTTATTTCAAAATTTATTCTCATAAAGCAGTAATTTTGCTTCTTGAAATAGGAGATAATAAAAACTCATGCCTCAAAATATATATAAAATGCTATTTTTTCATTACTCATCCCTTACCTTGTAAGACCCAATACACATCACTAGTCTTTGCCAGTTTTTCTAACAGTGGTGCTATGGAGGTAATGTTCATCTTATACTGGGAAAGGGCTTCATTGCTGCCATTGTGAATCTTGATGGACCACTAAGAGGAAGGAAAAATTACGCATTAATTCAGTATTTATCACAAAAAAATTACAGCATATAATTTACTCTATCATAACAAAGGTTATTATTTTAAGATAAGCCCCATTTTTATTCGATTTAGAATAAAATATTGTCCGATTATTTCATGAAATAGATGAAGGCAGTTAGAAAAAGCTGATATAAAATTAGGCTTTCAATATATAACATTCAAGAAGAAAGTAATTTTAGATATAAAATAATATTGACGTTTAACACCAAATTTCCTAAGTTCATCCAGAACTTTTTATTAAAATTCATCAATCTCATTAATTATAAAAGAAATAGGAATTAAAATATAAGTACAATCAAGAATTCTATTTAACATCAGTTAACATTTTCTTTGCATGTTCTTAAGTATGAAACAAAAATCACTATGTGAGAATACAGATAACAACTTACTGTGGCAGCTCCTGCTACAATTACATGGGGCTTTGCAACAGAATCCTAAAGAAAGAAAAATCTTTATAATAGTGTTATATCCAGTTCAGGGAATTAATATAAGTAACATCACTTAATTTTTTTCTTAAATTTAACTTCTTCTGCCTTCTAAATGTGTTCTAATTTTCTAGAGTTCCTTATTGGACAAGATGGACAACCAATGCCTAAAACCTTCATAGTTACATGGTTATATAGGCTGGCTTGTATGGTTAATTCTCTGGTGATATTTAAAAAAAACAAAAACCAAAAAATACAGCTGAAATCTAATATGGCCTAGTATTATTCTGAATTCTGAGTAAATTGCTTAGAGTAAAGCTCTTGTATATTATGTCAGCCAACTAAAAAGTATTCTTGAAAGCCTACAGGGTACTCAGATAAGTGTTAAATAAAATACAAGGTCAGTGCTCTAAAGAAACATAATCTTTTGGGAAAGCTAAATCCAGTTATGCATTTAACAAAATAAACTGACAATTATTATAGACCACAATGTGGAAAAACAAGGAGAAATTTGGTAGAAATCCACACCAACTGCAAACTGCACATCAATAATACTACCAATTATATAAAACTTAGTCATTTACTAAGTACTTTCTCTTAAATTAGCTCATTTTAATATAGACTCCTGTTGCCTGTGAGATGGGCAGGACAACACTATCCGTATCTTATGAAGTAAGGATACAGACTTTACATGTTTATAGGGTACTGCTGAGGCCTGGCAGGGACAGAGCCAGAACTTAAGTCTTCTGACTCCTGAGTTCCATGCACTTTCCACAACACAGATGACCTGATATTACAATCATGTGCACGGGATACTATTAAAAATTAAAAAATTAGAAAATCTGACTCATGTACATATATATAACACGACAGTTACTGTTTCATTATAAAGGTTATACATGCTCAGTGTAGAAAACTATGAAAGCAGAGAATAACAACAAAATCAACCTATTTCCCTTCAGAGATACTCCCATTTCCAGTCTAGCGTGCTTCATTTTACATTGCTATTTGAGTGAAACTTTTTCTTCATCCCTAGGTGGCTCCCTTTCTCATTCTTCACAGTGCTTATCCCAAATCTTATTTTCCCTTACACAGGTCCCTCTTGTCCTCCTCCTCCTCACTTTCAGGATAAAGTCTAATTCTCAAACTTCATAGAGAAATAGACTTCACCTGGCTTGTGTGCTCTTGCCTTTCTTCTTCCAGTCTTATAACTTTATCCATATACTCAGCCTATTTTCCTCTGACAAGAGAGTAAAGAAAGCATGTCGCTATTCTTCGTAATGGCTAATCCTTTACTCTGTGTCTATACCCCCTCCCTTTTTACTTCTGGGACTATATTCATGAATTATCTCCTCTAACTCTCGTATGAGCAGTTTCGTCCTCCTTCTCTACCCTTCTTCCTTCCTCAATCTACAAAGTGTTAAATCATCTTTATCCTCAAAAGATGCTCCTTCAACTCTGTCTCACTCTCAAATTCTTCCCCCTCACACCCTTAACCAACAGATTACATGGACGAGCATTCTGCCCTCACTATGCCCATTTCTTTCTCTCTCATTTATGTTTCAACTTCTCATGTTTTGATTTTGGCCTTCACCATCCCTTAAAACTGCCCTCAGAGTCCACTAATGAACTGGATTGCCAACTCCTGTAGCTTCATTCTACCCTGTCTGGTTCCTAAAGTGACCTACTTGACTATCCACTTTTTAAATCTCTTTCCTCTCCTGTGTATTATGTTAGTTATTCTTCTCCTGTTTTTCTTTCCACCCCTTTTACTGCCTCTTCTCAGAATCTTTTTGATAGTTCCATTCCTAAGCTCTCTTCTTTAAGTCCAACTCTCTGCCTATTCAATTTCTTCCATTCAAGTAACTTCAAATGTCACCTCGCTCCATAGCAAGACTCCTCAGACTTCTTAATGACCACCATTCACATAGAGATGTAAATCTAAATCACTCATTTCTTCACAATTTAGCCTAATTTCCTACTACTACCCCACTATATTGTATTCTCCTGTTTAAAACTTTCAGTGGTTCTCCACTACCCTCAAAATAAAATCAATCCAACATTCTTATTTTGGGGAGATAGACTCTGAAGTATTTAGAAGTAATCAAAAAATGGATAAAGTAAATCGATACCCTATCAAATAGAGCTTAGGATATTATTCATAGTCTAGTATCTGCTTACCTCATCTCTTAGGTCTCTTCCAAAATGAAGAGTATAAAATTAACAACCAAACCAAACATAAATAGAGGAGCACTTTGAATTCTAGCTCTACCCACATTAAAACTGCCGGTGATACCTTGAATAGGCTATACTCTATCTTCAGCATCCTTGCATATGCTATTTCCTTTGCATGGAATAACCTCCTTTCTCACTCCAGACCCACCTTTAAGATCATTTTATCTGAAAACTAGTTTTAAAAACTTTAAAAATTAGATTTAGCGCCTATCCTCTGTAATCCTATTTACCCTATACTTTCCCTATTTTGGCACTTGTCACATTGCTTCCTTAATTACCTATATCTGCCACTCATCTAGTAGCTCTTTGAGGAAAAGAACTCTATTATGTTAACCAGGGTACCAACAGTTTTTAGCCTAGTGCTGAGAAAACAGCAGGTGATTTATAAATATCTGTTGACTAACAGTAGAGTCGTCTAAATTCAACTTTGTTTTTATGCCTGTAGACTTCTATTAGGCTACTTCAGTTAGTTAGTATATCTTTCTAACCCACAGTTCTTTTGGAAATATTATCTCCTCGGTAAAGTGGGTTTTTCTTTTTTTTTTTTTTGGTGAGGAAGATCGGCCCTGAGCTAACATCTGTTGCCAATCCTCCTTTTTTTGCTTGAGGAAGGCTGTCGCTGAGCCAACATCGGTGCCAATCTTCCGCTATTTTGTATATGGGATGCCACCACAGCATGGCTTGATGAGCAGTGTGTAGGTCTCCGCCTGGGATCCAAACCTGCGAACCCCAGGCTGCCAAAGTACAGTGTGCGAACTTAACCACTACACCATCGGACCAGCCCCGGGTAAACTTTTTTAGATCATCACCTATACTCTAACCAACCCCAACCCTAAGGACCTCCATTCATAGTGCTTTTATAGTCCTTGGTGCTCAATACTGTTGTTACTCTTCATCTTACCACATCATTATTCATCAAAAAGTCACTATCTACTAGACTGTAAATTTCGAGGGCTGAGACTGGGTCTAATTCCCAGCCACACTCCTGATACTCAGCAGAAAGCTAAAAATAGTACATAAAAAATAAAAACATAGATCTTTGTATTCTCAGGATCTAGCAGCTTGCTATGGAATTAGTCAAACATAAATACATAAATATATGCATACATACATATTCTTTGAATGAATGAAACCAATAAACTAATCAATCTTAGATAATTACATGGCCATCTACCTGAAAAAGTTGAATATTTCTTTTGACCAATAATCATAAGGAGTCTAACATTAGAATCTAAAGCTCCAAAAACTAGTTTTAGCTAATTACAAGAATTGAAAATCTGGTTAAGGGGGCCGGCCCTGTGGCCAAGTGGTTAAGTTTGTGTGCTCCACTTCAACGGCCCAAGGTTTTGCCGATTCGGATCCTGGGCTGGACGTGGCACTGCCTGTCAGGCCATGCTGAGGCGGCATCCCACATGCCACAACTAGAAGGACCCACAACTAAAAATATACAACTATGTACCAGGGGGCTTTGGGGAGAAAAAGGAAAATTAAAATCTTTAAAAAAAAAAAAAGAAAATCTGGATAATCAACATATCTCCAGGTTAGTAATTAATAAGGGTTTTCTGTAATCTTGCAAGACTTATAAATTATATTGCAATGATGTTTGTTTAACTGAATTTCTACTACTTTAATGGATATACTTTTGGGACCAGCACAAATATGAAACATGTTTAAATCATTTGAAATATACATATAACATTATTCTACACTTCTGGACATTTAAAAACTTATCAATAGAAACAAAATACAATTAATTGCGCAAGATCCCAATTTATCACAAAGTTGAATTCTAGAAGTCTGCATGTTTGGTTTTTGAAAACTTAAAAACACTTTCTCAAAGAAACAAAGCTAGAAATGTTAACTAAGTTCTCACCAGATCCCACAAAAGCCTATTTGGTGTATGATGTGGTTGCAGTACTAAACATTTACTGTGAAAAGAAGCAAAGAAAAACACCATTGCAGCACAAGTAATTAAGCAAAACAAGGTCAACAAAATTGAATATTGTTTTATCCATCCAAAATGCAAATACTTCTGGGAAAGAATACAGGTTTAATTAAAGGACAGACAAGGAGGCTATATGTGGGCTACTGTGACTACTGGAGGTTCTAAACTGGACTTGTGAGAACTTAGGGCTTTTCTGAGGTTAATAGTCTACTTGCCCTTATATCTAATTTATCTCCAAACATTATGAACCAAAACATACTAGGCCGGACTTTTGGTCACAAATGTAATGACAAAAGGGAAGAAAACAGGCTATTAAGGAAAAGCTTCCTGAAGTATCTGGGCATGAGTTTGAAGGATAAAGTGGAAATATGCTCAAGAGGATGTGTATTATGCTAGAGAGATTACCTGGGTTTGAATGAACTGAGCTACAGCAGTAACAGAAAATTTTAAGTCTGGAAAGTATGGTATAAGCATCCCATATGGTATAAGCCTTAGGGTTAGAATGGCGATAGCAGAGATGCTAGATCAAAATGTCTCTTCTCAGTAAAATGATAGAGTCAATACAGCACAGCTTAATTGCTATCAAGAAGGTTGGTATGAAGTACAGGAGAGTGGGACAGTGAGCAAGGGGGAGAAAAACAACGGATGCTCATGAGCTTTAAAAATTTGGCTGCTCAAAACCCAAAAGGCTGTATTTTCAAATACAGACCTCAGTCCACACTTTGATACATTGTTTCATAGAACCATTAACTTCTGGATGCCACAGAAAATCCTAAAAGAGAAATTAAGAAAAGAAAAAGTCAAAGAAACAGATATGCCCACCATTCAAAATAAACATTAGCATATCTCTTAGAGAGTACAGAAAAGAAAAACACCACCTTGTCTACATCTTCATCTCTCAGCTCAACTTGGCAAGAATCTCACAATAGTGCTCCTTGTATCCACTTTTGCCTCCCTCTAAACTACTTTCCACATTTTAGCCAGAGTAATCTTTTAAAAATTTAAATCTGATCTTGCTACATCCCTGCTTAAATATTCAAGGCCTTCCAACTCCCCTCAGAATAAATTCCAAAGTCCTTAAAATTGCTAAGAAGATGCAGGATCTGGCCTCTGCCTACACATTCTGCCTCTTCTCCTGACACTTTCCCCCTTGCTCTAAGTACTCTGCTGGTTCTCATTCAGCTCCTAGAATGCATTATGTGCTCCTTTTTCTCCTGGACTTTGCACATACTGTCTCTTCTTCCTACAGTGCTGGTACATTCTTCCACTGAGCCTGACAAGCTCCTACTTATGAGGCCTCAGTTAAAACATCACTTCCTCAAGGATGTGGTTCCTTTAGTTCCTTGCTCTATACATTCCTAATGCCCCACTTTTTCCTTTTTGCCATCCTTATCCCACATTCAACTGAATGTAGAAAACTATAATGACTTGCAAGCTCTGTTAGGTCTAGGACATTTTTGTTTTGATCCCCACCATATTCATAGGAGAAGTCGCTGTCACTGGAAATTCAGAAAATTCACACATGTTCTTTCATGGACACATACTAGTTTCAAATTAATGTACAAGACTATTTTTCCCTTGATAAAAATCTGAAACCAAGTTTTCTATTTTATTACACAAAACAGTGAAGAGAAACATTCACTCAATTATTTTACTATTCTGATCTATTCTCCATACACTCAAGTATATTTAATATGTATAAAGGATTGGCTGATCCGCAAATAAATTAACGAATGAATATAGTTTCAACATTATAACATTTAGCTTACTATTACATGGACTTACTACTTTAACTGACGCAATCTTGTCTTCAAAAGGAATGTTTTCATGCTGCCATAAAAAAAGAGAGACAACAGAGAAATATTAACGTAAAGATTAATTTTATGTAAATAACTTTCCCTTTAGCTGTTTTAATTCATTTACACACCATATCTCAATTATCTATATTCAACCCGAAAGGAAAAAGACCTGCTAGAATACCAAGAAGTAAGTGATACTAGTTAAATTGTTCATATGTGATTTTCAACATCTAAGATATAATTCAAAGATAAAACGTTAACTACAAACAAGTAGACATGTGAACATGCTTATATAAATTATCTTTTTGCCAAGCTTGCATCAATTCCAATTTAGTCCTAGTATTATTATCTATAGCAGGTATGGATTGCTTCCCTACATTTGCTGAGTCCCTTCCAGTTAGACAGGACCACATGGATAAGTCTGGCCAATGTAATGTGGCTAGATATGATGCGGGTAGCTCGCAGGCTGAATTTCCCAGGGTATTTCTCTCGTCTCTGGCTTAACCTGATGCAGAGACCGAGAGACTGAACGTTCCAAATGGTACAACTGCAAGATGGCAAAAATTCCAACAGCAGGAATCCCTGAATGACCACGTGGAGCAAAGCCTCTTGCCAACCCACCTAGGAGATGCAGTGCTAAGTGAGAAAAGAACTTCTGTTTTGTTAAGATTGTAGGGTGGTTTGTTGCTACAGCAACATCTAGCCCATTCTCATCAATATACTAGTATAGGTCCTGTCTGAACAGAGTGGACATATATGACTCCGGGCAATTGTAGGTTTCACTTTGAAGACTATAGTAGATAAATAGTCCAGCTGTAGAAAAAAATCAAAATTTAGAGACAACTCTTGTAACCAAGTGTTCCATGTAAAGAATAGAAATCCTTTCAGAGTTAAAAATCCAGAGTGGGGAAAAAAAATCCAAGGTGGAATGGGGGATAGAGGGGGTCAGTAAGAAACTAATTCTCTTCCTAAAACCTAGGTTGAAATGTTTTCCTTAATTTAATCAGACAGACAGTTTTTATTTTTATATCTCTGTGAAATAAAGCTTGCTTTATAAACAGGTTAACTTTTAAAATTCTTGTTAGTCCTGCTCAAGCGTCATTTCCTGAAAGGACTCTTGGGACCATTAATTCAATGGAACTTTAAGGTATGTTATATGAAAAGAGCTTCCTTGGTCAAATAAGTCTGGGAAATACTGGGTCAGGGAAAATCACACAGGTATTTTCCTCCTCCTATGCCATCCTAACCTTGCTAAAATTCTTCCTCAGAGAAATAATGTGTCATGAACTTTCTTTTTTCTTCTTCTGCATAACTCAGTTAATTCAATTCAATCTCTTTCTTCTTTTTCCTTTATTATTTTAATGTAACATTTGATATATACAAGAGCATATGTCACATATATGTAAGTCATAAAGTATAGTAAAAATAAATAAGCATTCATGAATCCATGGCACAAATCAGAGCACTGCCAACACACTGAATGACTTTTGCGGACCTCACCCTCTCTTAATTCCTTGCTTCACCCAAAGGAAACTACCGTCTTAAATTTTGTCTATATTTTGCTTTCTTTTTCACTATATAGTTTTGTCATACGTATATGCATGCTTAGATGATATATTATTTAGTGTTGTTGGCTTTCCCTCCAACTTTTAATTTTGAAAAATTTCAAACTTACAACAAAGTTGACAAAATTATAATAAACACCGAAACACCCTTTCCCAATTGTTAACATTTTCTACACTAGCTTCATGTCTCTCTTTGCACACACATATAGTTTTTCTTTTTTGCTGAACCACATGAAAGTACATTGCAGACATCCTAATATTTCATCCTTAAAAACTTAGGCATGTATCAACAGTTTATGAGATATAGTCTCTCTCATACATCTTTCGGACTTCGTATTTTTTGCTGTTGTTAAATTTAATTTCTGCGACTAAACTAGGTATGTATAAAATGGTATCTTGCTATGGTCTTAATGTGCCTTTCCCTCATTACGAATGAGGTTAAACATCTTTCAGATTTACACTGGGATTTATGCTTCCTCTTCTGTGAAATGCCTGGTCATGCCTTTCCTGTTTTCCATTGGTTTGTCTTTCTTATTAATTTGTGATTCCTTATCTCTCTTGGATGTAAGAGAGGTATCTTCTCTGGTTTATAGCTTGTCTTTTTTCTTTAAGGTATTTATTTTATTTTATTTTTTTAAAGATTGGCATCTGAGCTAACATCTGTTGCCAATCTTTCTCTTTTTCTTTTCTTCTCCCCACAGGCCCCCAGTACATAACATAGTTGTATATTCTAGTTGTAGGTCCTTCTGGCTGTGCTACGTGGGACCCTACCTCAGCATGGCCTGATGAGTGGTGCCGTGTCCGTGCCCAGGATCTGAATGGGCAAAAGCCTGGCCCACCGAAGCCGAATGCACGAACTTAACCACTCGGCCACAAGGCTGGCTCCTTTAAAGTATCTTTTAATGAACAAATACTCAATCTTAAGGTATGTGAATTTATCCATCTTTTATTTTACAGTTAGCACTTATTGTTTCCCAAGTAAGAAATTTTTCCCCACTTGAAGTAATGAAGATATTCTCCTACTTTTTTTTCCCTAAAGGTTTCAAAGGTTTGGCTTCACATTTAAGTCTAAATTCATCTAGAAATGATTTTACTTGATGGTGTAAGGCAGGAGCCCAATTTCACATTTTTCCATATATATAACCAATTGCCTCACCATGATTAATTGGATAGACCCTCCTTTCCCCAGAGATCTTCAATGGCATATCTGTTACTTACTAAGTCTTTGTATATGCATGTGTCTATTTTAGAGCTTTATATTCTGTTCCATTGGTTTGTCCAGCTCTACTAATACCATGCTGTCTTAATTACTACAGAGGTAAAGTAAGTTTTGATATCAGAGAACAAGCCCTTTCCACCTTGGTCTTCAAATCTTTCATGGTTATGCTTTGTCCACTGCTCTTCCATACAAAATTTAGAAATCACTTGGTAAAGTTCCACAACAAATCCTGTTAGGATTTTATTTGAATTATGTTGAACCTATAGATCAATTTGAGAATAACTGACATCTTTACAATATCGTGTCTTCCCATTCCAGAATATAGTACAAATCTTCCACTTAATTATATCATTTTAAATCGTCTTTGAATAAAATTTTATGATTTTTCTGCATACAGCTGTTCCACATTTGCTAGGTTTATTCCTATGTACTACAGGCATACCTCAGAGATACTGTAGGTTTGGTTCCAGACCACTGCAATCAAGCGAATATGGTAATAAAGCGAGTGACGTGAATTTTTTGGTTTCCCAGTGCATATAAAAATTATGTTTACACTATAGTCGATTAAGTATGCAACAGCACTATGTCTAAAAACCAACACACATACCTTAATTAAAAAATATTTTATTGCTAAAAAATGCTGACTACCACCAGAGCCTTCAGCGAGTTGTAATCTTTTTGCTGGTGAAAGTCTTGCAAAAAATGCAATATCTGCGAAGCGCAATAATGAGAAGCGCAATAAAACAAGGTATGCCTGTATATGATTTTTGTTACTATTGCACACAGTATATTTTAAATGTTCTTGAACTCTATATTCCTGGCATGTCGATATGCAATTAATTTTTAACAGCTTTATTGAGTAACTACGATTAATTTTTGTATGTTCATCTTATGGTTAGCTATCTTGTTAAAATTTTTATTATATCTAGTAAATTTCCTATAGACTCTTTGGGGTTTTCTACGTAGATAACTGTATCATATGAAATCTTGAGTTTCTCTCTGTCCAATCCTTACATCTTTAAATTATCTTTCTTTGGCTAAGAACCTCTAATACAAAGTTGAATAGAAGCAGCAAAAATGGATATCCTCATCTTCCTGAGGTTAATGGAAATGTGTCTAACATTTCACCATTAAGACCACTTACTGTAAATTTCTAGAATTTTTAACAGATTAAGTTAGAATATAAAGAAACTTACCTAATAGAGAAAGAATGATACCAATTCTCTGATATTGTTAGGACTTGCTTAATGGCCCAATATGTGGTCAAAAAAGGTTCCATGGGTGCTTTGAAGAAATATATTCTCTGATTTTTCAGTGTATTCTTTAAGTATTGAGCTATAAGTTTGTAAAATCAGCATATTAATAATCTATATGTAGTCTATAAGAGTAAACTCTATGTTTACTAATTTTATTTGCTTCTTCTATCATTAGTTGTATAAGCAGTGTGCAATTCTCCCACTATGAATGAGAATTTGTCAACTTCTCACTGTAATCATATTAAGTTTTGCTTTATATATTTTAAAGGCTAGTTTAGTAAATGCCTACAAGTTTAAAATCTTCTTAGTGATCTGAACCTTTTATCATTAAAAAAATCTGTAGCCCTAATAATGTTTTTTGCCTTAAAATCTATTTAGTCTTATATTAATATGACTTATCTTTCTTTAATAAGTATTTGTCTGGTAAATCTTTTCTCATTTTTAATTAAAACTGTCCCATATCCTTTTGTTTTAGGTATGTCTTTTTAAGCAGCAGAAAGTTCTTTTCAAAACCAAACTGAAAATGTGTTTAGCTGACAAACTTAGACTACTTGTACTTATTTTGATTATAAATATTTCTATCATTTTACTTTTTTTTTGTTTTGAGGAAGATTAGCCCTGAGCTAACATCTGTTGCTAATCCTCCTCTTTTTTTGCTGAGGAAGACTGGCCCTGACCTAACATCCATGCCCATCTTCCTCTACTTTATACGTGGGACGCCTGCCACAGCATGGCTTGCCAAGCAGTGCCATGTCTGCACCCAGGATCCAAACTGGTGAACCCCGGGCTACCAGAGCAGAACGTGTGAACTTAACCGCTGTGCCACTGGGCTGGCCCCTCATTTTACTTTTTGATTTTTAGATCCCTTATATATACATAGATTTTTTTCGTATACATATTATATAAACACTGATTTTTACATGTCTATATAAATGTTTTTGTATACACACACACATATGTATGTACATGTGTGTAGGGGTATGTATGTGTTTGCATGTGTATGTATATATGTGTGTCTGTATAAAACATATATTTGACATTAGATGAGTTTGGTTTTAATTATTTTCTTCTTCTGGTTTGGAATTTACACATCTTAATTCTATCCTTTTGCTTTTTGCCCTTGAAGTTTTACTATGTATCTCTGACTTAAGGTCTAAAGTAAGATAATACCTCAAGGAGTAAAGAGGACAATCAAATACTTTGTGATCATCTTCCTCTGACTATATGCTATTACTGGCCAGTTCTTTAGTAGTGTCTTTTTATAAAATGCAAAAAGACATTATTATTTTATACAGATACTGTTTAGATGTACACACATCTTTACTATTTTCTTTAACCATAGCTTGCTATATTTCAGATCATTTTTTTCTGAATTATTTCTCTCCTTCCTGAAGTTTGTCCTGTAGAAACTCCTTTAGTATAAATCTATGTGGCAGTAAACCTATAGTTTGTGTTTACCTGAAAATGTCCCATATTTCAAGAAGAGAGAAATCTGTATGCTAGGTATCCAAATCTAGGGTGAAACTTACTTTCTCTCAGAGCTTTAAAGGTATTACTCTACTTCCAATACTAAGTCCTCTGGTTTCCAATATTACTATTGAGAAATACGCTTGCCTAAAGCTTAGTTTTCTGCATATAGGACATTGCAGCTATTAGCATCTGTCTTTGGGGCAACCCAAATCTCTACTGTGTGCCTACTGTTATTGTTCTCATTTCTGGTTTTGCTTCATAGTTTGTTCCTTTTTTGGGGAGTGTCTCCCATTTCCTGAAAGTCTAGAAATACATCAACAAGTATATTTTTAATCTAGGATCTAGCTGGTTTGAGGTAGAAGGGGCCCCCAGAGTATCTAGCTTGCCCTTTGGCTGGAAGCAACAGAAACAGGTTTCTTTACTGTAAGACTTCTCAAGTTTTTAATATCCTAGCCTAAATTAAAACCATCTAAGAGGGGATACGATCTCCAGCTCTGCCAAACTTATTTGACCAGAGCTTTGCACAGAACTAGTCATCCACAAAACATAATTTGAAAAAAGCCTGGCTCTAAAGCTTCTTTTAAAAAAATTTGCCTCAATACAGAAAAGAAACAAATTCAGACAATGAATTATCTTTGATACTCCTATTCCACCTAAATAAACCCATAACAAGACTAAAAAAAAAACCCCAAAACCATTAATCAGTTTTTAAAATATTCCAGGCCATGTCAGGCACAAGACATGTATTTAAAAAATAATGATGATTATGCATAATCTCTATCCTCAAGGTGTTGAGAGACAAGAGAAATAAGTAAAATAGAATTTAGCAAATGCTCCACTAGCAATGTGAACTAAACAGTTTCTCAATAACTGTCTCTTTAAGACCGTGACAGAAGCTGGCCCAGTGGCGCAGTGGTTAATTTCACATATTCCCACTTCAGCGGCCCAGGGTTCACCAGTTCGGATCCTGGGTGTGGACACGCAACTGCTTGGCAAGCCATGCTGGGGTAGGCATCCCACATATAAAGTAGAGGAAGATAGGCATGGATGTTAGCTCAGGGCCAGTCTTCCTCAGCAAAAAGAGGATTGGCAGCAGATGTTAGCTCAGGGCTAACCGGCCTCAAAAAAAAAAAAAAACTGTGACAAAGCATCTTTGTTCCTTTTTAAAATGTCTATAAATGTAAATGCATCCTTTTTCTTAATTGTGGGATAACAGGGCACCTCTAGAAAATAAAAGTTGGAAATTTAGCTGTTATAATTAGGGCTCAAAAACAATGTACCATATTGTACCTACTTTTGATTGTAGACTAAACCATTGTAGTTTTTTTCAACTAACCGCTGCCAATTCCATTATTCCAATTTTCAGAAAGTCACACTATTCTAAGGCTAAATATTAAAACTATTTCTCTGAAATCAGAAATCTCTCTACTTTTTAAAAATTTACTAAAGTTTTTTACTTTAAACTGTGATGATCTCATGTCATCAAATAGTTCCAACTCTTCTGTATAATTTTGTGTAGATAAATACAAATGGAAAATACATTTATACATATCAAGTAAAAGGAAAAGTTGACTTTGTCTTTTTCTATTATTCGTCTTTAAAATCTATACTAGCCTTTCCCAGTGGACAAAATCTCTAATAGCCTATGGACTCATCTCACAAACAATAATTCCTAAGAATTCAGTATCCAGTACCATTATCACTATGTGACTAGCTACTTAGCAGTGAAGTCCCTAATTTTTCAACTCCTTTTCACAGGGCAAGTTGATGTGTACAGGCAGATTTTCATCACAAATTCATGTGCTATTTCCCCTACAATTCTGAACTTTCTTGTACTTTACTATTCTCTCCTTGTCATTCCCCACTACTTGTCATGCAGCTGAAGACAGATTAGAACCTTGGATCACTTAAAAATGTATAAACACAAGGATATGATGAGACAATTCATAAAAAAAAAAACTAACAAATTAATTAAGAGACTTATAGAGAGATGTTCATTATTGTTAGTTTCCAAAGATATATTTTTAAAATGAGAAATTTTCTAATAAAAAGAGCAGAAATTTGTTGCATTGTCGTTTTCATTATCCAGCATGATTGCCCAGTGCCAGCAAGGCTGCAAAAAAATTATGCTCTACGCACATTGCTAATTACAGTGTAAATTGAAACAGTTTAGCAATATAATCAATAATTTTTGAAGTGTTTATATTCTACCTTAATATTTGCATTGTAGAGATTCCATCGGAAGGAAATAATTTTACAAAGCAAAGTTTTCACACAAGATGTAATTGGAAATGTCCTTTTTAAATTGCAAAATAAAAAAATTAGAAAACTACAAAAAGTTAAGAAAAAGGAGGATTATATAAAATTACATTATATCCACTCAATAATACAGTGCCATTAGGAAAACACTTAACGTTGATTATATAATAATACAGTGAATTATGATAAGTGGTGGGGAAAGAAGACATAAAATTGTACATGCTAAAAGATTACAAGTATGTTTAAAAAAAGAGACTGAAAAAAATGATGATAAAATATTAAAAGGAGGATAAGGGATATTTTCTCTTTGTTTTCTTTCTAAGGAATTTTTAAAAAGTTTTCCATGGAAAGAATTTATTAGCTCTGAAAACTAAAAGTTTAAGTTAATAAAAAGCTTACCAATACCTTACCCACCACTTCTTTTTCGTATGTTCCTCATAATGGCAAACCATCCCTTTTTTCCCTTGGCCTTTTCCAAAATCAAAGTAAAACTTTCAGTTCCTTTTGTGAATGAGAAGAGGCAGATTCCCCCTATGACTTTTCAGTTGGTTAACTTCTAAAACAATACCCTAATGAAGAGAATAAACAAATTTTACCTTATTTCCTTCTTCTTTGAATTGTGGATTAATTATTTTTACAAAAGAATAAAACAATTGACGAATTCTGGAATCTCCAATAAATGCAATATGTTTATCTACAAGGCAGTTCTTTGCTTCACTGAAATCAACAAAGAAACGTTAATTAAAATAAATAAAATTGGCATATTGGTATTTCAGAGCACAGAGATAGTAGTACAGGATTGTTATACGTAGTTATGTTGCTTTAGAAAGAGATGGTCAGGCTTGTTTAACCTACCAGTCTGTGTATAATCAACTAACTCTCAATAATAACAGCCCTCATTTATTAAGTGTTAAAGATGTAATCTAACCATATTTAAGTGCTTTATGTCCATTATCTCAGAATAACCCCATGAGGCAGCTATCCAAGTTCCAAAGCAAAATCCCTTCACTCCCGGGCCGAGTTCTCTCACCTGACATAACGCAGCTTGGCCAAAGCTCCTTCCCTAATGCTTTTTTTTGGACTCACTCCAACCCCTACCCTCCGTCAGCAGTTCTCTACCATCATACAGAGAAGAAGTACCGCATAGTACATTCTTTGCTTCACCAACTCCTTTTCTCTAGATATTAAGACCCATCCTAGAAAACAAACAACAAAATGAAGAAAGCTTACCTGATTTTGTATTTATGCATCATACAACTGTGAGGTTGCCAAACTTTCTCTCCAAGAAATCTGCCACTTGAGAGAAGGTATTCACATGAATCATTGCCTGTAACAAACACAACAGTGTTGCAAACAATACTTTAAATGCTTTATATGTTGGCTGTCTGACCTCATGTAAACTCTTTGAGATAAGAGAGTACAAAATTTTCCATGTTTCACTATACCTTCTAGGTACATATTACTCATCCATGAGAAGCATAGTAAATATCAATGTATTAATATTTAAGAGGGTAAGAGCCACTAATGACAGATACTTCATCTTAGGGAGACTGCTAACTCCTAAATGCTACATTCACTGCTTTGGCAGTTCCTTCTGCTTCAGGTTTTCTTTCTAGGGACATCATCTCAATCTCAAACTAGCCTTTACGTCTGTTTATCACTTCCACTTCTAGTTGGAAAAGAAAAGTTTAAGGGATAAAGAAGAAGACTTTGGAAACGACTTCCTAATCAAGTATTTTAATACATAGTGTATTATCATATCTGGAAACCTAGTAAATATTGAAATATTTTATAAACCTACTCCCTGATTTTCACAATTTCCCTGTGAGAAAGTATGCTATCCTTATTCTGTAAATGCGCCAACAGAGAAAAAGGCTTATTCAAGAACCTCTTTATGGGGCCGGCCCCATGGCCAGGCGGTTAAGTTTGTGTGCTCCACTTGGGCGACCTGAGGTTTCGCCAGTTCGAATCCTGGGCACAGATGTGGCACTGCTTATCAGGCCATGCCGAGGTGGCATCCCACATGCCACAACTAGAAGGACCCACAACTAAAAATACACAACTATGTACCGGGGGGCTTCGGGGAGAAAAAGGGAAAAAAAAAGAACCTCTTTAAAAATTTAATAAAATTTCATCCTTTTACAATCTTACAAAAATAAACTTAAAACTATGCTATCCACAAGGTGGCTGAAGATACACATGATCAGTATCAGTAACAAATGCAGATTTCACGGTTATTCAGCCTCTCTCTTGATATCTCTTGCCTTCTTTTAGGATAACCAACCAACTCTTCTCAGTTTGGTTGGGACTGTCATAGTTTTAGAGAAAGTTCCACATCTGGGAAACCCCTTGGTCTGTGTAAACTGGGACAGGTGGTCACCCTGTGTCCTTTTGCCATTTTACTGTACATTCACTTTAATGACTGAAGGAGCTAAAAAGGGGTTGGAGGCGTTAAAAAAGTTCCAACATGTCAAATGGATGAAGGAAAAATAGAATGTTTATAGATTAATCATGAGGTTATAATAAAATGTATGTATTATTTAATCTAATCTCTAGTTCTTTGTTAACAGTCAACACCAAGCTCTATTTATTTTACAAATAGTTAAGGTCAGGATAGGGAGTCTGGTAAGAGGGATACTACAGAACAAAAATGGTACTGAACCATTCAGGGTGGGGATAGGGAATACCCAAAAATATTTAAAGTAGAAGAACACATCTCTTCTCAATCCAGTTATCCATGTATCTGGCCAACATACAGATAAAAGGTGATACAAATGCAAGAAAGGGATGCATAAACAATGAAACTGTTGGTACTTCAGTGTCATAAATTACAAAATAAAAGAGGAAGGAAAAGTGAAAATACTGCATTATTGTATTGGTGGTGTAGGGAAGGAAGACATATCCTCTACCTTTTGGGTCCTTCTGGCTGGGCTACTAATTAAATTCACATGAGACAGAATAACAGGAGAAAATCACACAAAGCTTTATAACATGTATACATGGGAGACACTCAGGAAAACTGAGCTACTCACCAAAATAGCAGAGGCTCTCATCTTACATGCCATCTTCAGCTAAAGACAAAGGAGGATGTTGGGGGTAGTGGTTTGGGATTTCAAAGGAGAGGAAGGCAATTCACATGTAAATGGAAAAGCAGATGTTTGGTAAATAGAACTTTGATAAGAGTGGACTTAGCGGGGCCAGCCCCATGGCTAAGTGGTTAAGTTCATGTGCCCCACTTCGGTGGCCCAGGGTTTCGCCAGTTTGGATCCTCAGCGCGGACCTAGCACCACTCGTCAGGCCATGCTGAGGCAGTGTCCCACATAGGAGAACCAGAAGGACCTACAACTAGAATACACAACTATATACTGGCAGGCTTTGGGGAGAAGAAAAAAGAAGGAAAAAAAAAAAAGAAGACTGTCAACAGATGTTAGCTCAGGTGCCAATCTTAGCAAGGATCCTCCCAGTCTACCGGATACCCAGAGTTAACTATGCTGACGGCCTGCCCTGGAGACAGGCCTTTATCTTAAATTTCTTTTAGGGAGTTAGGGGAAGGTCAAAGTTTCTTTCAAAATCTTTTGTTCTTAAAAATAATCAAGCCAAAGAGACACATTTTGAGGTGGCCAATTCTGATCCCCCACAGCGGAAAACTAGATAAGGAAAGCAGAATATCAATTATTAATTTTTGGCAATTATATATGTAGCCTGTGCAGGGTTTTTGTATTTCAAAGATTTTTAAATAACATCTCTGTAAGGAAACTATAAATAATCAGTTCTTAATTCTTCCAATTATTAAAAACTAATTCTAGTCCTAAAAAACAAAATTAAGCTACATAAATAACCAAGGAAGAGTACAGAAAGGCCTATAGGAACACACAATTAAGTTATTTTCCTAAAAACAGCACTCCTGCTACATTCTTTTATAGTGGCTATAGAGCAAAATCCTATTAAAAATCTAGTAAATGTTTAAAATTAGAATGATAATTCCATACTTATTGCATTTCTACCTCTTTAAATACATCTATTAAGCAAAGTAAAAAGTTAGTAACATCTATTTTCTTAAAATAAGAAGTTGGAAATAACTAGGTATCAATTCTATAAAGTTTTTTTCCCTTTTCTTTCTTCTTTCTCTCTTCCTCTTTTTTTTTTGTTGTTATTTTATTTTGGTTTTTTAATAGAAGTCTAAACAGAAACATACCTTGATCAATCTTCAGTGTGTAGGATTATGTAATTTGTTAACCATCTGTAAGCGTTATCAACACCATTTTGTGGAGATAGAAGTACCATACTAACATCTTAAAATAACCAGTGTTTCCTATACCAGAAAATGTCTCTAAAAATGCAAAGTTTTTCTTTCTCTCCTCAATACTACTATTCACACATAGTTCAGCTAGTGGAAAACAATAGCTCTAATGTGATGAACCCATATTAGAAAAACCCCATAGCAAAACAGATTTGAAACTGTGACCAACCAAAAGACACTATAAACACAGTATTTTAGAGACTGTTGATCTTTCCAGGGAAGAAATTCTTAATTTGCTAATGAATGCTAGTTGATGATGACTCTTTTTAATCTATTTTATGATGTGAAGCTTTTTTTATAATCCTTGAATCTGAAATTAATAGTCTCTGTATCATATCAGTGAAGGTCCAGTCAGAAGACAGAAACTATCCCAGCTATCTTAATGGAGAGAATCTAATGCAAAGAATTATTAGAAAAGTAATAGAACTGCTAACTGGACAACTGAAAATACAAGAAGGGACTGGCTTTTTTATATTTGTCAGAAAAATAATAAAGATAGTAGTAATAATAAATACTATTACAATCTGATTAAAAATAAATTACCTTGATCTAGAAAAGAAAACTCCACAAAATTCCATAGTCTAAAACAAGTTCTCTTTTCTTGGGAAGAAAATATTTTTTGGGTCAAATCACTAAATGTAAATCTAGATGTTAAAATAAGTCAATGTACCACATTTTTAATATGTATACTAACTATACGTAAATATCTGCTGGCATATATTTTCCTTTCAAAATTTACCCAAAAAAACTGCAAACAAAAGAAAACAAAGCCTCAGTCATTATTTTCAATTGCCTAGTATAATTTTGATAGCTACCTTAATACAACCAGCATGAGACAAAAGTTGTCAAATGCTCAGATAAATCAAGCTAGGAACACAAGTTTTAAAAAAAAAAAGCAACTAAAGAGAGAGAATTATCTACTTCAGCTATCTCCAATACTAAGATTATCTAGATGAATGGCTGTCTTCCTCTTCACCCTGTTATCTTAAGCATAAGCATTCTAGTTTGTCAATCTAAAGTCTCAGGTTTTTATGTGTGATTTTTCTATAACAGAAAGATACTAGAAGTAAACAAAATAAGCCAAAAGAGAGGTTAAAAAAAAGTGAAAAACAAAATGTAACAACTAAAGAAAACATCTGAGGTGCTAAATAAACTGTAGCTTCCATTTTCCTTTGGATAGCATACCTCTGGCGCACTGCACCTTTAGACTGAATCATCCTCCCAAAGCTGTGTGTGTTTTACTACCAAGCATGAAAACACCACAACATAGCGTTTACAATATGACCTGTGGAATATTTTGTCTGCCTAAAATTCAGCAAGTTATACTCTAATCTGTTCCGAAAAATCACGACTTAAATTTTCTGTCGACAGCTAGGAGTGCCTCATTAAAGTGGTGTCATATAGATCAGGATCTTTCTGAGCAGTCAAAGAAAGCAAAGGCTAAGAGACCTAGAGCTGCTTCTTTGCTTTAATTTCTGAGGCTTCAAAGTCACTTTTCTCCAAAACATGTAATAATATTTAACATTTGCATTAAATATGCTAGTGATAGAAAGGAATTAGATTTCAACAAATTTAAGGCATTTGAAGTAAGTTAACTTTACCAATTAAAAATTAAAATGTATCCAGATTGGCACTACCCTAAAGGTTATAGATACTGATCTCTTGTCACAGAAATGATATTTTTGATCTGTAATCACAATATTAATGGACACTTTATGATTCAGTAATGTTTGAGATTGATAAAATTTAGAAAAAATACAGTTAAAAGAATAATTTTTAAAATGTCATTCTACTATATTATGTGAAAATAATATTAACAATGCAAAAAGACTCCACCTTACTTTCTAAAGTTGAGATCAGAACATGATGTTAGAACATGAAACTCAACTAAAACTGAAAGAACCAAATGCAAGGAGCAAAACGGAAGGAACTAAGGACTCTGAAAAGCTATTTATCCAATAATTCTTCATTGAGTTCTTCCGGTGTGTTAAACTCTGATGATTCAAGGACGAATAAAATACCCTTGGAAGCTCACAGTTTGTGTGGGGGAGACAGATACAAATTATTATAATACAACATGATAAGTATGTACTAATTGCTGTAGAAACACTGAATTCCTAATTCCTACTTCTTTGGTGGTGACATTTGAACCAGGCCTTGAAGGAAAAATCTGTACTTTCAAGTACAGAAAGGTCATTGCTGGCAGAGAAAATCAGATATCTGTGAGATATGGAAGAAGGCAAAGCATATTTAGACTGTGAGACTGAAATTTAGGAAGAAGAAGGAAAAAACAAATAAAGGTAATAAAAAGTAAGGTGGTCAGATTTTGAAGTTTTTCACATCCAACTTTTAGAAAATCACCACTGTACTGGAAAAAGAATAGGAAAACTCTTGGCTGGTATTGTGAGGCTGAATTAGTGTTCCTAAGTGGTTTAGCCCATGTCCCTCTGGAAGATGCTTTCTCACTTCATCTTCTATACATCACTGCTCTCTAAGAAGCCGTGAGAAAGGCAGGCTATCATGTAATGGCATGAGGCAGACTAACTGGGTCCTAGCTCAGTCCGAAACTAACTGTGTACCCTTAGGCAACTTAACCTCTCATGCCTCATCTTTAAAACGGAAATAATAACGTGATTCACTGAATCAAAGACAACTGATTCTAAGGCACATTACTATTTTATGGAACAGTTGGAAAAAATGTTACCAAAGAAATGCAAGCGAAGTTTTGAAAGCTCATCCTGATTATAGAGATGTTAAAAATGGGAAGGCAGAGAGGATGAAACATAACTGTATCTACCTCACAGAATGGCCATACAGACAAAATGAGCTAAAACATGTAACAGCACCTGGCATATAATAAGTGCTCAATGTTAGCATGTAGTGTTTGCCAAGTTTTACTTTCTGTAGTGTGTAATTCTTTCTTTTACTTTCTGTAGTTTGTAAAGCAAGAGCTCCTCAACACGTGTATTCAAACTGCATTCACTCTACCTTGCCTGAGGCATACTCATATCCACACACTGGAGATACTAATATACAGCCTAAAGCTCCACATGTAATATAAGAACCTTGAGTATTCTAAAGATTTTTGATACTGTGATTCAAGCATACGGTTATGTTTGTGTGAAGGGCACTGCATCTGACTCTTTGACACTGCCAAAGCATGAGGATGGCTAAGAAGTTCCTGGTAAGATCATTATTTTTCCCAAACAGTCTCTGGCTCAAGTTCTCAACATTCCGTCTGGGCAAGTACACCCACCAGGTGTACTACTTCACACTCAAGGCACTGAAGCACCTACTGAAGCTGATGACTAGCTTCTGGAGGAGGCTTTATAAACCACCCCAGATTGCTACACTGACTCATAAGGTTCCATCTGACATTCTATTTTCCCTGCTGATGACAGATCTTGAAAGGATGAAATATACAATCTAAATATAATAATTAGTATCCAAATTTATCAGAAGATAAAAGCACAATTTAAAAAAGGGAGGGGGAACTGGATGTTTACCTTTAGGACTACAGCACTGCAGTTATAAAATTTATCTCCACTACCATCACAAATACAAAACTGAGTTAGATTACTGTCCTCTTATACCAAACTAGCATAAAATATTAACAGTAGCTAGAAAATCCTCTTCAAAATTACCACGAATTAACGCATCAACATTGCTAGTTTTATTTTGCTTATGAAAGTGTTGGACTTCTGTTTATTGAATTAAAATGAACCAAAGCCCTGTCAGGTCATAGGGCTGTGATCCATAGGAGGCTGGAGGAGAAAGGCCAAAGGGTATAGAGAATTTATCTTTTTAATTCGATTTAGTGTATTTATATAAAGAGCTATTCATCCAGTATGGTAGTAGAATACAAGATTTTTAATTCTCAAGCACTGGAGAAAACAAAGCAGCAAAACTGACCAACATGTCCTACACTTTGAAAGGTTTCTGAGATGAGAAGAGAGCTCAGATTTCAGTACCCTGTTTACTGGTTATTTTGCCAAAGGGGTGCGAAGTTAAATGGCAACAGTGTTAAATGCGCACCTGTCCATTACACATTACATCTTGACCAATTAATCGAACAGTCACCAAGAGCTCTCCCGACAATGGCTTCGATAATACTACGGGCCAAAAATAAAAGATCATTCATTATTAATTTCCCTCAGCCTGTCAGCCCCTTAGTGGCATTTTTACAGAGAAATTTTTTTAAAAAAGAAATCAATCAAGAAGGACAAGCAAACATCACTTGATTACTGAAAGATAATGCATTCCGAAATAAGGAGGTCATAGTTCCTTTCCCCCATTACTCCAGCTTCAAAACCCACAGCGGAGGCCTCCTTTCAGACGGCTCCCACCTTGCTTTCATTGCCCACCTCAACTCCCGTCAGCCCTTAACTTCTTTTCGCCTCTCTGCCCCAATGACTTTACTCTGAAAAAGCCTGCACGCAGAACCCTTTAAACGTTTCGGAATTACAAAGGCTGGGTGACACCTCCTCCATTTGGCCAAGGGCATCTTTTGCCAGCTGCCGCCCCAGCGGCAGAGGCACACGGGGCGGCCCCTGTGGCTGTCCAACAACAGCTCGGCCCTGCTGTTCCGGGACGGGGGCCGGACTAAACAAAGGCTACAGAGCCGGAGCCCAGGGCGCAGAGTCCGCTACCCTACTCGTGGAGCTGGTGCGCCCCGGCCGAGCGGCCTTGGCCTTCACGCGCCGAGGGCTGGTCCCCAAGGGCCGCCCGTCCGACCTCCAGCCCGCGAGCCCCGGGCCGGCGCGTCTCCCCGGACCGGCTCGCGCAGGAGCCTCTGGGGCCAGGCCCGGGTTGGCGCGCCGACCCCCGCGCAGGCGGCTCGGGGGCCTCGGACCACAGGCCCTCGGCCAGTGGCGGCCCGCCCTGGGGTCTGCTCAGTCGGCCAGTGGCGCCTGGCCCGCCGCCGGGGACATCTGGGGGCACGTGGGGCCCCCGCCTCCCCAAAGGGCCGGGCGCGCGGGCGGCCGCGTGAGCGTGGGCGGGTGTCGGGCGAGGGGGCGGCCTCCAGGCGCCGCGTCGCCGCCTCCTCGCGGCCGGCTGGGGCAGGGGGAGGGTCCGCTCACCTCGGTAGCGGCGGGAGGCGAGGTGGCACGCCGCGAGCAGCAGCACGGCCACCAGCGCCAGCAGCTTGGCGCTCCTCACGCTGAAGTAGTGGTTGATCTCCCGCTTGCCCAGGTTGTAGGCCAGAGCCGCCATCTTGGTTCCTCCATGACAACAGTGCGCGGCGGAGCGGGGAAGGGGCGCCGCACAGGGGCAGCACTGGGGCTGCCGCCGCCGCAGCCAGGCCAGGAGCCGCCGCCAGGCCCCGCGGCCGCCACCCGCGCCGCCCGCCGGGGCGCCTGTCCCCGCCGCCGCCGCGTCCCTGGCCTCCACCTGCCCCTCCTCGACCGCGGCCGTCTCGGCGGCCTCCCCCCAGCCCCGCCGCCGCTGCTCCCCCGTGCCCGTTGCCCCGGCGCCCTGGACGCCTGTCTCCTCCCCTTCCTCCTCCTCCCCTTTAGCCTTCTGCCTTAAGAGCGGCTGCTCTGGCGAGGGGGCTCCGGATGCCCAGGGCGCCGGGGTCACGGGCCCCATGCTGCCCTGTGGGGTCACCAGGTCACGGGCGCCGTCGGGCGGCGGCGGCGGCAGAGACATGGGCCTGTGCGGATATGGGACCAGGGCTCCAACCTGGCCCGAATGCGAGCCCTGGGCTTTCACTTGGCTTACTGACCCAGGTTGGGACAATAAAACTACAGTTCCGGAACAAAAGTACACATCCGTCCGCTCCCCTATTCCCCGACACACCCTTTGCTAAATTTTCTACTTCCGGAACCTGCCCAGCTGGTACGCGAAGACCAACCCCAAGGTCCCCGGGGATTATTGTTAGGCTTTCTGGTGGGTCTGGCAGTCTTTAGCACCCAACCCACCAGTAAGATCAGTCTTAACTCACTTCCTTGGCCCATTTCTCTTGAAACTTAAGTTCTCAGTTGGCTCAGTTCCAGCGGCCCAAGATACAGAATGAGCCTAGCTTAGTGTAGACGTTGGTGAGAAAAGAACCTCATTCTTCATTTGTATTTACACAAGGGTTGGCTTGCACCAACCATAACGTGTGCTCATGACGATCATTCCTGCTCCTAAAGTTGGTTAATGTTTTGTGGTTGTCAATAAAGCGAGCAATCCTTCACTTTTGATAAGCGCTTGTTATTCCTCGCCCTCTTTTTTTTTTTCTGTCTCTCCTGTGCTGCGTTCCAGATGGGAATGGTTATTTACATTGCTTCCCTTTCTGCTGGCCGTGTTTAGAGTGAGTCGTTGGTTATTTGGGGTGTTTTCAAGTATTCTTTACAACTTTCCCATTTAGCCATTCCTGAACCTGTGTTTATAGGCCCGTCTTAAAATTATAGAATGTTACATGTGAAGGGTCTATAGAGATCTTGTCACCCCAATTCGTTTCATCCAAGGACTTTTTATTATGTTTTCATCCATAGACCCCATATCTTGAAAGATTTTGTCGCTTATATGAAATCACATACATCACTGTCATGGGTGAAATGCTAATAAGCAATAAAGTTAAATAAGTGTGCAAACTCTAGGCACTGCTCCCTGGAAATGGTCACTTAATTTTGGCTGTCACTGTTCTGATCCAACGTTGATCACGTGCTGGAAGAATTAAATCAGATATTGTAAAAACCAGATAAATAACTCTGCTAACAGCATATGGTCCACCAATCGCATCCTAGAAATTTCTATGATGTCATTAACAGCAAATTAGAATTTCTGATAAGCGTGGGATAACCAGTGTTAGCCTGCGGGGTTGATTCAATGTCTGCCAAAAGTAAAGAAACTTGACATTTTATTTAATTGCGGTTTCCAGAAGGCTTTCTGAAGTATTGTAAATAGCTTGTGGACCTCTTTCTTCCTTTCCTCTAGTTTAAAGCTAATCCTTCTCCTCTTCTCTGAATCTCTTCCTGTAAGCCTTTCTTGGGAGCGTTGACAATCCCATTAGTTATCCCCATGTCAATCATCCTCTTGCTGTGTCTTCTTCAAATTCTCTCTCTGCTGGCTGTTTCCCTGCCACTGTTAAGTTTCTCTTTTTAGTGAAACACATCCATGGACTCCATGTTTCTGTGTGTTTACCTCTCCATCCCTCTTTCCTTCTCTCACAAATATCTGGAAAAAGTTGTGCTGACTTTGTGGTCTCCGCTTGCTCCACTCCCATTCCCCCTTCTAAATAACTCTCAGTTATGTTGCCTCCTCTCCATTCCCTTGCTATTGCTTTGGTTATGGCATGATCTCTTGCTGAATTTCTTATCGTTTTAACTCACCTTCCTCAGGTCTGGCTCAAAAATCCAATCTTCCTGCCTCTCCACCATACCTCTAACCAGACTGAAATTTCTTAAGCTCAAATCTGATAATGCTGAAAACCAGTTAGTGGCTCCAAGTTTATTTGCCTACCCCTATACTATCCAGAATGTTGACTAATGCTCAGCAAGTTACCTCACCCCGTAATAATCTAATAAAAACAGAAACCATCTGATAGGAACTTTTCAACCCTGCATTACTTAAAAAAAAAACAAAAACACAACAACAGAAAAAACTACCACGCTTTATCCTTTCCCTTTTTTTTAAACCAAATATCTATTTCCCATTGTACCACAAGAGGTCATAGGTCATGGTGATAACGAGGACCAGAAAAGGAGACTGAAATTAGAGCAGCTAGCACAACAGGAGGAGCATAATTTTGAGGTGGACATCTTTTGGTATAAACTGTTCCTACTCTACTGTGTCCATTCATTACTGTTTATACTGATCTCATTTTTTTTGAGGTATAATTGACATATAACATTATATTAGTTTCAGGTATACAACATAATGATTCAATATTTGTGTAAATTGTGAAATGCTCACCACTATAAGTCTAGTTAATATCCATCACCGTACATAGTTACAAAATATTTTTTCGTGGGGCTGGCCCAGTGGCATACGTTTAAGTTCTCACTCTCCACTTCTGCGTCCTGGGGTTCGCCAGTTCAGATACCAGACATGGACCTATCACCGCTTATCAAGCCATGCTGTGTCAGGTGTCCCACATATAAAGTGGAGGAAGATGGGCACAGATGTTAGCTTAGGGCTAATCTTCCTCAAAAAAAAAATTTTTTTTTCTTGTGATGAGAATTTTCAGACCTACTCTTAAAACTTTGAAATATGCAATATAGTATTATTAACTATAGATCTCTTCTGACTTGAAAAACCCCTTCTCCCCCTTCCCAAAGCTGTCTCTTTCATCTGTGTCCTTGATTATATGGATACCATTTCATTCAAGAACCTGGCCTCATATGTTTCCCTTCTTTATTTCTACCTTCAATTTTCCCTCTTCACTGTTTGCCCCGTATTCAAGCTCAAATCCTTCCTATGTAAAGCACCTTCCTTAACTCACCACACAATCTCTCTTCTCCCTTAACCATCAAACTTCTTGAGAGAACAGTCTACGATTACTGTTCCCATTTTTTTGGACTATTTATTCATTTTTTAAACACTTGAAAACTGACTTGTACTTATTACTTTACCTAAACCACTTTTTCATATGTCAACCACATCCTAAATTATCAAATCCCATGTCTTTATCTTAGCTTTATCCTTCTTGATTGTGCAGCATTGTTGAAATATTTGCTTTCTTAAAATCCTCTCTTTTTGACTTCCATGCCACTATATCCTCTGGCTCTCTTCTTCCCTTTCCCATGTGTCTCCAAGAAGAATCCTCTTGCTTTTTCAAACCCCTTAGATAAAAATGCTTTTTAGAGTTCTCTCCTTTTCCTGCTTTTTTTGGAAACCTACATGACAAGTTGGCTTCAACTATCATACTGCATCCATGCATGTAACCTGATTGCTTTCATGTGCTCCAGACCTCTTTCACATATTCAGCTTCACTAATTATCTCAGGGTACCCGAGACTCAATGTCTGGAAACCAGTTTTACTTTCCTTCCAAACCCATGCATCTTGTTGTTTACCATTTAGCTCACTGACACCACTATCCTTCAAGTCACTCCTGCTATTTATTTTTACTGAGATAATGTTGGTTTGTAACATTGTATAAATTTCGGGTATACGTCATTATATTTCCATTTCTGTGTGGACTACATCATGTTCACCACCCAAAGACTAATTACCATCCATTACCATACACATGTGCCCTTTTATTTTTTTCCACTCTTCCCTCTCCCCCTTCCCCTCTGGTAACCACCAATCTAATCTCCATATCTATGTGTGTGTTTGTTGTTGTTATCGTCCACTTATGAGAGAAATCATACTGTATTTGACTCTCCAGCTGACTTATTTTGCTTACCATAATACCCTCAAGTTCCATCCATATTGTCACAAGTGGCAAGATTTTGTCTTTTTTATGGCTGAGTAGTAGTCCATTGATGGGCATTTAGGTTGTTTCCAAGACTCGGCTATTGTGAATAATGCTGCAATGAGCATAGGGCTGCAAATATCTTTTCCGCTTAGTGTTTTCGTGTTCTTTGGATAAATACCCAGAAGTGGAATAGCTGGATTGTACAGTAGTTCTATTCTTAGTTTTCTGAGGAATCTCCATACTGTTTTCCACAGGGCCTGTACCAGTTTATGTTCCCACCCACAGTGTATGAGAGTTCTCTTTTCTCTACATCCTCTCCAACATTTGTTATTTCTTGTCTTTTTAATAATAGCCATTAACGGGGCTGGTCCCGTGGCCGAGTGGTTAAGTTTGCGTGCTCTGCTTCAGTGGCCCAGGGTTTCGCCAGGTCAGATCCGGGGCACAGACATGGCACCACTCATCAGACCATGTTGAGGCAGCGTCCCACATACCACAACTAGAAGCACCCATAACTAAAACATACAATGATGTACTGTGGGGATTTGGGGAGAAAAAGCAAAAAAAATAAAAGATAAAATAAAAAAATAATAGCCATTCTGACGGGCATGAGGTGATATCTCATTGTAGTTTTGATTTGCATTTCCCTAATCATTAGTGATGATGAACATCTTCTCATGTGCCTGTTGGCCATTCGTTTATCTTCTATGGAAAAATTTCTTTTCAGATGCTTGGCCTATTTTCCAATAGAGTTGTTTTGTTGTTGTTATTGAGCTGTATGAGTTCTTTATATATTTTGGAGGTTAACTCCTTATCAGATATATGATTTGCAAATATCTTCTCCCAATTGTTAAGTTGTCTTTTCATTTTGTTGATGGTTTCCTTTGTTATGCAGAAGCTGTTTAATTTGATATAGTCCCATTTGTTTATTTTTTCTTTTGTTTCCTTTGCCTGGTGAGCTATAGTATTCAAAAAGATACTGTTAAGACCGATGTTGAAGAGCATACTGCCTACGTTTTCTTCTAGGACTTTTATGACTTCAGGTCTCACATTCAAGTCTTTAATCTGTTTTGAGTTAATTTTTGTGTATGGTGTAAGATAATGGTCTACTTTCATTCTTTGCATGTGGCTATCCAATTTTCCCAACACCATTTATTTAAGAGACTTTCCTTTCTCCATTGTATGTTCTTGGCTCCCTTGTTGAAAATTAGCTGTCCGTAGATGTGTGGGTTTGTTTCTGGGTTCTCGATTCTGTTCCATTGATCTGTGTGTCTGTTTTTGTCCTAGTACCATGTTGTTTTGATTACTATAGCTTTGTAGTATATTTTTAAATCAGGGAGTGTGATACCTCCAGCTTTGTTTTTTTTCTTCTCAGGATTCCTTTGGCTATTTGGAGTTTTTTGTTGTTCCATGTAAATTTTAGGATTCTTTGTTCGATTTCCATGAAAAATGTCATTGAGACTTTGATAGGGATTACATTGAATCTGTAGATTGCTTTAGGAAATATGGACATTTTAACTATGTTAATTCTTCCAATCCATGAGCATGGATTATCTTTCCATTTCTTTGTGTCTTCTTCAATTTCTTTCAACAATGTTTTGTAGTTTTCAGTGTACAGATCTTTCACCTCTTTGTTTAAGTTTATTCGTAGGTATTTTATTCTTTTTGTTGCAACTATAAATGAGATTATGTTCTTGATTTCTCTTTCTGCTATTTCATTGTTAGTCGTAGAAATAAATGTTGATTTTTCTTGTATGTTGATTTGTACCCTGTAACTTTACTGTATTTGTTTATTATTTCTAATAGTTTTCTGGTGGATTCTTTAGGATTTTCTCTATATAAAATCATCTCTTCTGCAAATAGTGAGTTTTATTTCTTCCTTTCCAATTTGGATCCCTTTTATTTCTTTTTCTTGTCTGATTGCTCTGGCTAGGACTTCCAATACTATGTTAAATAAGAGTGGCAATAGTGGGCATCCTTGTCTTATTCCTGTTTCCATTTTTCACCATTGAATATGATGTTAGCTGCAGGTTTGTCATATATGGCCTTTATTATGTTGAGGTACTTTCTTTCTACACTCATTTTATTCAGAGTTTTTATTATAAATGAATGCTTATCTTGTCAAATGCTTTCTCTACATCTATTGAGATGATCATGTGATTTTTATTCTTCATTTTGTTAATGTGATGTATCATGTTGATTGATTTGCGGATGTTGAACCATCCCTGCATCCCTGGAATAAATCCCGCTTGATAATGGTGTCTGATCTTATTGTTGTACTTGATGTGCTAGCATTTTGTTGAGGATTTTTTGCATCTATGTTCATCAGTGGTATTAGCCTGTAATTTTCTTTTTTTGTGTTGTCCTTTTCTGGTTTTCATATCAGGGTAGTGTTGGCCTCATAAAATGAGTTAAGAAGTTTCTCCTCCTCTTCAATTTTTTAGAAGAATTTGAGAAGGAAAGGTATCAAGTCTTCTTTGAATGTTTGGTAGAATTCACCAGGGAAGAGATCTGGTCCTGGACATTTATTTTTTGGGACGTTTTTGATTACTGTTCTGATCTCCTTACTAGTGATCGGTCTATTCAGATTTTCTATTTCTTCTTGATTCAGTCTTGTAGTTTGTATGATTCTAAGAGTGTATCCATTTCTTCTAGATTATCCAATTTGTTGATGTATAGCTTTTCATAGTGTTCTCTTATAGTCCTTTGTATTTCTGTGGTGGCTGGGTGTCTGCTGTAATTTCTTCTCTTTCATTTCTGATTTTACTGATTTGAGTCTTCTCTCTTTTTTTCTTGCTGAGTCTAGCTGAAGGTTTGTCAATTTTGTTTATCTTTTCAGGCAACCACCTCTTGGTTTCATTGATTTTTTTCCCTGTTTTTATCTTAGTCTCTATTTCATTTATTTCCATGTGATTTTTATAATTTCCTTTCTCCTACTGATTTTGGGCTCTGTTTGTTCTTCTTTTTGTATTTCTTCTAGATGCATTGTTAGATTGTTCATTTGAGATTTTTCTTGTTTCTTCATGTAGGGCTGTATTACTATAAACTTCCCTCTTAGTACTGCTTTTGCCATCTCCCATAAATTTTGGTATGTTGTATTTTCATTTTCATCTGTTTTGAGGTATTTTTTGATTTCTCCTTTGATTTATTCATTGACCCAATTGTTGTTCAGTAGTAGTTTGTTTGATCTCCACATATTTGTGGTTTTTCCATATTTTTCTTGCAGTTGATTTCTAATTTCATAGCATTGTGGTCGGAAAAGATGCTTGGTATTATTCCTGCTAATCTTTGACTCATCTTCTTTCTCCTCTGTCTTATCTAAAGTATGAGTTTTTAATGGAGGGTGTGTTCATATGATGAGCCATTGGATAGTAAGGACAAAGTACTAAAAGTTCTATTTATAGTTAATTCCTGTTACAAAATGATTGAAGAAGACAATTAAGGCAATACCAAAAAACTTTATTTAACACTTCATGAAGTAGATAGTCTCCTTTTGGAGAAATGAAAAAATGGGGCTTTCTAGGATAATGAATAAAGAACAAGGAAGAGAAAAATAGAAAATATCAGATTGGTTGGAGCCACATAGTCAACCTCATTTGGAATGAGAAGAAACAAGGATGTAAGTATAGATCCCAGGGTTGGCTTGGTGTTTGAGGATTGGCTGACTGGATACACTGCATTTCTGGTCAAGTGGAACATTTACAGGGACACAAAAGTTATCTAAGCTTTGGTTTGCTGATGTGGCACCCCGGGGAAGGAATGGTGCTGTCTTGGGCCAGAAAGTCATTTCAACGTTCCTAATTATAATAAAATAAGGCTTCATTAATGTTTAATATGAGGACTTCCCCTGGTACTCTGATTTGGTCTATATGTAGAATCATGTCAAGTGCACTTGAAGAAGAATCCTGAGGGGAGAGTGGGAATTCACACTTGTGGAGAGATTGACAGTGGCTCACTTATTTGTTGACTTTCAGCATAGTGCTCCTATGAGCCTATCAAATGGATTCACAGATTATATTATCTACTGTCACTTAAGCTCACAAAATGGAAAGTGACTTTAAAACATGCTATGGGGAATGTGAATTGAAGATGACTCTAATCACACAAGCACTAGCAAATCAGGAGAGTATACAGAATGGAAGCTTCTACTCCTAATAAAATCTCTTCATCAGCTACATTACATGGTTTAAAAAAAGTATGTGTATACATCAGATACATCTGGATTTATATCTATCTATATATATCTGATGTATACACAGTTTATGTATCGTTTACAACATACATATATATGGACAATTTAAATATGCAAGAAATACGAAAAAAATTTTGAAATTATCAAGATAGTTTAAGAATTTACACCCACGCATTGAAAACTGTGGATCTTGCTGTAAGTATATGGTGCTTTGATATGAGAGTTACTTCTGATATGAAGCCATCAAAATTAATGAGATACTTATAAATTAAGCATCCAAACATGAATTAAACCTCTCTCTTTAAGAGCAAAAAAAGTTTGTGAGTGTGTATGAATGTTTCAGATTACATCTATTAGTTCATTAGTAGAGGAGTACGTATTTTATAATTAAATATCAGAAGTTAGAGGAGTGCGTGCTCTAATTTCAACTGGTATCAATACACAGTCAGAAACCTAGAATCACTTGGGAATTCCCATATCCTTTTTCTTCTGTCTTCCTCAAAGCTCTTCCCTTCTCAGAATGCTCTGGTTTAGGCTCCAACCTGACCATTGCAAACAGGTTTCTACTGGCCTCCTTGCCTCTAATTTCTCACTTTTTCAATCTCTTTTGCTCCTAATTGCTGCTGGAATTATTTGTCTAAGGCTTATATTTGATCTCATCATTTCCCTGCTTAGGAACTTTGGTGGTTCCCTATTGGAACAAAATGAATTCCCAGACTTGTAACATGTTTAAAGTTCTCTGTGTTCAGCCTAAATCTCAGCTTCTTTTCTTCAGCTCTCATTTCATCCAGTCATGATAAACTACAAGCCAGGAACATTAGTCATCTGTCATTTTCCTCTTACTATTCCCTTAGCTTGAAATATTTTTTCCCCCACACCTCATATTCTACTTGTTTAAAATGTTCATTTTTTTCTCCATCCAGCTTTATTGAGGTGTAATTGACAAATAAAATTGTTTATATATTATCGTGTACAATGTGATTTGATATATGCATACTTTGTGAAATGATTACCACAATCAGAAAAACTCTCTCCTTTAAAGACCTGCTTCATTTTGTCTCTTCCGTGAAGTAAGCCCCATGGCTCCTTATGGGGAAATAACTCTTTCCCTCTTCTGATTTCTCATAGTACTTTGTTTCTGTCTATGCTTAAGTATGCATTCAACACAGGCACCATCCAATCAGAACAAATATCTTTCTTACTTGTGCAGAGTGTGTGCATTGGGAAATATCAGTTCTGTCTTTTGGGATATGTCCCACTGTGCCTTATAATCTATTTAGTTATTGTATTTATCATCCTATTTTTCATTCCCCTCCCTCCAGATTTTATGTATTGGGGCATAGGGAGTTAGTACTTTTTGTATTATTTGTAGGGAAAACTTGCAAAAGACTTAAAAATGGACTAAGATATTATGGTTGCCTTCAATGGAAAACTGGGCCTTGTCCAGATTACCTGGTTCTATTGGGTCTCTGAATCTTTTATTGTCTTTAAATTATTCTACATTGCTGTAAATTATATAATACTTAGAGTAATGCAAATGATTCTTGTCCACGGAAATGCAAATTGTATCTCATTGGGATTCAGTTGATTATTGCCTGGATGTTGAATAGTTTTGAAGTTTTACATTTGTTAAGCAAACTTATTCCACCATTCTTAATGCCCATATATGTGTGGTTCTTTGAATTCTCCTTTGAACCAGTTGTAATATCTTACTGGTTCCCTCATTAATTAATGCGTTAAATAAAAGCTTTGACACATGTTCATTTTATATCTGTATGAAAGTCATGCTATATCCTTTTCTAAAAATTATCTTTTAATATATGACTGTGCCTTGAATTTAATAAATATTAATATTTCTTAAATTCAGATTAAAGATCATTCCTGAAGAGCACTGGAGACATTTGAGACACTTTTCTTAGAATTTTTAAGATTACTGGGTAGAGAAATATTTCCCAAACTGAATTTTGGCTGGTCTGAACAAGTGAACTATTTCACATAGAAGATTGAAAGCCTGTTTTTGTCGCAATGAATTTGAACATTGGCCTTTGGATTCTTTGATCAGGTTAAGTATATCCAAAACAAATGAAACAAAAACCAAATTTCTGATTTGTATTTACTCAAATATTCAAAAACTGATACAAAAGAATAAGAAATTCTGATGTATTACTCAATTATTTTATTATGTGTTAGTTTTTTTTTTTTAAAGATTTTATTTTTTCCTTTTTCTCCCCAAAGCCCCCGCTACATAGTTGTATATTCTTCATTGTGGGTTCTTCCAGTTGTGGTATGTGGGACGCTGCCTCAGCGTGGTTTGATGAGCAGTGCCATGTCCACGCCCAGGATTCGAACCAACGAAACACTGGGCCACCAGCAGCGGAGCGCGCGAACTTAATCACTCGGCCACGGGGCCAGCCCCTGTGTTAGTTTTTTTTAATCTGGAAGATTTTACCTTGAAAAAAATTACGCAGAAATCTTCTCAGTAATCATTTGGAAGTTGTATACAGTAAAAGTTTCATTCATGATATAATAGTCTTCAATATAAGAAACATCCTGAATGTGCCTTATATTCACACCTGTCCTTCTTTTCGCCAGATTGGAAAGTGCTTAACAGTCAACCTTAGGTCTCTGGTCCTTTGTCTAAATTCTCTGCTTTTCCTGACTGTATTTGTTTCTCCCACCTTTTCAGCTTCTCTTCTGTCTCCTTTTCTTCTGCTACCAATTGTAGTGTTTCTCAAATATCCGCACTTCTGAGAAAGCTCTTTACTTCCTACCCTAGTAGCCTCATTCTCTACTGGTTTGGACAAAGGTGCAAGCAGAGGAGATGATAAAAAGTAGACAGATTGGAGACAGATTTTAGAAGTAAAATCGACAGAACTTGCTGGCGGAGTGCATGTGGGAGATAAGGGAGAAGGACAATCAAATGTGACCTCTGTTTCTGGCTTGAGCAACTGGTGGCTTCAGGCAAAGACTTACTGAAGTGGGAAAGAATAGAGTGGGGACAAACTGAGCAAGAGTATCATAACATTTCTTCAGTTTCTTCTTGTTTACATTGAAGCAATATGTTTAAAAATTAAAATCCAGAAAATATAATACATATTACATTTTCATTTGTGAAATTCTGCCCCACCCCCCACCATCCTCAATACCCTTTCTCTAGGACAGAAAAATGCATCTCCCATTCCATTCCCAAGTTGCACACTGTTTTTTCCAGGTGAAATCAACAGTAAAAAAATGAAGGGGGAGAGGGATGGTAGTGTGGCAATTGTTTTGCCCTGGATCTTCCTCAAAGGCTAAGACAGATTCTCCTTTCTGTAGAAGAGTTGCTTTAAATTAGCTGGAAATTCACAGTTCACTGCTTTTAAAAGGCGCTGTGTCCCTTAGGGAAGGCGAATGTGACTATCTCCCATTGTTTCTAAGGTAAAGGATGTTAACCGTTGATCAGATCAGACTCCAGCAACTTGAGACTCCAGCAACTTGAAAGGAGGAAAAAAATTCTAAATGACCTGCCTGGTTTCACAGCCTTCTGGCCCAAATGGTACTGACATTTTCATTAAGCAGGTTAAGGAAAACAATAGAGGTTAATTAACTTAGTGGTGTTTCAGGTGAAATGGCTGAAACTGCCCTAGGTCCCAGTGAAGTCTAATGTTGTTAGCAGCATCTTGGCCTTCCGCTTTATCCTATATCACCTTTGAATGTCTGTAAACAAATTAGGATTGCTTTTTGTGTAGGGCTGTGTAGCTCATAGGGATGTGTGAAAATGTATTAGGTAATGTCTGTAGAACACTTTAAATGATTTATTCTTTAGCCAGTTTTTCCTAAGGGATACTTTGTCTCACACACTTCTAATTGCCATCTAGGTAGGTGATAAAGAGCAATCTTCAACCAAACACTTAGTGGGTTGCAGGAGATGACTCATAGATCTTTTACTCCAAGCACACAGAACGGGTACTTACATTTCCCATCAAGAAATTCTGCCTTTCTAACTAGCATATTATTTTTTTGCTGACATTTAGATATCATTTTTGGTTTGCAGAAGTGGCAGGTATAACTTTATGGTGGTTAGAAAAAAGTTTTTACTACGGGGGTAGAATAATGTAGTAAAAAGAGCGTAGGTTTTGAAAGAAGAACATTCAGGTTTGACATCTGGCTCCACCATTTACTAGCTCAATAATGTGGCAAATCATTTTACCTGTTGAACTTCAACTTTCTTACTTGTAAAATGAAGATAATAACACCTATCACTCAAGGTTGTTTTCATGACTGAGTAATGTATAGTTTTTGACACTTTGACGCTCTATAAAAGAGTTTTTCTTTCTTCCTTCAAAGTTCATTGTCACTGGTAAATTCACCAGCAGTTGTTCTTAAATTTGTTCCCTACCAGTCAATATCTACCAGTTAACATAGGTCACAGAGAACAGGTGTTTAATTAATGGAAAGTAGCCAAGTCAAGCACAGATTGCTTTAGGTAATTAAATAATTCTTAGTTTGGTCTGTTAAACAATATTGAAAGGTCCTGCCACCACCTTTTTTGCCTTATTTCCAAGTTTTAAATAATTTTGCTTAAGTTCACTCTTTTGATCATAAATAACTTCTAGAAATTATTTTTGATCACACACACAAAAGGCTGCTTTCATTTTGTTTTGGCCTGATTGTTTACACAGTTCAGCAAGAGGTATTAGCTAACCATATATGCCTCCTTGAGCTTTTGGTGGTATTGAGCAACTATAGAGGCCAAAGAATTAAATTTCCCTGAGTGATTTCATTAAAGCATATAGGATTCAATAACTTAAAAGCATCTATTATTTATTTTTTTCTTATCCCAGGATTAGGAAACCAAGCCCAAGAAAATCTCTCCACCAAGATTTCACTTTCATTGCTTATAGATTCCAGTGAATTCCTTTCTACCTGAAGTCCCAAATACCCTGAGGTTCCCAGCCAGCCAGTAAGTGATGTTGCTTATGACCTGTGAGGCTTTAACTGTAAAACAGGTACCAGTTATCTTGGGTGGGACTTGTAGTCATTGCTTTCACACATAAAATACAACACTTGCTCCTTAATGATGGGATTTCCATATCTGATTAAATGTCATTTATTTTCAAATAGGACTCTCAGGTGTGACCTTGTATGACCGCATCAAAATTGAAGACAATAAAATTCTCTGTTGATGTGCAATATATAATTTTTTTAAAAAGATTTGATACCTGGTGAAAGGAAGAGAGGCTTCTTACTGACCCTGAATAGGTAACTTTATTTCCATGTAAGGTATGGAGACTTAGTAAAGGTATTTGGTTTTAAATTCTAAAGGAGGCGCTGAGAATTAGAAGCCATTTTAAAAGTTTCTTTTGATGTTGAGAGTTACATTTGATGTTAAAAGTTAGAGCTCAATTACCAAGTAAAAGAAAGGACTTGATACAAACAAAAGAAAATAGACAATTAACAAATAAATGCCAACAGTATTCCAAACCTAATAAATATAATTAAATTTCCTTTATCAGTTCATTTAGTTTTATGTATTGATTTCTTATTCCGCTGCATCTTGGGTCATCAGGCTACTTTCTGAACTAAAAAGAGTCCTGGAAATCTCAACTTGTTCCTACATTTGTCTCACATTTGTGCAAACAATGGTATCTTTATGGTCCAAAGGTGTTACTCATGAGCCTATTCACTGAAATATCAACAACTAAAAGCACATGGTATAGTCCTTTCCATGAAATTCTGAGATTGTCCTTCTTTGTTGAAGATGAAAGTTTTAACCTGTGAGCCTTTTGGCAAGCATCAGAAATCACCTGTCAATGACACTAAATGATTGTAATTAATTTATTGGGGTAACCAACAATGTCAAAACCAAAGGCAGTAAAATTCTCTGTTGAGTGCAGCACATAACTGTTTTTGTAAAAATTTAATCAATGTTTCCCTGGGAGTAAGAATGTGTTATGGACAGTGAGATCACGGACAAATCTCCAGGGTCTTCCGATTCACTCTGTAATGTGTACAATCTCAGAAAAATATATATGAGTAAGATTTTATCTATAAAATTTACCCCTTAATTTGACCACTTTTTTTGATCCGTTCTTACAATAGTCTTTCACTAATCAAGAGATAAAGAACATGTCAAGAAAACAATTATTTTGGGTGCCACTACTTTTATAAGACAAAAGTATAAATCTTCATGAATTTCCACTGGCCCAGTGGGAAATTTCAAAGAAGTTTTATGTGTAAAGAAAATCCTGAAAATTTTATTTTTCTGAATCTAGGATATGATCATGGGAAAGAAAAATCAAAAGAGTTGTCAGTGCTTGATCTTAGATTGCCTCTGAAGACAGGGTCAGGTGTGCCTGAGAAACAATAAATTGGTACCTATTAATCAAAGTGATAATACAATATTCTAAATAACAGGAAGAAAGTAACACAATTGAAAAGAATCTTAGCTCTTTCAGAAATGAGGAATTTTATGTTTTTGTTGCTTAGTAATCAAGGACTTGACAAAGTCAGCAGAAGACATAGAAAACTATTCTGGTGGGATATAGAGTTTCCACCATGCAGAGGGATCACACAGAATGGAAAAGAATAACTATTTACTATCCCTTGTTAAGAAAAGACCAAATAGGGGCCAGCCTGGTGGCATACTGGTTAAGTTCGTGTGCTCTACTTCGGCTTCCTTGGGTTTGCAGGTTCAGATACCGGGCATGGACTTACACACTGCTTATCAAGCCACATTGTGGCAGTGGCCCATGTACAAAATAGGGGAAGATTGGCTCAGATGTTAGCTCAGCAGAAATCTTAAGCAAAAAGAGGAAGGTTGGCAACAGATGTTAGCTCAGGGTCAACCTTCTTCACCGAAAAAGAAAAAAAAAGACCAAATAGTGTAAGATAAATTGTCATTTTAATATATAGAAGACCAGATTCTAGTTTTCCATTAATATTATATTTAGCAGTAAAAGGATTTATGAGCTCCCCACCCTACTTTTTAAATTATCTTGCAAGTAAACCCAACAAGACTGAGTGAACTTTGTCAAAATTTGAATACATTTCATTGCTTATTTTCAGATTCACCATTTGCAGTGTGAGGCAAATACAATTTTTTTTTTTTGCCATTCTATAACTTTCTATATCTATTCAAGTTTTGTCTTATATATAATGGAATATTAGCCATAAAAAACAATGAAATCTTGCCATTTGTGACAATATAGATAGACCTAAAGGGTTTTATGCTAACTAAAATAAATCAGATGGAGAAAGACAAATACTGTATGATTTCACTTATATGTGGAATCTAAAAAGCAAAACAAAGAAAACAAAACAGAAACAAACTCATAGATACAGAGAACAAACTGGCGGTTGACAGATGGGAGGGGTGGGAGGTATGGGTGAAATAGGTGAAGGAGGTTAAGAGGTACAAACTTCCAGTTATAAAATAAACAAATTGTAGGATGTAATGTACAGCACAGAGGATATAATCAATAATATTATAATAACTTTGCATTGTGACAGATGGAAACTAGACCTGGCTGTGGTGATTGTTTAGTAATGTATACCAGTGTTGAATCACTATGTGCTACACCTGAAACTAACATAATATTGTATGTCAATTAAACTTCAATAATAAAAAGGATTTATCTTACACAATCCTTTTTCACATTCTGGAAGAACCAGGCTTTTTTCTTTAAGACAAAACTACTCTCGTTTCCTTGAAAACAAAAATACATTGCATTACCCTGCATTCATGATTGTGCTTTTCTGCCATTATTGTTTCAGTATAGTCCTTGATTACCTATATGAATTGTAACTTTCAGTCAAATTAACTAGTTTGTATCTCATGGAGAATACTGGAATGGAGTGTAGAAGTATCTATCATACCCAATTTAGTAAATTATCAAAACTCATGAATACACACATAAAACCCTCTAGAGTCACACACATCCACTTTTCACCTTTTTCAATTAGCAAAATGAACACAAAAATGAACATGACCAACAAATATATCTACTGTAAGAAGGAAAAGCATATATATTAGAAATATATTGAACTAATTTTGCTTAGGAATTACCTAGATGTCCAAGGTTATGCATTAAATAACTTGATTTAAGAATAGTCCAAGTTTTAAAGTTAAATAAGGATCTTGGTGATGTTAAGTTGATCTACTACAACTTAGGAAATTATCTATCAGAATTATACTTTAAGAATTTAGACCATTTGTATTCACATAGCTTAATGATTAGGACTGAGAACTGAGATCCCCTGTATCAATTTGACTTAATGCTTGTTCCAGGAAACTCTTGCCCAGAAATATAAAGCTATAAACCAGTGAACAATTTCACTATTTGCTTCAGGAAACTCCTGAAAAGCAATTTACCCATACAGTTTGTTCATTCGGTCAAACAGCTCTATCTCCTATCAGGATAACAGATTGCTCCCTTGGCCAGATAGGTAGCTTAAAAAAACGTTTACTTATCAAGACTCGTGTCAAGAAGCTGGCCTTGCTACGTTCCTCAATCCTAAACTATTATGTCAAGGACTGTCCCCCATCTCAATTAGTTTTCTGTCTTGACAAATCTACCTTCAACTACTTCAGCCCAGATCCCCAAGCCCTATAATTATCCTCCCCATCCTCCCCATTTTGAGACATTACTAGGATCTTTCAAGGGGGTGCTCTCCCTTACTGCAGTAGGCCTAATAAACCTAGCTTTGGTTGATCGACAGAAACTGTGAGTTAATAAATGTGCATTGCCTCAAGCTGAGGAGTTTGTGGTAGTATTGTTACACAGCAATAGCAAGCTAATACAACCACACTGATAAGACCAGGGAAGAATCATATAGCTGTTTTCAAACCAAAAGTTATCAAACCAGCCTAGTTTGTAAAAGATTCAAATTTGTTATATGAACTTGTGTTTACCAAACTGCTTCTGATCTTGTGGTTTCTATAAGAATTTTTTAAGCCTAGTTTTACAGTCCAATTTCTTTATTTCTTGAGAAATTTGGGAATATTAGACTTAGGTAAGTGCTTATTTTTCTTTATAAACCAATTAGAATGGAGCTATTTGGATTTGAGGGACTTCTAATTTAATTTATTTATATACTCCAGAGGTAGGAAAACATCAAACACACAATGAGAGGTAAAGGTTTTTCTTAGTTACAGATACACAGACTTGCTGAGAGCTTGCAACTTTAGTTCAACAACCTCAATCAGAGGTTAACAGTAAACGCAGAATCATAAAAACTCACCATAGTTGATCTCAAAGAGACATTGTAGCTTCAGTGAGCATAAAATGTTTTCTTGACTGAGTTGAGTACACATATAGTCGGAGACAAACAGCAAAAAAAAAGACTAGCAAACCAGATTCTTTATCATCTCTCACTTAACAGATATCCATTATATCCTGAGAGAGATCACCCAATGATCAGATCATAGAACCAGATTCTCAAATTCCGCTGTCACCAATGAGGAATAACTTGCTGGATGTGCACAACCAGACTTACATATACACAGGGTGCATCCTTAACTATGAAATCAAAACTGTCCCAGTGGTCCGAGGTACCTGCTGGTCCACGAGTCCAGCTGTGCAGTCAGACAAGACATGAACAGATGAATAGTCTTGGCCAAGAATCAGAAAACAAAAACAAAATCTCCCACGGTGTACTCAGAAAACAGGATTTAGGCTGTTTTAGTATCAAAGAGTGTACATGGGGAGTAAACACCCATGTATGGCCAAGGGGCCATATTACCGAAGACCTTGAATGTTAAGAAGTCGCAGTGTATTATTGTTGAATACGTTAAAATATACTTCTTTTTAAAAAGATAAAATCATAACTTTCATACCAATAAAAAACGAATGGATGTTAAAGATTTTATTTAACTCATTAATGGGGAAACTACTGAGGTATTACAAGTTTAGGGAGAATTTAAAAAAAAGGCAAATTTACATTTACAAATCAGCAGTATTGAAATCAATGTGCAAATGGAGGTAAAACTGGCCTCATGGGGGCAGGTGGGAAGAGAAGAAAGTTAATGGACCAGACAAAATTTACACAATTATAGACAATAATTATTGTGAATGATTGTCAGTTATCTACAACTTACAGAGTTGTGAAATAACTCAAGGACAATGAAAAACTAGAATCAGATACCTGGACGGGTACGATCTAAATAATACACACTTTTTTACACGGAAGCTTAATTTTTCCCCCATAATGAGCTTGACTGGCTTGAAAACGGGAAAGTGAGAGGACAGGTTTGAGGACTGCTGTAGGGGTAGAAACTGCACAGTCTGGTAGTCGCTTAGACGTAGTAAGTGGGAAGGAGGATTCAAAGATCATCCAATACAAGTGCGGCAGTTGCCAAAATGTTTAGTGGTTGCTTCCTGTGGGCTAGGTTAGTGACCTGTATGGTATTGGGGGCAATAAAGGGAAAAGCAGGGAAATGTTTTAAGAAGGGATCATTTTAGAAACTCAAGTTCTGTGATGGTTAAAAGAAGTCTTGGTGGGAGGACATTGCCATTGTCTCCATCATCATTAGACCCTCCTTTTTAAGGCCACCTCAGATAAATAATCATGCAACCTAAGTGAAAAGAGTAAGCTTGCTCTGCCTGGCAGCTCCTGGCTTTCCCTTTTGGAATTGACTTAGTATATATCACCTTTTTTGATGCATTTGATTAGGAATCATTTGTGGACCTACAGAAAAAATTCAGGAGAGAATTTAGGAAAGTCCTGAAAGGAACTGAGGGAGACATTGCTCAGTACTTTTCTTTTTCCCTGGTGTGCATTTGATAAGAGAATATTCTGAGCTAAAAAAAAAGATGTAGGGAGAGGAACTGAAGAGATATCCTCTCTTCTAGAAGTTTGGGTGAGAAGGAATTATGTAACCAGGGATCTTTTTCATATTAAAGATATAAAGAACACTAGGTTCTTTGTTTGTAGCTATATTACTGTTTGTTTAGCTTCAGGTCCTCTGAAACTCAGTTTCATATTAAAGATCTGCTCTAAACTAGTCAACTTGCTCTTCTGGTTTCCCAATATGTCAAAATTTCATCTTAAATTAATAATCTCTGTTTACCCCACATATGGATATAAGGTACTACATTTTTTTGTTTCTTCTTTGAGAAAGAAAAGAAGGAAGGGAGGGAGGAAGGAAAGGAGAGAAAGCCGAGGGACGACAGGAATAGAGGAAGAAGAGAGAGACAGAGAAAAGGGGAAAAAAGCCTTGATTCTAGCTCCACTTTGGTCACTAGATTGTTACAGAAGAGTTAGTCTGGACACTCCTGAGAACCTAGGATCCCCTTTATCCTGTTCTGAGCACAGAACAGTAATAAACTGTTAGTAATAAAACCCTCAAACTACCACTTTTCTTAAACTCTGTTATTCTTTCATTTATACTATCTGTCGATAAATATTATTCAGTGCCTCATGTGCCAAGCCCTAAACTAGAGGCTGGGGATATGATTGTGAATTAAGACTTCCTTGCTGTCTTTAAACATTTGCTCTGGTGGGAGGTGCTAAGAAATAAACAGACATAAGTAAAATAAAACGTAATACAGGACAGTAAGTAAAAGAGACCTTTTTTTGTTGCTTCTAAATTGATGGCTAGAAGCCAAATCTGAGGTTAAAGAATGCGTTGAGTGCTCTGGATTCTAAAGTCAACAGCAAAGAATTGGAGACAGACATCCCCTCAAGGCTTGTGGTTGCTTAAGTAATTCTCCCAAAAGTCAGGCCAGCTCCCCTTTCTTCATTCCTATGCAGTCTCTCTGAGAGGGAATTAGAGAGGAGAGAGAGAGAGAATCAGCCTCCTAAAGTGACACGGCTTGGTATTTTCGTCTCCTCTATTGGTGGAGCTACGGAGGTATCTCCTGAAAGTCACGTGAGTGTTTGTTAATCCCCAAAGCCAAGAGAGGGGAGCTGCAAGAGAGCCATCCTTAGAGATCGGGGGTATCAGCCAGAAAGCGAGACTGCGTCTTGTTTTTTTATTGGATCTTCTGCTTATACATGTCCTTGCTGATCTGTCTCCATGCCATTTTAACACACAGGAAAAAAAATTGGAAACAAACGGCAGAAGAGAGAGAGAGGGTGTGGCCTGTCCTTGAACCTTTGCACGGCAAATATATGAGAATGTTCCAGTTCAAATAGACACTACAAACTGTCACTGGCCCTGAACTGGCCCCTGGTACCTCAGTTGGTGAGTAGGTCTTGATACCAAGAGCTTTGTGGTGACTGCTAAGGTGACTGCTAAGCTGCTGTGGGAAGTTTGGAAGAAGCTAGTCAGCGTGAGATTGTCTGTCAGAGATCCCTCAGGGTTTTCTGAAGGACCAGCAGTTGGAGGCTTGCTGCAAGGTGAACATCAAAGGCCATGTATTGTTACTCAGAGAAGTCTCAATGACCAAGAGAGAACCCCTGGCAGGCAGCCAGTTACATAAGATGTTGGCTATCTTTCATATTCTTTTCCTTTTCATCCCCAATTCCAGAAACCCTAATATTGGAAGGAATGGAGAGGAAGTGTGAAGGAGGATGTTGGGAAGAAACATCCTGAGAAAGAGAATGAGACTAAAGGTTAAAAATGATCCAGACTGAGCAGCCCAGTGGCACAACCTGGTTAAGTTTGCATGTTCCACTTTAGCAGCCCAGGGTTGGGATGCCAGGTGAGGACCTACTCACCGCTTATCAAGCCATGCTGTGGCAGGCATCCCACATATAAAACAGAGGAAAATGGGCATGGATGTTAGTTCAGGGCCAATCTTCCTCAGCAAGGCAAAAAAAAAAAAAAAAGGGAGAATTGGCAGCAGATGTTAGCTCAGGGCTAATCTTCCTAAAAAAAAAAAAATGATCTAGACTGGATTTTTAACAACTGAAAGTGACCCAACTGCTTTGAGAGCTGCCTAAGTTAGTGTTCAGAGGCAGGAGAGGAAAACTGAACAGAGCAAAGCTGAACGCACTGACTGGGGAAAAATTAAAACCATTTCATGTTTGTTCCTCCAAAGAGTTCAAACTGTAAGTAAACTGATTACAAAGAAGTGGGGAAATGTTTTGTTGGTGTTAATGCTATGAAGCAAATGGAGTAATAAGTAGACAGTAACTATGAAGATGGGAGTGGGTAGAAGGCTATTTTAGCTGTGGTGGTCTGGGAAGCCTCTTTGGGTTGAGAACTTTCATGATGAGAAAGAGCCACTCTCTCATTCCAAACTCAGAGGCAAAGATGCCCCAAGGTAAGATTGAGAAAGAAGGTCAGTGTGGATGCAGTTGGGTTAGTGAGGCAGGTGGCGATAGAAGATACTTCTGGCATAGTGGCAGAGGTCAAGTAACAGAAGGCTCTGAAGGCCATGGCAAAATATTTTGATGGCAACTTTGCTGTCTTCAAAAAAATTTTCAAGTATTTTCTTGGCCCTAGCTGCCTTGTAGAAGGCTCTGGATTTGTTAACCTAATTCTATTACTAGATCACATGTAGCACATAATTCTAAATTCTGGTCTCAGAGGTAAGAAACTACTAAGACGTATTTGTTTTCTTATGACCTCATTGCTACTACTGTATCAAGATAGTTATAAAAAATTCATTCATTTATTCATTTTTATCTCAACTCTGCAGACCTGAGGGTTAAATTCTTGCCCATTATGGGGGTGCACGTAATTAAGGAGTTATAATTGACATCCAGATTCTAGATGATATATCTGTTTGCTGTAAGATTGAAATGATGGGTTGCAGTGTTGTTGTAAATAGGTCATATTAGTCATGCCCAAAGAAAGGAGAACAAACAATTAATTTGTTAGCATATAGAAAATGTGTGAAAAATATTGAAAGCATGGCAGCCAAAAGTTCTATTCTTTGATATTTATGATTTAAACTCCAGAACAGGAAAACTTTCCTCTTGGACTTATCTTTATACTCCAGAGATGGAAATCTCTGGCAGGACTAGTATGCGCTGTCACTCATTAGAGCCCGCTTCTTCCACAACCATGTTAAAGAATGCACAGACCGAGAGGGACATGTGCTCAAACCTCTCGCAGCAATGTGCCTAGTTCTTCTCTAATGTGAATTACAAACCTCTCAGCACAGTCCTTAAACTTCTTCCTTCGACACTTATGCAAATAGTCACTCTGAATCCAACATGATACCTTTTAGTTAATCGTGGAACATTAGGTATTGGAGCTGTCTCATGGAAGAAACTGAGAGAAAAATTTCTGTTCAGTATGGAAATAACTCTATAAAGCTCATGATAAATGAAGGCTTATGAATAGTATATCAGTTATTGCAGTGATCGTTATAGCAGTATATTTCCTTGGGTTCTTATGGGAAATTACTTTCTTTGGCACATTCTTGGGAATTATTTCCTGTGTTCCATTAGCTCTGCGGGATGACATCCTAAGATGACGGATGCAGTTCTATTGTTTTGTTAGAGTGCTCTATAACTGCTCTTAGAGCTCCTTGTTTGAATGCATATTATATTCTCTTTGAATAATATCTGAGAATATGATTCATAGTTTAATCTTAATGTTTTCCAAAAAAATCACCTAATGAACAAGAAGGGAACCTGTTCTGGTGGAAGCAGTAATAAACAGCAGAGCATGTAATTCTTGTTCGAGTCCTGATTCCACTAAGAAAGTGACCTATAGCAAGTTACTTTAGCAATAGTGTCTGTTTCTTCATCGATACCTTTATTTTTAAAGTCTCCTTCAGTTTGTGTTTTCTATTATCCTGAGATTTTCAGCATTTAGTGAATATTAACTCTGTAACTTAAAATGCTGTTGGGGAGTCAAAATTAAAGCACAGAAATCATGGCAAAATATATAACCGAGTACTGACTTATACAGTGTGTTAGTAAGGGATATTGGTTGTAAGCAACCGAAGTCCATTGGCTAAATTAAGCAAAAACTGAAGTTGTTTCAAAATATATCAGAGGCTCTCAGAATCAGTTGGAGGCTAGGTAGGGGAGCAGGCTGGGGAATGGGGAGGCTTCCAGGAAGCTGTGAAGAGCAGAGAAGCAGGAAGTACAGCCACCATATCATGGCTGGAACAGTGCGGTCAGGATTCTGCTGTTATGTTGACGCTGCTGTATATGACTGTGAATCATTCGTTTTGTTCTTGCCTCACTTGCTCAGACTCAAAATGTAGAGGAGAACATTCAATAGGCTGATGGTAGGTCACTTGCCCACCCTCTGGCTGGACTTAGAGATAGGAGCCTGACAGGGCAGGCACCTACAATTACTCTTCAACTACGACCATACAGAAAGAGGGGAAATCATTCCCTAGAAGGATGTTAGAGTGCTCTTAAGAAGTAGAATGGCTAATGACAAACGTCCACTATATATTAAATTGCAGAGACTAGAGAAGCTAGTTCTGTTTTTACTGGAATTATTGAAAGACTTCATGAAAAAGGGTGGATAAATAGAAGTTGAGATGAGGTTGATGAAGGGAGATTAAAAATGCTACATGAAAGAAAGAAAGAAGAAGAAAACAAAGAAAAATGTATCTAAACCACCAAAATTAACTGTGTGGGACTTTCAATATTGTTTCTAATCAGCTACATTGCATCTTTAGTTCTCAGAGGAACTTTATGGTCACTGGTGGCAAAGAGACAGTGTAACTCTTGGCATAGACTATACTTGCAAAATTGTATCTTCTAGTCAGAGATCACTATCACTCTTTGCCCAAAGGCATCCTGAAAATGCACATTTTCCAGGACACCGAGGACTTTATGTTTCCTCAGTCTCCCTACCCGTTCAGAAGATACATCATCCCCTACATTATAGAAACAATAAACACAAAAATAAATTTTGAAAGAGCTAATATAAGAGGTAAGAAATTATACACTTTTTTTTGAGGAAGATTGTCCCTGAGCTAACATCCACTACCAATCTTCCTCTGTTTTTCGTATGTGGGACACTGCCACAGCATGGCTCGATGAGCGGTGTGTAGGTCTGCACCTGGGATCCAAAACTGTGAACCCCAGGCTGCCAAAGTAGAGCACATGAACTTAACTACTCTGCCACCAGGCCAGCACGCAAGAAATTGTATGCTTTTGTTACAGATACCATTTATTATTTGTGTAACACTTTTTTCCCTCCCTTTTCATCAAGATATTATTAATGAATTGGCTTAGGGTGGTTTATATGGTGATATTTCAGCAGCCATCCCTTGATTAACTAGTTTCAAAGGTTATTAATGATCAATAGGACTATACATAGGACTTCTGTGGCTGATATTCAAGTTAAATTTTGATTCTCTTTCACCCATAATGTAGTTAGAACTGAGTCTTATAGATCTTATTTCATTTTTCACAGAAAAAAACACACCTTTTTATGGTAGCAACATGAGAACAAATGAAGATCCCCACGTGTCTCTGTCTCAGCACAATTTCAAATAAACACATAAAACCTACTTCAAATATAACACTTTCTTGCATATAAATTTGGGGATTCCTCTGTTCTAAGTGTGCATATTAGGGACTCAATAAATATCTGTTGATTTAATTCAAAATACATCTGGGAACTGATAGAGAAGTGCTTCTTCATGTTGGCTGTCATGAAATTACATTACTATTGTTTGCGGTAGTCCTGTAAAGTAGAGCTCTCACTTTCCCCCAGAAACAGTAGGAAAAGCAAACAACTCTCTAGGTAACATGGGCAAACATGAATAAAATATTTTTACAGTATCCTACCTTGATGATGGATTTGCAAATCTGTCTGCCTTCAGATGTTCAAGACAGAGAAAAATTGCACAAGACAAAAATCTTGTAATTCCTTATCAAAAATGGTGAAAGTAAACATGTATAATAAATTGGAACAAGGCTGTATGTCTGCAATATTTTTTAAAAATTTTATTGAGGTCATAATAGTTTATAACATTGTGAAATTTCAGCTGTACAGTATTATTTGTCAGTCACCATATAAATGTGCCCCTTTACCTCTTATGCCCACCCCCCAACCCCCTTCCCATCTGGTAACCACTAATCTGTTCTTTTTATCCGTATGTTGGTTTATTTTCTATTTGGTTTGCCAATATTTTGTTGTGGATTTCTGCATCTATCTTCATCAGTGATATTGGCCTGTAGTTTTCCTCTTTTGTGTTGTCCTTGTCTGGCTTTGGAATCAAGGAGATGTCGGCCTCATAAAATCTGCCAGGAAGTGTTCTGTTTTCCAACTTTTTGGAATAGTTTGAGAAGGATAGGTGCTAAATCTTCTTTGAGTGTTTGGTAGAATTCACCAGAGAAGCCATCTGGTCCTGGACTTTTATTTTTTGGGAAGTTTTTGATTACTGTTTCAATCTCTTGTGATTTGTTTATTCAGATTCTTTATTTCTTGTTTATTTAGTTTTGGGAGGTTGTATGAGTCTAAGAATTTACCCATTTCTTCTAGATTGTCCAGTTTGCTGGCACATAGTTTTTCATAGTATTCTCTTAGAATCCTTTGTATTTCTGTGGTATCCATTGTAATTTCTTCTCTTTCATTTCTAATTTTATTTATTTGACTCTTCTCTCTTTTTTTCTTAGTGAGTCTGGCTAATGGCTTGTCAATTTTGTTTATCTTCTCAAAGAAGCAGCTCTTAGTTTCATTGATCCTTTCTACTATTTTTTTTTTTTTGGTTTGAATTTCTTTTACTTCTGCTCTAATTTTTATTATTTTCCTCCTTCTGCTAAGTTTTGACTTTGTTTGTTCTTTTTCTAATTCTGTCAGGTGTAGTTTAAGATTTCTTTTTGAGATTTTTCTTGTTTGTTAAGGTGGGCCTGAATTGCTATGAATTTCCCTCTTAGGACCAGTTTTGCTGCATCTCATATGAGTTTGTATGGTGTATTTTCATTTTCATTTGTCTCCAGATATTTTTTGATTTCTCCTTTAATTTCTTCAACAATCCATTGGTTGTTCAGTAGCATATTATTTAGTCTCCACATCTTTGTCCCTTTCCCAGTTTTTTTCTTGTAGTTGATTTCTAGTTTTATAGCCTTAGGGTCAGAAAAGATGCTGGTTATGACTTCAATCTTCTTAAATTTATTGAGACCTGCCTTGTATCCTGACATATGGTCTATCTTTGATAATATTCTGTGCGCACTTGAGAAGAATGTGTATTCTGCTGTTTTTGAATGGAGCATTCTATGTGTATCTATTAAGTCCATCTGGTCTAGTCTTTCATTTTGTTCCACTATTTCTTTGTTAACTTTCTATCTGGATGATCTATGCATTGATGTAAGTGGGGTATTAAGGTCCCATGCTATTATTGTGTTGTTGTTAGTATCTACTTTTAGGTTTATTAATAGTTGCCGTATGTACTTTGGTGCTCCTGTGTTGGGTGCATACATATTTATAGTGTTATGTCTTCTTGGTGGAGTGTCCCTTTCCCATGTATTTCAGACTACCAATTCAGTTTGGTGGCTCTCTATGATGGCTTTCTCAGTTTTCTCTTTATTTACCATTTGTGTCTCTGTTCTGATTATTTGTTTAGTGGTTACCATGAAGTTTGTATTAAAAAATCTCATAGATGAGATTGTCCATTTTCTGATAGCCTCTCATTTCCTTTGTATAAGCCAATTCCATCTCTTTCTTCTTACCATTCTAAGTTATTGTTGTCACAACTTATTCCATGTTGTGTTGTGAGTTTGTGGTTAAAATGACAAGATTATAGTTATTTTTGATATTTTCATTCCCCTTATCTTTAATATTATAATTAAGTGTTTGCTAACCTGTTCTGACAGAGAGCAGCAATTTTCTGATTTTGTCTGCCTATTTATCTCCTTGCTCAAGGCTTTGTAAACTCTTTTTTTAATTTCAGGTATGAGGGCCTTCTTGATCATTTCTTGTAGACGGAGTCTTGTGCCAATGAACTCCCTTAGCTTTTGTTTATCTGGGGATGTTTTTATTTCTCCAACGTATCTGAAGGATATTTTCACTAGACAGAGTATTCTTGGCTGAAAGTTTTTGTCTTTCAGAATTTTGAATATATCATCCCACTCTTTCCTAGTCTGTTAGGTTTCTGCTGAGAAATCCACAGAAAGTCTAATAGGGGTTCCTTTGCAAGTTATTTTCTTCTACCTTGCTGCCCTTAATATTTTTTCTGTCATTGACTTTTGCCAGTTTTATTACTATCTGCCTTGCAGAAGATCTTTTTATGTTGATATAATTAGGAGTTCTAGTAGCTTCTTTTACTGGAATTTCTAGCTCTTTCCCCAGGCTTGGGAAGTTCTCACCTATTATTACTACTATTTTTGTTTTTGGAGGAAGATTAGCCCTGAGCTGACATCTGCTGCCAATCCTCCTCTTTTTGCTGAGGAAGACTGGCCCTGAGCTAACATCTGCGCCCATCTTCCTCTACTTTATATGTGGGACACCTACCACAGCATGGCTTGCCAAGCAGTGGCATGTCCGCACCTGGGATCCAAACCAGCGAACTCCTGGCCGCCAAAGTGGAACCTGTGAACTTAACTGCTGTGCCACTGGGCCAGCCCCTCACCTATTATTTCTTTGAGCAAGCTTTCTGCTCCATTCCCCCCCTCTTCTCCCTGTAGAATACCTATAATCCTTATGTTGCCTTTCCTAATTGAGTCAGATATTTCTTCATTTCGTTTTAATCTTAGTTTTCTCTCCTCCATGTGAAGCATTTCTGTATTTCTGTCCTCCAGACTGCTAATTCTATCCCCTGTAATATCAGCTCTGTTATTCGGGGAGTCCAGATTTTTCTTTATCTCATCCATTGTGTTTTTCATCTCCAACATTTCTGATTGATTTTTCTTTTTAGTTTCAATCTCTTGTGAAGAATTCCCTCTGTTCATTAATATTGTCCCTGATTTCATTAAACCATCTATCTGAATTTTCTGTAACTTGTTGTTTTTTTTTATGATAGCTATTTTGAATTCTCTGTCATTTAGATTGTAAATTTCTGCACCTTCAGGATTGATTTGTGGGTGCTTGTCATTTTCCTTCTGGTCTTGAGTAATAACGTATTTCTTCATATTGTTTGATGTTGTGGATTTGTGCATGTGCATAGTGATAGTATCTGGTCACAGATTCCAACTGCTGTCACTTGGGGAGAGGGGTCAGGAGCTGTGTATTCTGAGCCTGCTGTGATCTCTGGCATCTGTGTGTGTCCTTTGGAATCTATGCTGACAGGACCTGTCTGCAGTTGCCAGCTCACTTGCTCACAACTGCTACTTTTCTAACATATGCATGGGTACTCTGGTCAACTACCTGAGATGGAGCGCTTTGTAGGGGAGGGGTGCTTTCTTTTGCATGCTTGATCCCAGGTATGTTCTTGCTCTGCCTTTGCTATCTGCTCTCCAGGGGTACTGGCTTGACGAAGACACTCCTGCAATAGCTTGGCCCCCTGTGTGGAGCTTTCCCATGGGCTGTGAGGGAACTTGGAGAGTGAAGGCCTTCCCACAGAAACCTGCCCTTTCCCCCTCTTTTCTCAGAGCTGTGCATGGGTTTCTGCCAGGGTGAGGGAGAGGAGATCCTCTTACCTCCTTCCACTTCCTCTCAGGGGGTCCAGCACCTCCACCTTCAGACGTGTGGCCTCTGGGTCTCTCAGATGTCTATTGTGTTGTGTGAATGTCCTCTGTTGTTTTATGAATGTACATTTCATTGTATCTTATGGGGGAGAGTCTAAGGTAAGAGCTCACTCCACCATGATGCTGATGTCACATCTCCCAAGTAACAGTGTGGAGTAAATGAATCAATAGAAATTCTTCCTTGCAGACAAATGTGCTAGATTGTATACCTGGATTCAATATTCCATACAGGTGTGGAATTGCAGACTTGGAATTGAGTTGGAGGACAGCTAATCTAACTTTTCCTTTCCAGACCTGGTGACTTTGGACATGGTTCTCAAATGTCCCTGGTATGGACTCAAGCTTCCTGTTCTTTGTTGTGGCTGTGCCAAAGGAGACAGGGTATTGTGCAGGACCTGCCTGGAGTCTCAGTCTCCTCTTCTCTGTCACAAATCAACAGCCTCAGCTCCGTTCCACAGGGTGTTTCTGGCAGCATAAATCTCCTTCTTTGTTCGTGGAGAAAAAAGGTGGTGCAAATGCTCACACAGCCAGCTCCTCAAGTCCAGCAGTGATCTCCAATCTAGAATATTTTTTAAGTGATGTTTCTTATGTATTAGCTTTGTGTTCTTGGTGGTGAGGGGAAGGTAATGATTATTGACTTTCCCTTCTTTACATTTTTCTTGCTGAAAGTGACAATTGACATAAGTGGGATGAGAAAACAAGAAAAGTGTGTTTTTCCCCCAATTAAATGTGAAGAATATATTCTGCTTGTGGCAAATTCCTATGCATAAGGCTGATTAGGATGCCAAAAATTAATGAAAATTAACACTGGTGCATGGAAGAAATAGATATGTGAAGACAGACCCAATCTGTGAGAGGTGTGTTGTTAGGGCCAAGGCAGCAGCTGTCTTTTTAGACACCCCACAGAACCCTGTGAGGGGGCTTTATTTTGGTGAATTTATTGCAGTAGATGATCTGGCCCTGAGCTTGTCTAGGCTTGAAGTCCTGAAGCTTTAGTTGACTCATGAGAATGAATGCATTTCTCAGTGACAATTTCATGGAAACCAAGCTCACAATGTTGATATCCAAAACTGAGTGACAATTTATTGATTTGTAATGGAAAATATAGTTGTCACATTAGCCAGAGAACTATAGTCTATAACCAATCCATTCTCTTTCTGTGGATACATGAACATGAGATGTCAAATTATAACCTGAAGCTTACTTGATGAACATGAAATCAGAACAAAGGGAATTGGTTAAATAAACATTCTTTAATTGCTATTGCATTCAGGACACTGTCAATTTTACTGTCCTGAGAGCTTTTCTTCTCTCTTTTATATCTCTTCTTATTGGTTACTGCACACTAGGCTTAACCATTTAAGGTCCATCTTCCCTTGTTTCCCAGTCTTATGGAAAACTGTAATCCTTCAGGTACTGACTTCAGGAGAATTTTGCTTTTAACCTTTACCATAACAAGGTATCATTTATACAGTAAAGTATAAATTAAGATTCCAAGCACAGTTTTAAACATGTGTATATAGGCAGCACACAGAAGTCACAAATATTCTCAGAAGGCTGAGAGTTTTACAAGGTTGAGTAATACTGAATTTCTAAAAAAATAAATTGACTGTTATCCTCTATGAAAGAAAGCTAGAAGGGGTTGTCCAATTGCAGACCAAGAGAGAGACACTAACTCTGAAGGGCAGAGAAGTTCTGTCTCTAAAGAAAGTGTTCTGTGGCAAGAATACATCATGCCTCTTTACAAGCTGGATGAAATATCCATAAACACTGTCCATGTAACTCTCCTTGCAGGCCAGCCCCCACATACCTTAGTAGCTGCAAAGGAGGCATCCTGAATTGTGCAAACTATGGTGGAACTACTATGAGGAAAAAAGTAAATTCTGCTGTGGATTGTGTCTGGTTGGCCTCTGGACTGTTAGAAAAGTTATATTTAGTATGCAGTTTCAAGTTTCTTACCCCATACTCACTTTAATTTTCCCTTACCTCTTTAGTAAAGTCTGATGTGAAGGCAAATGAGAAAGTAGAGGAAAGAACTTGAGAATTGCTCAGTGTCCAGTTCCACATTGCCATCCCCAGATGCAGAGATCCTTGCGGAGCAGCATCTACCAAGGAGGCCTGCAGTCTAGGCATTCTAGGCCATCAGTGACACTTGGGTACATTTTGAGAGGTAAACTAGAGTAGACCTAAACCCAAACTACCAGGATTCATTTGTATTACAAATAAAAATAATGTCTGTTCCCTCCATTACAAAAAGCACATTTTAAAAGGATTTTGTCCTGACTTTGTTGGTTCCCAGTCCACTGTTTTTGTAGATGGGATTTCCTGAAGATGTTCGAGGGAAAACAATTGATTAAAGAGGAGTCTCTCTTTGAGGGGAAGCAAGGATAGTCCAGTTTGAAGGAGAATTCCTGCCTCAAGTAAGGGAGAGGAGAATGAGCTTATACATCTGAGAAGAGAGGCTAGAAGGAGGGCACCTGTTTGTCGGGAGGCAAATTTTCCCAAATGCAGTGGGAAGAGCACATGCTTTGAAGTCACACAGACCCAGGTTTGAATCCCATCTTATTACTTACTAATAGAGTGATTGTGGGCAAGCTACTCAGCTTCTCTGCTTTATTCTCACCAGTGTAATGAGGGAAGAAGACATCTAAGTCACAGCATTTATTATACCATGAAACGAGATCACATGAACCAAGTACCCATCAAGGTGCCTAGACCACTGTGATGTTCAATTGCTAGTTTCCTTCTTCATCTTAACCCATGATGTTTAATTGTAACCAGGTGACAAAAGAGGACTTTCAGGATAATAACCTTTTCTTCCTAGTTGATTGAAAGGTTCTCTTCCCTTAATGTGATTGCCCTGGTAAAACCCAGAGAACAGCTCTTTCACGCCTTGTCTGCAGACATCCCTGCCCGCCATTTCCTTCCCTGATTCACTTAGTGTACTTGCCCTTGCTGTCATCACCCGTAAGAGAGGAGATTGGCTCAGTTCCGCAATGGGGAGAATATTTCACTGTCCCATAACTGCAGTAATGGCCCTTCTGCCCTTGGGGAGAGAGATAATAGGGGCCACTGAGTTATTTGAAAGTTTCATCTATGTAGTTTTGCCCTTTTCCACTTTTGCGCATTTGATCTTAAGCTTTTTTTTCTTCTAATACTTGATGGCGTCCAAGGCTGGGGTCTGGAGGTGGTTTATTTATTGTTATATTCTCCTTTGTTTTTTAGATCTTTCAATATGCGTCTGGCTAACTTAGCTTTTTCATTTGTTTAGAATTAAGTAACTTCTTGGAGCCTTTGTTTCTTAGGCTTCTTTACTTTCTTTATGTGCTCTGAATAACATAAATACAATATTACAGTGAACCAACATTTCCACCAAGGAGAATCAAATCTAATCTTACTAAACTTGTTTTTCAAATGTAAGAGCCAATGCTGTGATTGCCTGGGGGCCTAGGGCATGAAATGAGAATAGGAAAACAAGAGTATTAAATAAGGTAGATTGTTTTCCAACAGGAATATAGACATATAATTAAAATGATTTTCAACCTTACAGAGACAGCTTAGATTTGACTATATCCGGGATGGCAAGGGACACAAAGAATGCCTTGTTCTTTGACTAACAATGAAAACATCTTATTTAAAAAAAAATACATTTTCAACAGTAATATCCTAGACTGCAAAGCCAATCACCCACACAGAAGATATTTGGACAGAGTATGGTTACTGTATACTATAAAGAAATCTAATTTGGAAAAAGTTGATCGCTTGATTTTCAAATACAAGGTAATAATTTGCTGCATTTAATATAGAGGCCTCAAAGAAGCCATTGTATGTTTGTGGTTGAATTTAAGTTACAGAAAATTCTGGTAAAGTGTTTCAAGTTGTATTTAATACACTGAGTGAATCAGAGGTGAGAAATGTTCTAAATCAATAATCAGCATTCTAATGTGACTTTTATATAATTCCTCAAGAGGAGATCTCAGAGACCCAATGCAATGTGACTTCTAGTCAAGCCCAGACAACTTGCCACCTCGTTGTCTCAGGAGACACGATGAACACATGGGAATGACAAAAGGCTACCCGCTTGGGAGTCTATTGATTTTCACACGTTATTTTCCCTTCTGCTTGCCTCCCCAACCAATTTCTCACTCCCTGCTATTTCTTTCACTGGATGGCAGAGACAAAAAAATGTGTTTATTGGTACATGTTGGTGGATATTGTACATATTGGTAATTTGAGTAAGGTTTTCTATTTCTGTTCACAGTGTCAGAGTGCACACAGAGCAGGGAGTTTTTCTATAGTTCAGATGGTCCCTTTGGCCAGAAACTGACTGATATCCAGCTGAATCTAGAAATTGTTACTTAGGATGAACTTTAAATGTGTTGCTTTACAGAAAATTAGGACTTAAATTAGATTTCAGAGAGCTAGCATAGCAAGGTAGTTAAGGAAGAAGCTCTGGAACAGAATCTTGATCCTACATCTTATTAGCTATGTAACTTTTGGTGAATTACTTAGCCTCTTTGTGCCTCAGTTTCCTCAATAGTAAAATGAGGCTAATCATAGTGTCTACTTGCTAGACTTATTGTGGATCAAATATGTTGATAGGTAAAGCATCTGCACCACGCCTGGTGCATGATAAATGCAATTTAGGTGTTTGCTATCACAGGTCCACAATCCCCTATTTGCAGTTCTAAAATTTAAAAGCTGGAAAAAGGATGGCACATATTGTAGTGAACTCATTAAGTGGTAAGATCTGACATGAACTAATCTGGGACAATTTAAGACTTTGTTTATTCTACTTTGTGTCAATATTCACATGTATGCTTGAAGACTTATTATGTGTTTGATTAAGAGCTACTATCAGACCTCCCTAGGGTTGATATATGAGATATCTACAACTTTCTTCCATCCAAGACATTCTGAACTCCAAAAGATGTCAGGTCTCAAGAGATTTGCAAAGAGATTGTTGATCTGTGTTGCTGTTATTTCATCTGATAGGGTAGTAGAGCCATCTTGTTTTTTATTTGTGGACACAAAACAAACAGTTTGAAAATCTGGATGCTTCATAACACAATGGGATTATATAACATGGTGATCCACCAAGGTTGGTGAATGGATGTTCTGGTTAATCAGATCTTATGATTAGTACAGAGTTGATATATGTGATTATCCATGGATTATAAATTTTTAGAATATGTATCAAGTATTGTCAACCCGAAGACTCCTTTACTAAGTATAGCCTATAATTTTTGAGCACATTCTTTGTGCCAAATACTGTACTAAGTAGTTTACATGAATTTTCATTTAATTTTCAAAATATCCCAGTAAAGTGAATTTTATAATCCTCTCATTTTACACACAAATAAATCGAGAGTTCATGTAGATAGTCAGTGAAACTCAAACCCAAGTCTGGGCGCTCAAAAACCTGTGCCCTTATGTGTGAATTGATTCTTCTTTAATGATTCAAAAATTGTGACCCATGACATTATTGTGTTCTAAAAACATCATTAAGAACACTAATAATAATAATAGTTAGCATTTATTATGTCTTTACTATATGTCATTTTACCAAGAGTAGAATCATAACTCAGCTGTGAGCAAGTGCCAGTTAAAGGGGGTTAATTAAAAACATCTCAACAAACATTGTGTCATTATATTTATTCAGTTTCATTAGATTCATTACTTTGTGGTTAATGATTCAGGATGAAAGATGAATAAAAGCTTTTTAGGAGACTATGATCCCAGGGAAAGTGGTTGCTCTGGGGGTTAATATATGTATCTTTAACTTTTTACCTCAGTTTAGAGTTAATAATGTGCTAGTTCATATAAAATGTAAAAACCTTTCAACCATATAGGTCTATTACTTCTCAATCAATTCTTTAAATAGTAATTTACACATTTGTTCACATCTACATACATGATAGGTCCCGCAAGAAAACTTTATAATTTTTAACCTAAATGCCTAGAAGTATTTTAAAGAGATTAAATAGGAAAATATATGTTGTATTAGCTGAGATATTTACATTTCCAAGTATTTTCATTCCTTCCTGAAGATCTGAGGTTTCATCTGAAATCATTTCCCTTTAACCTGAAGAATTTTATTTAGCATTTCAGCAGATTTACTAGCTGACAAATTTTCTTAGTTTTTTAAAATTTGAAGGCATTATTTCACCTTCGTTCTTGCAAGGTAGATTTGCTGCATATGGAATTCTGGGTTGGCACTTTTTTTCTTTCAACATCTTGAAGATGTTGTTTCATGAAATTCTGGCCTCCATAGTTTCAGATGGAAAGTCTGTGATCATTTGAACCACTGTTCCCCTGTGTAATAATGTCATTTTTTTCCTGACTGCTTTTAACATTTTAATATATATATATAGTATCCTGGACATTGTCAGTGTTATGTTGTACATTCTGTTATAGTCTTCTAAAAGTTCTGACTTTTTTGTTTATTTTAGTAGGAAATAAACTTGATTGGAACTCAAACTTTAAACTCTGTCTCTTGTGTGGCAGCTAAAATCATAGTTAAGTTCTTACATCTTTGTCTGAATTTTTCTGACACATGCATGAGTTGAGAGTCAGAGATTAAAAATATGCATTAAGGAGCTGGCCCAGTGGTGTAGTGGTTAAGTTTGTGTGCTTCACTTCAGTGGCCTGGGGTTCACTGGTTCAGATCCTGGGCGTGGACCTACACACTGCTCATCAAGCCATGCTGTGATGGCATCCCACGTATATTGATTTCTAGCTTAATGACATATTAGTCAAATAATTTATTCTGATTCAATCCTTTCAAATTTATGTGAGATCATATGGTCTATTTTGATAAATGATTCATACACACCTGAAAAGAATGTGAATCCTGTTGTGTTAGATGGAGTTTTCTATTTAGTTCAATTAGGTCAAGTGTGGTAACTGTGTTATTCAATTCTTCTATATCCTTATTAATATCTTTGTCTGCTGTCATTATTACTAAATTTTGTTAACATGTCCAACTATTATTGTGGATTATCTGTTTCTCCTTTTAGCTCTTTCAGTTATTGATTTACATACTTTGACACTCTGTTACTAGGTGCATGCAAATATAGATTATTATAGTCCAGTTTTGAATTGACTATTTTTATTTATTTTATTTTATTTTTTTGGTGGAAAAGATTGGCTCTGAGCTAACATCCATGCCAATCTTCCTCTACTTTTCTTTTGTTTTTATTTGGGATGCTGCCACAGCATGGCTTGATGAGTGGCGTGCAGATCCGCACCTGGGATCCAAACCTGTGAACCCCGGGCCACTGAAGCAGATCACGCAGACTTAACCACTATGCCACTGGGCTGGCCCCTTTTTCTTTTGTGAGAAAGATTGGCCCTGATCTAACAGCCATTGCCAGTCTTCCTTTTTTTGCTGAGGAAGGCTTGCCCTGAGCTAACATCTGTGCCCATCTCCCTCTATTTTGTATATGGGATGCTGCTGCAGCATGGCTTGATGAGCAGTGTGTAGGTCCACACCTGGGATCCAAAGTGGTGAACCCTGGGCTGCCTAAGCAGAGCATGCGAACTTAACCACTATGCCACTGAGCTGGCCCCCTTGAATTGACTATTTCTTTAAATTACATTTCCATGTCTTTTTTAATTTCTTCTTATTTTTTCCTTAAAGTTTACTTTATTTGATTTTAGTATAGCTACTATACTTCTCTTTTGGTTAGTGTTTGCCTATCACTCTTTTTCCATACATTTCTTTGAAATTTTGTTTCTCTATGTTTAAGGAGGGTGTCTAGTAAGCAATACACAGATTTTAAAAAATCTGTTTTGAATAATTTTGTCCTTTCATTGGAGTATATAGCCCATTTATGTTTAATATAATTACTATTATATTTGTGTTTACATTTACTATATTAGGCTTGATTTTAATTTACTTCCTCTTGCCTTTGTCTCCCTCTTTTCCTCCTTTCCTAACTTTATTTGAATTAGTAAGTATATTTTGTTATTCTCTTTCTGCTTTTATTAGCTTGGTAGTAAAACATTTAAAAATATTCTTTTGTGGTTAATGTATAGATTATAACATGCACCCTTGAATTATTACTGTCTACATTAAGTTAGAATTTACCTTGAATTAGTACTTTTCCTACTTTCTGGACAATGCAAGGATCTCACAAACATTCTGATTCTATTAACTCTCACCTTTTGTGCTGTTGCTGTGATATCTATTAATTTCCATATATTTTAAATCACAGAAAATACTTTTTGCAAATCACATATGTGATAAGGGTTAATATCCAAAATGTATAAAAAAACTTATGCAACTCAACAACAACAAAACAAACAACCCAATTAAAAAATGGGCAAAGGATCCAAACAGACATTTTGCCAAAGAAGATATACAGATGGCCAACAGGCACATGAAAAGATGTTCAGTATTACTAATTATTAGGGAAGTGTAAATCAAAACTACAGTGAGATATCACCTCACAGCCATCAGAATGGCTACTATTAAAGACACAAGAGATAACAAGTGTTGGAGAGGGTGTGGAGAAAAAGGAACTCTCATACACTGCTGGTGGGAATGTAAACTGGTACAGCCACGAGGGAAAACAGTATGGAGATTCCTCAAGAAGATACAAGTAGAACTACCATATGATCCAGCTATTCCACTTTTGGGTATTTATCCAAAGAACATGAAAACACTACGTTGAAAAGGTATTTGCACCCCTATGTTCATTGCAGCATTATTAACAATAGCCAAGACTTGGAAACAACCTAAATGCCCATCAGTGGATGAATGGATAAAGAAGATGTGGTATATATACACAATAGAATACTACTCAGCCATAAAAAAAGATGAAATCTTGCCATTTGTCACAACATGAATGGACCTTGAGGGTATCACGCTAAGTGACATATGTCAGATGGAGAAAGTCAAATATGGTGTGACTTCACTCATAAGTGGAAGATAAAGAAACAACAGCAACAAACAAACACATAGATATAGAGATTAGATTGGTGGTTTCCAGAGGGGCAGATGGGGAGGGAGGAGGGTGAAAGGGGTAATAAGCACTTGTGTATGATGATGGATGGTAATTAGTCTTAGGGTGGTGAACATGATGTAGCCCACACAGAAACTGAAATATAATGATGTACGCTTGAAATTTATGTAATGTTATAAACCAATGTTACCTTAACAAAAAAATAAATAGAATGCTAAAAAAAAAGTATGATAAACATCAATGTGTAGTTGTAATTTAAGGACAGCAATTATACGTAATTACACAAAATGAAAAATTCCTTAAACTCTAATAAGTAACTTGTAAATTATTTACAAAATTCAAAAAATCAACAAATGTTACTTTAGATTTACTTACATTCGGAACTTTTGGTGCTTTTCCTTAATTCCTATATCACAAAACTTCTATATGGATCACTTTCTTCCTAATCGAAAAACACTTGCTAGTATTTCTTTTAGCTAATATCTACGTTGAATTCTCTCATTTTTGTTTTCATTTTTGAATTTTAATTTAATTAAGTTTACAGTAGCTTTATTGAGATATAATTCATATACCACAAAATTCACCCTTTTAAAGTATGACAATTCAGCAGTTTTTATTATATTCACAGAGTTGTAAATATACTAATTTTATTATATTTACAGACTTTTAAATATTGTCTAAATTTAGAATATTTTCACGACCCCTGAAAGAAACTCTGTACCCATTATCAGTCAGTCTATGTTTCATTTCCTCCCCAGCCCTTGGTAACTGATAATCTACTTTCTGTCACTTTGATTTTGCCAACTTTCAAAATTTAGTATACATAGAATCACACAAAATATGACCAATGTGTGGCTTCTTTCACCCAGCATGGTATTTTCAAAATTTATCCATGTGTAGCATGTAGAAGTAATTCATTTCTTTTTAACCAAATGCTCTTCTATTGTATAGATATACCATCTTTTATATTGACACATCAGTTGGTGGACATTGGGAGTTTCTACTTTTTGGCAGTTATGAATAATGCTGCTATGATCGTTCATGTACACATTTTGCTGTGGACATATGTTTTCAATTCTCTTGGATATGTATACCTAGGAGTGGAATTACTGGGTCATATATTTAGTACCAAGTTTAACTTTTTGAGGAACTGCCAAACTTTTTTCCAAAAGTGGTTGCAAAATTTTATAATGTCACCAGAAATGTATGAGGGTTCCAATTTCTCCACATACTCACCAAAACAAGTTATAGTCTGTCTTTTTATTTTAGTGATATTAACGGCTAGGAGATGGTTTCTCATTGTGATTTTGATTTGCATTTGAGTGATGATTTTGAGCATCAGGTGCTTATCAGTCATTTGTATATTTCCTTTGGAGCTGTATCTATTGAAATCATTTGCCCATTTTTAAATTGGGTTATTTGTCTTTTTATTCTTAACTTGTAAATGTTATTTATATATATTCTGGATGTGTCCCTTATGAGATACATGATGCTAATTTTTTCTCCCATTCTGTGAGTTGTTTTTTTCATTTTCTTGATGATGTTCTTTGAAGTGCAAACATTATAATTTGATAAAATCCAATTTATCTATTTTTTTCCTTTTGTCTCTTGTACTTTTGGTAGGATATCTAGAAATCATTGACAAATCTAAGATCTGGAAGATTTACACCTATGTTTCCCTCTAAAGTTTTGTAGCTTTAGCTTTAGATTTAGGGCTGCAATCCACTTTGAGTATATTTTGAGTTAGAGGTTCAACTTTATTCTTTTGCATGTGGCTATGAGGTACCACTTTTAAAATGACTATTCTTTTCCCATCGAATTGTCCCCATTGAATTTTCTTTCTGACTTTCCATGTGGATGTTTTCTAGTTTCTCTCTTCCAGTTTACTAAACTTTGTTTTTGTCTTATCTTTTAAAGTCACGTATTGGATTCTTAATTTCAATTATTGTTTTTTCAACTATACACTTTCTACTTCATTCTTTTTAGTAGATTCCTGTTTTCTTATAAATGCTCCATTATTTTCTCTATTTTGATGAATATATTAAACATTGTTATTTTAAAGTCTCTAATTATAACTCCAATATCTGGGTTACCTTTAGTTCTATTTCTTTTTCTTTTTCTTTTTCTTTTTTTTTTTTTGAGAAAGATCAGCCCTGAGCAAACATCTGCTGCCAATCCTCCTCTTTTTGCTGAGGAAGACTGGCCCTGCGCTAATATCCATGCCCATCTTCCTCTACTTTACTTTTTATTTATTTATTTTTTTGAGGAAGATTAGCCCTGAGCTGACTGCTGCCAATCCACCTCTTTTCACTGAGGAAGACTGGCCCTGCGCTAATATCCATGCCCATCTTCCTCTACTTTACTTTTTATTTATTTATTTTTTTGAGGAAGGTTAGCCCTGAGCTGACTGCTGCCGATCCACCTCTTTTCACTGAGGAAGATTGGCGCTGCGCTAACATCCATGCCCACCTCCCTCTACTTTTTTTATATGTGGGACGCCTACCACAGCATTGGCTTGACAAGTGGTGCCATGTCTGCACCCGGGATCCGAGCCAGCGAATCCCGGGCTTTCAAAGCTAAACGTGCGAACTTAATCGCTGAGCCACCGGGCCGTCCCCCATTTAGTTCTATTTCTATTCTCAAGTTTTTCCTAACTTTTTTGTTATATGTTCCAATTTCTTGTTTTCTCTGGTAATATTTGATGGACTATTGCACATCCTGAATGGAAAATTGTAGAGGTCCTAGATGATGATGCCATTCCCTAAAGACAATTTAATTTCATTTTGACAGGAAGGTAGTGATATGGCAGATCATCCTGATTAGTCAAGAGTGGAGTCTTTACTTTGATGGGACTCGTCTAGTTCTAATTTGCCTTCATTCCTAGAGCATAGCTCTTATTTCTAGGGTATAGCCTTTCAATGGTCTTAAGTGGAATCATGAGGTGTTCCTTACATCCCCTCTATTCTAGTGAGCCCTGAATTATAATCCACCCATCCTCAAGACCATACTGCCAAATCTTTGCCTATCTCTTTATTATTATCACTACCTTTGGCTAGTTTTCCAGGAGTGTTGCTTTGTGTACGCGCAGTTTTGGAGATGGCAAACTCTTTGCAGGGAAATTGCATGCAGAATTTCAGGCTCATTTTTATGCTTTTTCCCTTCTTCCTCAAGCCTTAACCCCTTTGGCTGCCCTCAACTCCAAATTCTCTCTCTTCAGCCCAGTGAGAGTGCTGCCAACCAAGTTCGTCTTTCTGTCTAGCTTCTGTTTCTCTCTGCGGCAAATCTGCAGGTGCCTTGTGGGAAAACGCAGCGCAGAGGCTCCCCTCAGTGTGCTTACCTTCTCTCCAGGGCTGCTGTTTCTCAGGTCCTGCCTGCCGTCAGGACTCCCTGATGTCAAAATGTTGTTTCATGCATTTTATGGTTGATTTTGGCAAAAGGATTATTCTGATATATGCTTTTCTGTAATAGCTGGAAGCAGTTTCCCCAGCTTTCTTTGGAAAAATATACAAAGAAATCCCTACGTTTCACTGTAATGTAATTCTCTCATATCAACAAGTAATATTTTTTTAAAAAAACCAGATACTTTCCTGGTATTATAATTTAGTGTTTTATTTGTGACCAAAAGACTCGGGATCAAATAAATCCCAAGGAGAACCCCCCAAAATTATATATCAGTGCTATAAAATTTACACAAAGATGTGATAATTTGAAATTGTAAAAGCAGGCTGGGTTTCTTTGTGCTATATATAAAAGACCTCAGCATATGTGATATGTAATATATTAAAGGAAAACTTTATTGTGCCAGTATTTTGTCTATAGTTAATATGTCAGTTACCTTTGGCATTTGATTCACTATATTTTTGTTTGTCTTAGAATGCAAAAAATATTTCAAGAATGACAATTTGTGTGGCCCAGGTCTCTTTAAAACATCTCTAATAGAGTTTGAACTCCTTGCCACATTTTTTTCTCAGTAAGTTTTCTTGAGAATTAACCAAATACTTTGTTGATCTTAGTTCTACCCAGAAACATTGCAGCACGTAGAAAAATATTTATTGACATTGCTGTTGATGACCATCAAGGTGTTTCTTCCACTGAGCATTATTTTTAATGTAATGATTGACAAAATATTTCTCTCTGTCTTTAGCTTTGCCTAAGTTTTTGCAAACTATATCTACTAAGTATCAGAACAGGAACTTAGCATTTCTGCCTACTCACTGTCATTGATACTTTGACAATTATCAAAAGCCTTGACATTTTATTATAATCCACATGAATGATAAACATTTCCTCTAAAACAGACCCTTCAACTTGACTTATAGAATTGCAGAAAGAGCTGTGACAGTTTAAAAATTGTATTCAAGTAATATTTGTAATGGGAAATTTAAGACTTTAGAATAAGCAAAGGAGATTACTGTCTATATATTTAATGCAATGCTAGAGCCTTTGGGGATTATCTGAACCCTTAGGGATATGCAACTTTGTCTCTGACTGAGCTGTTTTACTACTCTGCACAGAGTAAAGTTAAGTTGTAGAAAATGGACAGCAATGCAAATAATTCTTGTCTATAGACATGCAAAGAAATTCTATCTAATGGAGGGAAAACATTTTCCCTTCTGTAGAAAAGTGAATTTCGCAAATTCATCTCAATTTTCCAGTTTCATAAGTGTGTCTTCCTTGAGGTCTCCTTGTGAACCCATTGAAATAGGCCCCTCATTTAATTAATGGGATAACTAACATCTTTGACATGTGTTAATTTTACATTTGTATGAGAGTCATGATTTTATCTTCTTTTGAAAATTATCATCTAACATAATGCTTCCTGGGGCTCAGTCACTTATGGAAACTCTTAAGGAAGGGATGAATTCAGGTGTGGATGGAATTAAGGCAGATTTGAATGGGTGGAATGATGGTCCGTGAAAGTGCTTCCTTCCTCTCCAGGCTTAAGATATAAGCCCACTCAACGTAGGAAATAGGGCTAGAAGATCATAGAGGTTGCTCCAGGGTTTGTTGTTGTAGTTTGTTTGTTTTAGTAGTGCCTATACAAAACCTGTTTTTATATTAAATCTGTTACATATGCTGTAGTCATTTTTAATGTGATATGCTGTTCCACTTTTTATTTCAAAGTCTGTAGATTGGTTCCTAAACTAAAACTACCCACACTTCTGATAGCAACTATCAATATAAGAGGTGTTGGAATACTAGGGGCATGAATTATTATATGTTCGCAAATCATTCTGACATAAGACAGTCTCTTAGGCCACTTATGAAATAAAATCTTCTTCAGTTCTCTACCCCTTCCCCTGAAGCAGAAATGCAAGGAGTGGTTTCCCCATCATGACTACCACACTAGTTGTCCAGGATTTCACCTCTTCTGTCTTGGGTTTAGGGTCCTGAAGTATCACCATCAGGAGGGAGATTTCCTCCATGGGTTATTCAGACAGGGCTTCAGAAGCTCTATAACCCACAAGGCATCATCACTGCTCAAATCAATAGCGAAGTACAGGGTTCTAATTAAGCCCTTTCTCGTTCTGAAAGTGCAAATCAACTGGGGTAGTAACACTCTCACTCAAGGTTCCTGCGTACTCATCTACCCTTCACCATCTGGGCCCTGAAATAGTGCTCTTGGCAGTGGTTCTTAACTAGGTCTACCCGCTTATTTTGTCCCAGACAGCAAGCTCTCTTCTTGGGCTCCAAAGCTCCTGGGTGCCTTCTGTTCCCACCTTTCATTTACTCATCTCTTTCCAACTTCCTTTTAGCCAGGGATGGGGGGAAGGTGTTGGGATAATCCACTCCTTTCTATCCAGACTTCCATCACAGGTACTTTCTCTTCCTCAAATTTAGTTCTCTTGTTTTTTCCCCCACAATATACTTTGGTGTCTCCTTACCCTTAATGGCTGAATCATTAACAACCAAAATATTAGTTCTTTTTCTTAATATTCAAACCCTGCCCATATGCAAGGGAAAATATTTGCATTCCATTATTCTCTGCATGAAAGAAAAGAAAGAAACAATTAAATAGTTTGTTTGCATTTTATGGTAGTCATAAAATTGGAATTCTGCAGAAAAATACTTGATTGGGAAGCTTTAGGAGGTAGAAAAAAGACATTGGAGCTGAAAAGCTTGCCTCATTACTCTTTACTCTTAGGTTCAGAATGTGGAAGAAATACTGTACCGGTCTACAATCCCTGTAGAAACTACTTGAGGTCTGGTGTATGTTTTGGAGTTCAAAAATTTTTACATTTCAGAATAATAACATAAATTCATATACCATGTTATCATATAACTTCTTCTAGAGGGGCCTAGGATAGCACTGCTTACTTAAAAATGTTAATTATTTTTGCCACCAACATATGAATATTCACACTCTGTGGAATAAAGTCTTTCAAAGGCTTCTTGTCAATTCAGAAGAGCTTTTGCTACTGAATGATTTCAGATGAGATCATATTTTGTTGGTGAATGAATTTAAAAGTTACTTTAGATTTTCAGAGCTTCCTGGGTGTTGCAATTGCGAGTAAGAGATTTGGACTTACATTTCCTCAATTTTAAGTGCCATCAATTATAAAATGCACTATCCATGTAATGATGGTTTTGAAAGCCAAATAAATAAATGTTCTATTTATGGTTATTTCATATGTTTTTACCTTTTTTTTGCTATCTTAGTTGTATATATCTAATTTCATTGTGTTGTGGGCAATGAACATGGTGTGCATAGTATCATTTTTTTTGTATTTGGTTGAAACTTCCTTTGTGGGCAGCACACGGTTATTTATTGTAAATTTCTTATTTATGTTAGAAAAGAATGTTTATTCTCTGAGAGTGCATGTGTATGTATTCATATATATATGTATACATATCTACACATACAGTAGTGTGTGTGTATGTATGTGTATAAGTATATACATAGAAACATGTATATATTTATATCTATTAACAAATGTTGTGTTATTTACACATTGTCCACACTTATTTTGAATCTGATTGATCTTTTGCTATCTGAGAGGCATCTTAAAGATTCCTACTATAATTGTATAATTATAGTTTCTCTTTGGAGTTCTGAATATTTTTTTCTTTCTGATAAATGTTATATTGATTGGCGATTAACATTTTATGGCTTTTTATATGACTGAAGTCATTCCCTCATTTCTAATGACTTTTGCCTTAAATTCTTTTTTTATCTGACACTATCAAGTGTCTTGATAGTGCCTGGTAGAATTTGCCTGGTATGTTTTTTCCTACTTTTTAAAACCTGCCCCCATGTCATTTTGTTTAAGGTGTGTCTTATGTCTATAACACTAAATTTTTAAATAAAGGCTTAGTTTAAATTTATTTTGAGAATTTAGTCCATTCATATTATTATAATTACTGATATGTTTAGAATTATTTCTGCTCTCATCTTGAATTTTCAATTTATTATGTCTCATTTTTTTCCCCTGATTTTCTTTTATGTTACATTAAATAAGGGGTTTTCCATTTTTTCTTCCTGTTAAATTTTTCCCCCAAACTTCGAAATAAGGCAGAATAAAGTATATCCTTTCATGTCATACTAGGGGACACAAAGGACGATCCATAGATTGCTTTATAATCTAGGGAAATGTACCAGTGCTTAACTTTGCTCTTTACTATTTGACTAGAGTCTGGACACTTTGAAGTTACATGTTAATTTATAGATTTGTGTCTATTATAAATGATAACTCTCCCCATTTTTTTTTTACATTTAGATATTTTATTTAACTAATCCCCATTTTTTTTTTGCCCCGTAGTATACTTTGTATTACTAAAGTATACTTTTCAAAAACGTAAAATCGTGACTCTCATAAAAAATGGTTACTTGTCAAAGATTTTATTCAACTTATTTATTAATGAGGGAACCAGTAAGATATTAAGACAAGTTCAGAGAACTTTTAAGGAGCTATGTATTTATACCTATTTAATTAAATGTTATTAGAATAAACCTTCTGGGTGAAATAGCAAACTGGTTAATGTTCTACAGGGCAATAAACCATAACTTTGAGGTTATATTTTCTAACAAAAATTATTTACATTTCCACTGGAAAAAAAAGTGCAAGTTAATATGTAAATTAAATATGCATTTGTAAATTCACTAAATATGTAAACTCACACAGTCTGGGACCTTTAATCAATAATAAACAGTGAATCAAACAAAGTATATTTCTCTCTATTGGGGTTTGATAAACTACAGCCTGCAGGGCAATCTGACCCACTATGGGCCAAATTCAACCATTCCTATTAGTTTGTTATCTATGGCTGGTTTTGTGTGACAACAGCAGGGTTGAATAGTTGTGACAGAGACCCGGTGACCTGTAACATCAAGAATATATACTCTGTGGTCCTTTACAGAAAAAGCTTGCAGAGCCCTGATTTAAATTATCCCTGGGTAGATCTTGGCTCTTTGTTGACACTGAAAGGATGTGCTACCTTATTTCCAAGTTTTGGATAATTTTTCTTAATAGTATCCAACGGATCGATTTTATTCTAACATTTTCAAAATGTTTAAAAATAAAAGTTTATAAATGTTTATGTTCTTTCTGTATTTCTGAGTCACGTTTTTTTTTTTGTAAAGAATTTTTTTTTTCCTCCTCAAAGCCCCGCGGTACATAGTTGTATATTCTTCGTTGTGGGTCCTTCTAGTTGTGGCACGTGGGATGCCGCCTCAGCGTGGTTTAATGAGCAGTGCCATGTCGGCGCCCAGGATTCGAACCAACGAAACACTGGGCCGCCTGCAGCGGAGCGCGTGAACTTAACCACTCGGCCACGGGGCCAGCCCCTGTGAGTCATGTTTTTAACTTTTTAAAAACTATAGATTGATGCTTCCATTTTTCTCTGTTATCCTCACATTTTTAGCATATACTTAAACTTATATTTTATGAAGTTACTTAGTGTCTCAATTTCCCCCTTACTGCTTAAAAGACGAGAATCTAGGGTTGTTACATCCTTTTTTTTTTCTTTTTTACTCACCTGTAGTCCCTAACTACTGCCTCACTAAGACTAATTTTTCTATCATTTGCGATTGTAGTTCCAGTTTTTCATTGAAGTCAAGTTTTAAAAATAATCATTACTTGGGGGCCAGCCCTGTGGCACAGAGATTAAGTTCACATGTTCCGCCTCAGCAGCCTGGGGTTTGCCAGTTTAGATTCCCGGGTGTGGACCTACACACTGCTTATCCAGCCATGCTGTGGCAGGTGTCCCACATATGAAATAGAGGAAGATGGGCATGGATGTTTGCTCAGGGCCAGTCTTCCTCAGCAAAAAGAGCAGATGTTAGCTCAGGGTTGATCTTCCTCAAAAAAAAAAAAATCTTTACTTGTATGGATATAACCATGATGATTTACTAGCCCTCTATGCTTCTCACATATCACTAATTCCTTCTAATCTATTTGGGGTTGTTTGGTGTTTTGCTATTAGCAATTATTTCAAGGACGGCCAATGAACGGTAAACTGAGTTCTACGTACAGAAGTGTCTCATTTCACTTTTTGGTATAAATTTGGCTGAATACAGATTTCTGTTTTCAAAGTTATATTCTTTTAATATTCAGATAATGTTAAACTCAAATTGACACTGAGGTAAGATTACAATCCAATCCACAGAGTCCGTTCAGATTTTGTCAAATATCCCAACAATGTGTATATGTATTTGCATTTTCCCCCCTTTATTGTTCAGGATAAGATGTATTTAATTGTCATGTGATTTTAGTCTCCTTCAGTCTGAAGCAATTCCTCAGTCTGTCTCTGTCTTTTATGATCTTGAGAGTTTGAAAGAATATAGGACATTTGTTTTTAGGATGTCCTTCCTGGTCTAATTGATGTTTCTTTGTGTTCAGACTTACACCTAGCATACTGGGTAGGAATACCACAGAAATGATGCTGTGCTCTTCTCAGTTTCTAATATCTGGAGGTACATAGTGTCTACCTGACCCTCTTCTGATGATGCTGACCTTGATCATGTTGGTTTCCACAAGATTTCTCCATTATAATGTCATCATTTTCTCCTTTGTAATTGTTAGGTATATTGGAAGAAGATATTAGATTATACTGATAGCCGGTTCATCAAACTCAGGAGACTTAGCATCTCTTGACTATGCCCATCTAGATCAGTTACTTCTATAATGGTTTCTATAGGGTAATTTTCTATTTCCGTCTTTCAGCATTGGTTAACAGGATTTCTACTAAGGAAGAGCTTGCTTTCAGCACCCTTATATGTATGTGTGTATCAACACAGGAATTTCTATTTTGTTCACTGGGTTGTAATCAATTCCTATCATTATTTTAATGTTTAAATTGTTCAAGATTTGGCCAGGGGGGAGTCCTTCAAAGCTGGCTTCTGTGACATTGTGACATGCCCAGTTATTCTTTAAGTACCTTCTTACATTCTGGCACACCAAGATATTCCAGGGTCATCTTGCACACTTTCTTGCTCCCATCCTGAATTCAGTTATTTCCTCAAGGATCTTGAGTTCCTTTTAAAGGAAGATAGAATTTTGAAACTAAAATCTGGGCACTCACTTGTGTCCATTGTTCAATGACACTGAAGAGGAGGAGAAATAGAAGGGTTTTCTTCTTATCCTTCATGTCTGAAATTTTACTCTGATGTTTCTAGACTTGGATTTTTTCTCATTGAATGATTTTTCTGTTAGCACTTGGCGAGCTCTTTCAACAAAGGAATCTTGTCATTTAATTCTTAGAAATTCTTTGCCTTTATTTCTCCAACCATAGCTATTTTTTTTTTGTCTTTCTTATTCTCTTATGGGAATTCTTTAAGTCAGACATTAGAACTGCTGAGTCTATTTGCTATGTCTCTTAAAATTCTCTCTAGAGTTTACACCTCATTACCACTGTTTTACGTTCTGAAAAAATTCCTCAGCAATGTATTCCAGCTCACCAATTTACTCTGCAGTAGATCCAATATATTTTTCAGTCTATTTATTAAGTTCTATATTTTAATGAGTGTATCTTTCATTTTTAAAAGCTTTAACTGGTTATTTTTATTACTACTTATTCTTGTTTCATAACCACTTGTTCTTGTTTTTATGTATTTGATTAAGTTCCCTGCTTTATCTCTCCTACAGAATTAAATATTCTTTGAAGACACTTCTATTAACTCAGTTCCTCAGGTGTAAGTTCTTTCTTGTGAATTGAGGGCCTGAGTTTGTTGACAATCTTTTATGGTATTGCCGTGGGATTAGTAAATCTTATTTAGACATTCATCTTCTGTAACAGAATTCCCCTGCATATATGCTGGGCTGTGGCAGTCTCCTGCATGGTATCCTAATTGACACCCAGTGGGGATGACGTAGTTCTCCTGATACAACATGATGTGGCTATAGCAAGGGCAGGATTTTCTTTCAGGATGCGTGTCCTGACTTCTTAGCACAGCAGCTGTGACATGCTCCAGATGTAAAGGCCCCAAAGATTTCCTTTCAATAATGACCCCCAATTATGATAGCTTCCAACACAGTGGATGACTCTTAATCTTATGGCTGTGATTTTGGCTCACTGCTATGGCTGTCAGTCTTTCATTCAATGACACCTCACTGTTTCATGCCCACCAAAAGTTTCCTTTCTCTCAAGACCCTTCCTTCCTTCCTTCTTTTTCTTCCTTCCTTCCTCCCTCCCTTCCTTTCTTCCTTCCTTTCTTTCTTTCTTTCTTTCTTTCTTTATTTCTTTCTTTCTTTCTTTCTTTCTCTGGTTTTATGTGTGAGGAAGTGATATCAGCATGTGTTAGTCTGCATCTTGAAACCAGAATCTATAAATAAAATTTAGTACCTGTATGTTAATAAATTTATGTAAACAATTACATTTTATCTTTCTTTTCATAAAGATTCAATCTAACTCTTCTCCATATTTGGAGTCTTAGGGCTCTTTGAATCATTCTCTCCCATGGGCAGTCATATACTATAAATGGAAAATACTTCCTAGAAGACAAACTTCTTTAACACATTTGGGTTCGATATGCTGATAGTATAACACGGGAGAGCACTGGGATTTTGTCTGCATTTCCTATTTGATTAAACTCATACTTTCTTTTTATTTTTAATTGAATTACGTATTTCTGGAAGTTAAATGGCTTCTCTTGAAAGTCAGCCAAAGATTTTGACAGATAGCTCTTTGGGGCACCAATCTCTCCTAGCTTTGAAAATTTGATGATCTATTAAAAAGATCTGGCAATTTCTATTGCGTTTGTTGCTTTGCCTGATTCTGCCAGGTAATCTTTACCTTTTCTTATCACAATATTGTTTCATTTCAGTGCTGTTTCATGATGTAATCATTTTGAAAGAATTTTAAGTTAAAAATTGGAATCTGAATTTAAGTCAACAAGCAGCTGCAAAGTGTGGGACACCTAATGCCAAAAACGGGATCACAACTCCATGGCAAGATTCCTCCTTTACTTGGGTAAGTTTGTCTGTGGGCAGGCAATGCCAGCTGTATCACAACTTACTCCTGAAAGTTTCTTTGGACACAAAGTGTGAAAAAAGTATGCTTTAGTCAAGGAAATATGATATTTTTGTTAAATATCTAATATACTATATTAAAGAGTAGAAACAAAAAGGTTATGGTAAAAAGAAGCAACTCAATTGGTCTCTGTATCAGATAGATCTCCTCTGATTGCATGGGAAAATAAAGTTAACTCCAAATAGCTTAAGAAAAATAATATATTGGCTCTTGTAACAGAAAATCTAGGGGTTTAATACAGGACTCAAATAATATCATCAGGACTTAGTTTTGCCATCTCTCTCCAGTCTGTTATTCCCTGTGTTGGCTTCAAGTTCAAGCCAGCTCTTGGCCTAACTTCTCCAAGGTTCAAGTCCAGAGAAAAAGAGAGAAACTGCCTTCTCTAGCAGTTTCCGCACAAATCCTTGGAGCCATTGTAATGTGACCAACTTGAGTCATGTGGTCCTTGACTCAATCTTTAGGGGATCTGTTGCTCTGACTAGCCAGGGACCTGGATGGTTTGCCACTCAAAATACACAGATTGAGAGTTGGGGGTGAATAAATAGTTTGCTAAGGAAAACTGTAATTTAACTTAAAGAATCAGGAGACGGATACTGGGTAGTCAAGAACAACCACAAAATGTTTTAAAGATATGATTGGATATGGAAGATACAGAGAGAACAGGCTGAAAACTCCCAACTGTAGAGAGTCTGAAGGTGGCTGTGTTTCTATTTGATTACAGAATTTATTAATTTATAAAAATTTTTAAAGGTCTCTAATTAGTCTTCTGTCATCAATCTTACATAATAATTCTATTCTTATATATAGACTAAGGAAAATTTATTTAGGATCAAACTGAAAAAAAAAGAAAGGAAAGAAATATATGGGAGTAAAATAGAAAAAGTAAATGTTTCCTTAATTGATCCAAGTGCACCTTAGACTCTTTTTATTTATTATGATGACCCGGAAAGCTTTAATAATTACATTGCTCCACTTAGTTCTGGTGAGTAGGGAACAGTAGTAAAAAAATTCTGTTTGCTAGAAAACTAAGGGTAAACCAAACTGTATTGTTTGTTGTTCCCATAAATCCTGGATACGGAGTGCTGCTGCTGGTCAGAACCCAATTTTTCCTGTTTACTGAGCCATTTGGTAGCATAAATACATGTAAAATGTGCTTATAGAATGGTATTCTAGCCTCAGAGCTGATGTATTACACCTTCTTCTGAGATCTTAAACGGATAACAATGGAACAGCAAGAAAATCAGGAGCTACTTCCTTTTTTAACCAACAACTCTCTTCGCTTTTCCCTGCCACTCTGCCCCCACACTCACACCGTGGGACCAGATAAACCGCAGAACTGATTTGTTCTTCCCTCGGGTCATAAGATTGTAACTATGCTCCAGGATTATCTGTCTTTCAGTTTCACTAAGGCTTTTGCAGTAATAAATGTAAGGTGTGGTCTATCTTAAGAGTATGTGCATGATAAAAGGAAATGCTGGAGGACTCTAAAGAAGCCCTAGGAGCAGTCCCTGCAACTGTGGAAAGGGAGCTTCTTTGGGGGAGGTGTCCTTCCTCCACATTTTCGGTGGAGTGGCTAACACAAACCAGGTGTTGTTCAGTGTATAGATTTAACCTAGCCGCCTCAGAGCGCATCCCCTTCTGGGCATGTGTGTGTGAGTGACCTGAAGATGCTCCTAGAATCCTTCCCTCCTCCAGCTCATGAGAGAATGAATAAATAAAGACTTGGCAGCCGTCTCACAGAGGCTGCTGACACCTGCTCTGGACAAATCCCAAGCAGTGTGCTTTCTATCTTCATTGCATGCTCTGCACGAAGGACTAAACTTTGTTTATCCTCCATCCAGCTAAAGAGATTATATTTCATGGCCAGCTGGTTCCTTTTGAGGCAGAATTTGTCCCCTTAAATATAGTACGTACTTGTCTAGGTAAATGTTTAAGTTGTTTAACAAAGGACATAAAACTACTTTTTCTTGGTAGCTTTTTTTCACTTTTCATTAGTCTAATAGGAATTATTCATGTTTGTTGACAAAGTTTTTGATTTGCTCCCGCTCTCAGAACAGTATGGAAAGACCAAATATTTTATTAGTGTAGAAGGAACTCTTTCTACTTTATCATTATTCAGAGCACTGTCCTCTTGAGGCTGTGAATAAGATCATGATAGATCTAGAGTTATTGGCTTTCAATTAATGTACACAGTCTCAACTAATTTTGGGGAGAGGTTTTTGTCCTTTTGGTGTATTTCCCTTTGATGGTATATAGTACTTTCCATACTCACCTTGCTCACGATAGCCTTGTGTGCTTAGAATAAAAATCTTAAGTCACAGTGAAAAATCGTAAGCAGTATATCTGTTTCTAAAGATCCATAAACATCTCCCAAAGCCCCGCAGTAAATAAGCATAGCATCTATTGCAGCACCTTGCACACAATATGCATTCTGTCTAGCTTATTATTTGAGTGAAAAGACGTAAACAGTTTTGAATTATCTGTGTTGCTATTCCCAAATCAAAAATGGATCGAAATATCAGCTCTTTTCATAAATCTTCCATTATGGGTTATTTTGATGTTCATGCTGCTCATTTTCACGGAGCCCTAGCCTGCCAACGTGGGCTGGATCCTCAGGAATGCAGTGGACTCAGATGTGACAAAGCTTCAGACTGTTTCATTATGGCCAGCTTACCTGGTTTCACATAAAAAAGGGAGCCTGGAAGTGTGAGTCCCTGAAGATCAGAAAGCAGCCACCATGAACTAAGCTAAATGAGACACCTCTGATTTTTTGGGCATGACTGAGAAACTGATGATGCCACAGCTGTGTAGGGAGAATGCGTCGCAGAACGGAGTCAGGCTGTCTAGGTTCAAGAACCAGATCTTTCCAATTCCTAATGTGTCCTTTTGGATAAACTATTGAACATCTCTAAGCCTCAGTTCCCTCACTTCTAAAATGGAGATAATAATAGCATCTAACTCACAGGGTTGATGTGAGGATTAAATGAGATCATGCTACTAAGAGAGCATGGGTCAGAGCCCGGCACCGAATAAGCAATAAATGTTAGCTGTTAAGTCCTGTCTGTCTGCCGTAGCTACTCCTTGACTGTCAACTACTAACGCTCTTGGAATCTGCAGTGCTCGTTCTGGCACTTGATCATGGGTTAATTCATCTATCATCACCTGTTGAGGTGATTTTAATCCCCCTCAGATTGCTGAATGTGGCTCACATAGGGTTTAAGAGGGAGAACTTCCCATTTTAGTGCTGCTCATATTAAACAGTAAATGATAAATATTTACTCAAAGCTCTAGGTCAATACCAAAAAAGCTAAAGGAATCTTGTGTTCTGTTAATGGAAAAAAACTGTCCAGCTTATAGAAACCCTGCTTTATTCCTTAGTGCTAGAATATTGAGTTTGAATATGGGAATCTACACTGTGAGAACGACATTGACAACAAGAAGCAGGTCAAGGATGGTCTGAAAAGCAGGAGAAATGGTTGAAAAGACTGGATGCTACAGGGGATGAGAATGTCTCTTTCTTTGGTGGTAGGTGCTGTTGGAGAGGTTTGCAGTTTTTAGATTTCTAGATACAGTCAAGCTTTAATATGAGTCCCGGAGCCTGGACTGAGGGTAGTTACCATCCAGACGCACCACACTTTAGAATCCTTACTCTTGCAGCTACTGTGGCTTTGTTCCTAGGTCAGCTTTATTGTCCTCGTTTTTTTTTTTTTTTTTTTTTAGGAAGATTAGCCCTGAGCTAACATTTACCACCAATCCTCCTCATTTTTGCTGAGGAAGACTGACCCTGAGCTAACATCCAGGCCCATCTTCCTCTACTTTATGTGTGGGATGCCTACCACAGCATGGCCCGCCAAGTGGTGCCGTGTCTGCACCCGGGATCCGAACCAGTGAACCCCAGGCCAACGAAGCGGAACATGTGCACTTAACTGCTGTGCCACCGGCCCGGTCCCCTGACCATTTTGTTTTCCCCCAAATAGTTGTCCCTAGAGGCTCCTCAGTCTTTATGAGCTTGAGGGAGTGCCTACCACTTTGCCAGAGGGTCTCAATACTGCTGAATCCTGAGTCAAACTCTTGCTATGCCCTGCTCCCCTGGGCTTAGGAAGTTCCAGAGCTGTGGAATAGAAACAGGTGGGAAATTGGAATTAAAATTGCAGATAACCAAGGGACTAGGATTCATGGCCGGTAAGAGAGGACTGGGTTGGACAGAGAGGATTCAAAGCCCCATCTGTCTCAGCGCATGCAGTTGTTTTGAAGAAAAACTCTACAACTTTGCTGCTAAGACTCCTCTCAATTTTAGCCTGCCTCACACTTCAAAGATTCCCTCTCTCTCTCAGGTAATTTTGCCCTCTCTCTCTCAGGTAATTTTGCTATTTAGTTTATTTTGAGTTACCAGTGCAAAAAAGAGTATGGTGAGCCAGCCCTCATGCCCTAGTGGCTAAAGTTTGGCACTTTCGCTTTGGCAGCCCAGGTTTGTTTCCCAGTCATGGAACCACACCACTTGTCTGTTAGTTGCCATGCTGTGGCCACGGCTCACATAGAAGAACTAGAAGGACTTACAGCTAGAATATACAACCACACACTGGGGCTTTGGGGAGGGAAAAAAGAGAGGATGATTGGCAACAGATGTTAGCTCAGGGCGAATCTATCCCTGAAAAAAAAAGAGTGTGATTTCTCTACAAAATAAAAGAAATTGCCATATTTATAGTATGTTTGATTTGGAGACTGAGTATATAAATATGTAGATCAAAACTATCAGTGAAAGTGCCAAGAACTGCTTTCTTTCATGATCTGATGTTTGGGATTATTGAATTTCACTCTTAAAAAACCAATTACTTTGATTTTATGTTCATTTTTGTTTCTAAAATCAGAGATAAGTGCAATTTCAGACTGCTATTTGCAAGTACTTCCCTGTGTGGATTCTCCTGCCCTCGCAAGCCTTCTACCGGCCCCACTGCCTGTAACTCTAGTGGTGGCTAAGCTACGTGTTTTGATGTTTTGCTGATAATTCACATTTGCTGTTTTCCCATCACAATTACATTCTCCATTACTTTCATTTTGTTTTGTTTTTTAGCAATAGTTGTAATTCATGTAGTCGTAGGATATTTGTTTGATGTAAACTCTTAGTCCTATCTGGAAATATTTAAAACACTGTGATCTTTGGAAGAACACGAGGAATGATATTTTAACACAAAGCTTTTATTTTCACCGAGCCCACATTAAGCCAAGGTAATTTTGTTCCATTTTGTGCAATGTTCTCACTTGTGATTATTCCTGCAGGTTTCTCCTTTTCTTTTTTTAATGACAACAACTAAAGGGCAACAAACAGCTGCTGGAGTTACGGTTGTCAGACATTTTAGATAGTTTTCTTCTTTGCATGAAACAGTCCTATTGAAAATACCAGGTCGTGTATATGTTGAGATTGCCACCCGCTGGTGAAATAGAGAATTTCCATTTTAATGAGTAATTTAAGAAAACATATTTGTTTTCTGTTTCCAGAGTATGAGTTTGTACGTTTAGGTTCTTTAAAATTTCAGACTTCATTAGAAAAACAACAAATTTCATTGCTATGAAACAATTTAGAGCTCCATTGGAAAAATTAAAAAGTCATCATTATGAAATCACTTAAAAACCTTTATTTACCTGTCTTGTAGCCTCGACAAAGGGGGGAAGTGAAAAAAAATCATGGAATTAAATATGCCAAAGCGCGGTCAGCGGTTGCTGTTGAATACTAAGATTAAGAGGGAGCAAAATAATTTTTGTTGCTTCTTTACACCTTTATTTAGTCACATTCTTTTTTTTGTCCACAGAAAGCTTGTATTGCTTTAAAAGAAAATATAAATCTGAAGAGGAAAAATAACTATATGTGTGTATATGGATCAAAATGTAAGTCTTCAATAACAGGACTTTATGGGGTGTTAAAAAAAGCACCGCCCTAAATCAGTGCCACATTAAACTAGACACACACAAAAGGAGCAAAGGCGCGGAGATTGAACTGCAGCTTTCATCACTCCACTGGCACAAATTTTAAATTCAAATGCATACAGAAGAATTTATTATGTGATAAAGATGCCATTTCAAATTCACGTGCAAGGATGCTTGGTTACCTCACATCATTTGCCAAATAAATTCCAGATGTGAAAAATTAAAAATATAAAATGAAACAAATTAAAAACATATAAATAAATATTTAGGTTTAGCATAAAAGCAAAGGAAAAAATTGTAAAGGAAAATGTTGAAAACTTCTGTGTATGAATATTGCCATAAAAGCAAATGATAAACTGGGAAAAATACTTGTACATAGACAACTGACAAAATAAGTAAGACATTTTTTAAAAAGTCTATGAGCATTTGAAAAAGAAAGTTTCATCTTATTACTAATCAAAGGATTGCACATTTTTTTAAGATGAAAAATTCAGCTATACAATTGACAATATTTTAAAAAATTTATTACACTCAATGTTGTCAAAAGTACTTTGTAGTATAGAACTATTCTGTTATTTAAAATTATTTCTTTAAAAGATATTCAATAACATAGAAAAATGTTCATATCAAATTCAGATTACAAATAGAGTTTAAATAATAATCCAGATTTATCTCTCTCTCTCTCCAGAAGGATATTACTCGAAAGTTTTAATAGTGACTATTTGTATTACCAGAGTTATTGATGATAATTTCCTTCTTCATTCATTTCTGTATTTTTTAACTTTTTGAAAATGAAACATTGCAAACGTATAAAATGCTCATTAAAATTCCTTTAAAATTAGGGTATAAAATAATACATGTAGTTTGATTATTATTTTACTAAAAATAAAAGTGTGCGTGTATATACGCTGCTCTCTATTTGTAATTCATATATGTAGATTAAAATTATTTCAGAGTTGTGATAGTGGTTATTTGTATGGTCATTTCTATGGTTATAGGTGATTATTTTCTTCATCATTCATTTTATAATTATTTTACTACTGATAAACATAAATATGCATTATATATATTAAGAATCATCTTTAGGAAGATATTTAATGACATGGAAAAATGTTCATGAAGACTTTAGTTATAAAGAGGGAAAAGTATGTGCAGTAGATGCAGTTTGTTGACAATTTGATAGAAGTAGAAGCATGTATCTATTTTATTCATACATGTATATAAACAGATTTTTAAAAACTTGGAAGGGCATGTTCTAAAGTTTTAATTGTGATTATTTATAATACTATGGATCTAGTTGATAGTTTTCTTCTTTATTCATTTTAACTTTTTCAACAAGAAACAATAAAGTCTGTATATATATATCAAATATATACATCAAGTTTTATATTTTAAATATGTGCAGTTTACTTGGTGCTGATTATACCTCAATAAAGCTGTTAAAAATATATAGTATAAAACTGTGCTGTCTAATAAAAAGTGGAAACTCTCATCTTTTCTTTCTGAAAAGAAAATATTTTAAAAATGCAGTTTTCACTTTTTATTAGTTCAGTATTCATGTCATCCCATTTGTAGGTATGTAGAATACTCAAGACATTTAAAAATATTTCTTCACTGGCATTTGGCAAGTAATGAATTAGCATGTTAAACCAGTTTACACAAATTTGGATCTGCACATTCATTTCTATGGTGGGAGGGTGGGGAGAGTGGGGTAGAGTATTTCCACTTATCAGGATATGTTAGTCCCGAAGAGGAAACTAATGTCATGTGCAAGGAGTCAACTACTTGTGGAAACATTTAGCTGTTTTTTCATCAAAAGAAGATGATTTCTTGTGATTAACAAACAAACAGGCAAGTCAACATGATTCAACTTTTCAGAAGGAAACCACTTACTCAGATATTAGAGTATCTCATTAACACATCCTTGGCTTCAGCAGTAATTTTATTGATTATGTGAACTGTTAAATAGTCTATCTGCAATGCGAATGTAGCTTTAAAATTAAAAACCTGACATCAACTTATTTGCCTTAAGCAACTTCAGAACTAAATTAGATAAAATCCTTGATCTGAGGCAACCAGCCTTTTCTGATAAAGCTTTCAAATATCCATCATATTAAAAGAGTGTCGCTAGGTACATGAAAGATGATGCTAGACAAAAAATGACACTGTCTCAATCATTTTTTAATAAAGGAAAATATACAGATCTCCTGTGTAGCTGCACACTGGCTGACTGGTGGGCAAAACTAATATGTGTCCAGACATACAGTGATATATCTGCTAGTCTTGCTGAGCCATGTGGAGACCTTTTGCACAGATGCTCCTGGGTGACAGCTGGCTGTTTAGTCTGTTCCGCCTTACTTGCAAGGCTAGCACTCTACCCAAGCAGCTAATTTTAAAATAGTAATGCATGGCACAGGCCTCAAGAATGAATGAAAATACTCATCCCCGAGGCATGTCATGAGTTGATTATAATAAAAATTGCTTAATTATTTATTGGTAGTTGCTTTATAAATTACTCACTGTGGTTTTGCTGAAGGGTATAAACTGTGAGATGGGAAAGAAGAGCTAGAGAGAGGAAATTGTCAGGGGACACTGTGGGTAAGAGTTTCGTATACCACACAGCAGCCTTTTGACTTTATCCTGTTAAGTGCTGTGGAAACAGAAATCTTTTAACAGGGGATTGAAAGGTCAGATTTGTATTTTCCCTGTATGATGGAAGATGGATTTGAGGGGGGACGGGAAAAGAGGCAGGAAGCAGTTAAGGTGAAAGACCATGAAAGCCTGAAAAGCTGTGGTACAGGTGAAAAGGAGGGGAAGAAGCACCAAAATATTTAAAAGGTAAAGCATGTAGGAAGAACAGTTAGCAGGATTTGGTAGTTGAGTGAATCTGGGGGCCAGACGTAAAGCAGAGGGAAGAAGTGAGTTTTCTTCTTTACATAACTGAGTAGATAGTAACACCCTTAACTGATATTGAAATCGCAGGTGCTGAGGCTGATTAGAAGGGGAAACGTAAGTGGCCGGTTGACCTACTTTCCTAATGGATACATGCAGTCACTTAGAAATTTACAAGAGATTTACAATTTACAATTGTATGGACAGACATACAATAAACAATGACAGTAAAATTACGGCCAAAGCCCTCCAACTAAATCACAAAGTCCAGGAAAACATAAGAACCTATTCATGAAGCTGATGTCAGGGACATGGACAAAGACGGAACAATTAGATTGCATTAATTGTTTTTGTTATGTTGCAATGGGAATGATTTCACTTGATGTGATAATGAGCTGTGTTATAATGGGCATTCGCCTCGTATCTCACCTATTCATTCACTAGAATGAGGTTTTATTTTTTTTCCTTTTACAAAGTAAACACACAATAAGATCAAATAAATTTTGATGATTGCCAACAGATGGTGAGGGGCTCAACCTTAGACCATCTGATCTTTCACTTTTCAGTTCTTTCCGGCTGTTCTTTCGACTTAATTACCTTCCCCTCACTTCCTAATCCCTTCCCTGTAATTGTACACCGAGACTGGGTCTAGCACTCTCTATTAATTTTCCACAGCCTACACTGCTTTCTGATAAGATATTCCTTCTTTGTAGCCCTGTTGCTAATGGATCTAAACAGTCTGGTTTTAGCAGAACCTTTCAATCCTACTTGAACCGTGCCTTTGCTCAATTTATTAATTCAGTTTAATGCCGAGAATTTAAAACTTGCTCTTACAGTTTGATCTCATTTTGCATCTGACACAATGGATCAACCACCAGTAATTTTACATAATCGAAGAACTAATTTAACTGACCTGTCTTTTAAATCCTTCTCATGTGAGACATTTATTTTTTTCAATCACTAAAACAGACTTACTAGAGTGATATATGTGTTTCAGTGAGAAATTTCCTTTATTACATGAACGCGTCTATGCATCTTTTATGAATGAAGCAAAGTATTGCTGTAATAGGTATTTTAATGATATTTAGGGAAGCGCCTAAAGGGTAGGAATTTGTGGAAGCTCTGCAGGCAGCTCCTGAGGTAATTTACTGCAGATTCTGTATGTATATTTATATAATCCATATCTAGACAGAACCTTTTTTATTCTTTTGACAAGTACATTTAACGTCTGGTTCAATATAAGGCTGTTTCCACGTGCTGTTCAATGCTTTACCGATGGACTAATAGAATTCTGTTGACTGAAACTTCCTGCATTATAGACGTGTACTCATGTTTCTGTCGTGTTTAGCGATAGTTTAACCAAGTGCTTGTTCTTTTGGTACAGAAGTTGCACACCCAAAACTATATATTGATAAGCATTTGTAATAAAATAAGACTTACTTTTAAAGATATCGTCTATGTTTTGTGAATGCCATTTAAAAATAATCAGTATTTTTTTCTGATAATGGAAGTAATAAATGTTCACTTAAAATTTTTTGAAAAATCCACAAAGATAAAAGAAAAAACCTGACACCCATAATCTCATCAGAGAGGATGGCTATTGAAATTTTTGCATACCTTTCTGAATTTTTTATGTGTATCCCTATAAAATGAAAAATTTCAAACAAACTTGGACTTATATCGTATATAATGATTTATACAGATCAATCACTACACACAATTAACTTACATGAATTTTACTCTGCTTATGTGAGGAAGAGAATAATTTAAATAGATTTTTAAAATTTCCCCTTCATTTTGTTCATGAGTTTATGCCTTGGAATAATCAGGAGATGGGGAATAGGAATTTGCTGTTTCCTCAGTCAATCTCAATGAGCCTCTGGCAACAGTGACTGTGATTTTAACAGTAAAAATGCATATTCTTTCTACAACATGGTCAAAACTCAAGCCAACTGCTTTGATGCTCAATCACAGAAAGTTAGTTATTCTAATACTAAAAAGAAATACTATGTTGAAATTATGGTATTTGGTGTCCAACCTGGAGATTTTCAAGGGTAATGTTAACTATAGAAGGTTTTTTTTATCATGTGCTGATTTTGAAACCTATCTCCTGCAAGAGACGTGCCTTCATTGTAATCTACTTGTTTTAGTCTGTAGTTATTAATATTTTCCCATATTATTAAGTACTCTCTGAGAATGCTTTTAATAACTGCATTGCAATCCATCATATGGATGTGCCATATCTACTTTAACCAATCCACTATTTTTAGACATTTGGTTAATTTCCAATGTTTTGCTATAAATAAGGCTATGACAACTGTTGCACCGGAGATGCAAGGTGATGGTCCGCCATTAATTTTGCGCATGTACCTACTGCTAAGAATTTCTGAGAATTCTAATTCTAAGGAATTAGAATAGCAAGTTAAAAAAAATTGCCAATTAATAGCAGATCTGAAAGGACAAACATGTAGAATAGGAATGAGCCAGATTAGTGGTGAAGCCCCCGAGGAAGTCACCCATTTCCGCTCCTGAGATCTCTAAAGCCACCTTAAATAGAGAGCCACCTTCCAGCTCCAGTTTCAGCGAGCTGTTTACCTTTCCCACTCTCATTTCTCAATGTTTGTCCCTGTCTCTCCAGCTTCCTTGAGTGGATCTCTATTATTTACAGTTAAGTGAACCTGAAGAAACAGAATGATTCTGAGGAAAAGTACCTATGATACAAGTTTAAAACTATCTCACTTACAATTCCATATATATCCCAGCAGTCATTTTTATAGTTAATTTTTTCATTTAATAATTTGTTAAGCATAAAATCATGGAACATGCAGTCTATATTGGGCTAGGTGGTAAAGAACATATAGAGATGAGTTAGACAATCTCTGTCATCTAGAAGCATATAGTTCAATCACACTTTTCTACACAGCATCGTCTTTCATTACTGCAGATTGTCAGATCAATGATGACCAACTTGTTGCTAGGCAACTTGAAAGACAGGAATACAGAAATGATGCAGCTTCATTCTGATATGAATTCTTCTTCGAAATGTTTGTCTAGAACTGTGAAGGGTCTGAAATTTTCTCTGCTTTAAAGCTAAGACATTAGAATGCCACAGTTTAATAGACACTGGCAGTAGATGTGTGACTTCAACGTTAGAGACAAAGGACTTTATTATTCACCACATGGCAAGCAATAGAAGCTTAATGTTTGCTTCTGGTCCCCTTGTCTGCAAGTCCCATGAGGGCAAAGTACAGCAAGCCAGGTGGATGTGTCACAACTGAAGAACACCGAGCACAGGGAACCCAAATCTTTTACAATGGGCTGCAAGCAAACCTGCCTGACATTTGCCCTGGAAGGAAACATTAACTTTATTATACTGGTAGTAACCTGCCCTACACTCCAAGAAGACACACTATCTCTCTTTGTCAAGGCTCTTCACTATCACTACACAAATATCCTTGAAAAGATAGTGCAGAACAAAGGCTGTTGGTGCCTTTGCTTGAGTGATGTTTCACAGAAATGCCAAGGCCCGTGGAGAATTGTCTCCCAAAAGTGTTCTTTCTCTGGATACTTTTTTAAACTATCCAAACTTTTATTTATTTATTTGTTTATTTATTTATTTATTTATTTTATTTTTTTTTTAAAGATTTTATTTTTTCCTTTCTCTCCCCAAATCTCCCTGGTACATAGTTGTATATTCTTCACTGTGGGTCCTTCTAGTTGTGGCATGTGGGACGCTGCCTCAGCGTGGCTTGATGAGCAGTGCCATGTCCGCGCCCAGGATTCGAACCAACGAAACACTGGGCCGCCTGCAGCAGAGCATGAGAACTTAACCACTCGGCCACGGGGCCAGCCTCAAAACTATCCAAACTTTTGATTCTTTTTTTTTTTTTTTTTAAAGCTTTTATTTTTTCCTTTTTCTCCCCAAAGCCCCCCCGGTACATAGTTGTATATTCTTGGTTGTGGGTCCTTCTAGTTGTGGTATGTGGGACGCCGACTCAGCGTGGCCTGACGAGCAGTGTCATGTCCGCGCCCAGGATTCGAACCAATGAAACACTGGGCCGCCAGCAGCGGAGCGCGCGAACTTAACCACTCGGCCACGAAGCCAGCCCCCAAACTTTTGATTCTTATTTCTACTAACTTTGAGTATCTACCTACTCTAAGATTGTCCTATGTTCCTTCGTTTTTGCCATATCCTGTTTACTAGGTATATTAGTTAAAACTTTTTTTTTTGTTTTATGTAATAGAAGCCAATTTTCTCCAGCTTAAGCAAAAAAGAGAGTTAGCGGAAGGACATTGGATTATTTCATAATTCAACGAACAACCCAAAACCTAGTACTGTGCTGAGTCTTCAGCAGCAGGAGTTCCTAGTCATCTCTAGAGTGCTGTCATTAGCATGCCTCCACTGCCGCGGCTCCCAATCTGTGAGTCTCCACTCAAGTTTTAAATTCTCAGAAGAGAAGAGTCAATGGCCCAGCCTGGTTGAGGCTCTGCCTCTGTCTTTTCAGTCATGCCCAGGGGGCCAGGGCCATGAAAACACAGATCTGGTAAATCGCGCCTGCTCCCAAATTAGGAGGGGGAGTTTCCTGGGAGCTTTGGAAGCCCTCCCAATTGCTTTCTACTGTATCTAGATTTGTTCTGATCGATATTCTATTGCTTATAAGAGAAATACAGTTATTGTTTTCAGGAGCATAATTCCATTTCTTTTTTAAAAATCAATTAAATAGAGTTTTGCTTTTTGTGTCACTTTCTTGGCCATCTTCTGCCATTTCTCAAAATTTTTTTTGGAGTCATTTCGTGAACTGATCTAAGCCAAGTTAGTGATTCAAGAGTTTTGGGTAAAGATAGGTAGCCTCTGATGGTTGAAGATAGACTGAACTCTGTTTGATCTTCTCAATCTTGCTATTATGTGGTATGCTACAAGGATAGTAAAGCTTAGCCCAAATTTCGTTAATATTAAATGTTTATTAGTTAGTCATACATCTTCAAGACCATTACTTCAACAATGAAAATTTATTTTTCACATCTTTGATGCTTCTTAATATACTCCCTGGTGTAGATTCCACTGATGCTATTTGAAATACCAGAGTAGCCACCTCTCATGCTGTGGATTTTCCTAATTAGGATATTTCCAAGGTTACTTAGTAAGCTCTGGTGTGTGGACTAGTATTACCTTATTGTCTGCAGGCACATATGTACATGAGACCTCATGTGAAAGTATTTTTAAAGTAAATTACCAGACAGACAATATAATAGGTCAGAATTTAGGCATTTAGTCATGCACTCATGCTAATTTTCATACTCCTTTGCAATTAACATTCCTCCTGACTGGATTAATTGGGTTTGCAATAAGTAATCACATTTATAATACTGCAACTGTTCCCAAATTAATTGCTCACGTGTTCAATGAGCCATTACATGTTCTCATTTAAAGCAGCTTAGAGAGCCCATGATTTTAGAGCTGTGGTCCTAAACATTTTGAGGAGAAGGGCACAGAATCATGCAAGAATATGTCAGTAATGTGATGACAGCAACAAGCCAGTGGTTCTCAAACTTTGAGAGTACCTGAGAATCACCTCAGCGTCCTCCTTGAACGTGCGGATACCTTGGCTCCACCCCAGCGATTCTGGTTAGGGAGATATCGTATGGGGTCTGGGAAAACTTTGAGAAGTATTGTTCTCTCTCTTTCTAGAAAAAGGCACATATGCAGGTACTTCCAACTTTACCAGTAATTTTAAGGGAGGGTTTCAGAACCCTGTGGCTTTAGTCTAGTACAATTTTTCTCAAGATTGGTTGCATATTACAATTACCAAGAAAGTTTTAAACAATATTTCAGACCAATTATATCATAATATGAGTGGTATAGGGTGACTAAACTGTTTGCCCGGTTTGTTCCCTAACCTAGAATGGAGACTAGAGATTTTTCGAAATGTATCAATCTATTTGACTGCATTAGACTCACTTGACAGATACCTAGCAAAAGTGATCATAGAAAGAAACCCGGTTACCCTATAAATCTTATAAAGTGCACAGTTTAATTTGTGTATTGGTGAGAATGCACATCATTTTTGGCATTGATTTGTCCTTCTCTCTTCAAAGGTTCAAAGGATTTAGTGGACTTTGTTCTCTGGTTGATAAATAGCCTTCCCAAGCTTGAGAGAGAAAAAGCAAGACTCTTTTTATAATTTATAGTGGCAAGGTGAGTGTTTATTGTGATATTTTAGTTGAAGAAAATCTCAGAAAACATGTGGAGTTTCAAATTGACCATAAGTTTACTATATTTTATAGTGTGCCCAGTAATAACTAAAAGTAAATATTCATTATGAGTAAGGCAGAGAAATGGCTAAATGAGCAATTTTCTAGATGGCATCTGAGGAAGATCTTTTCTCATTCTTGATTAGGAGCACCGCTTATCATGATGAGCAAAGTAGTAGATGGAAACTTTAGTTACACTGATAAAGTTTTTGAAATTATATTCGACTTCTACATTATAAAGGAAAGGAGACCTATAATCAGTGATAGAAAAACCAAGTTGGAAATAACTATAATCAAAGCTTCTTCTATATTTCTTTGAAGTGGATCCTCTTATAATATTACTCATATGGACATTCAAAGCACTGGCAATAATAGGTGATTTAATGGTGTTTAAAGCCCTTGAGTAAATTCACATAGGCCGAGACATTTCCCTGAGGACATGGATTTAATAATTATGATCATTTCTTGTGCTGATAACTCTTGAGCTAGCATTTCCACTACCAGAGACAAAGTTTTAGAAAATTAAATTGTAAAAATTAAGTGTCAGAAGTTTGGCTAATTCAACGTGTGTGAATTACGGTCCACTTGTGTGGAAGAACTGGCTTCCAAGTAGGCACAAGGGCCATTTCTAAGCTCCGAAAGCTTTCTCTCCAAAACTGGATGCACCGTGTGACATAGGGTAGAGACCAGTTGAATGCAAATTTGGGGTTATTTTGGTCAGAAATTTCCTTTAAGAAAACAACAACAAAAAAAGAATGTGATTCCAGGAGGGCACGGACACTATCTCTCTTATTTACCACTGAATCCAAATATTTTTCACATAATAGACACCATAAATATTTAGTAAAATCTTGAAAAAAAAACAAATTTTCTTTTTTTAGATGGAATTGTTAAGGTGGAATTTTTTGTTTTCTTTGTGAAAAAATGAAAAGATGTTCAAGCTTTGATAAAAGCTAGGTACTTTTTTATTGGATTTTGGAGAAGAACTCACCAAAATTGCGAGAGTTTGGAAGTTTGCTGGAATCTATTTGAAGTAGAAGAAATTGAAGTGTAATTGAATTGTAGATGTGCTCTCATTTTAGGCCACTGTTGTCAGAGAAGCTAGTACTTGTGGAAAGGTGATTACTTTTCTTAGCTATGGAGTTAAATGCTTTTAGGGAAGACACAGCCTTGTGGGGATAAAGACTGCAATGGTGCTGAATGCCAACTCTCCACCAACCCTACAAGCTGCTCTGCATTCCTATTTCTGATCCTAACAGTCCAGTGGGTAGTGTCACCATTATCCCCATTTCACAGAGGAGGAAATGGTGGAGACAGGATTCAAAACAGATAGCTCTGCTTCTTAAGCTCCTGTTCTTTCTGTCACATCCTCTTGTTTCTGTTCTATATAATTCCTAAAACTCCTTGCTTAAATCCTGAAGGATTATTCACTACATTTTGGGGCAGCATTTGTAGCATTGGACAGCTCTACTCATCCAATAGGCCATTCTCCTTTTACGATTATGTTTGCCTCCTTGTGACATTCATTTACCAGCTCCATGGGAGAGATATAAAGAATAGGTTAGAGAAGGTAAGAAAAAATAGGGAGCCTGGGGGGCATGAAGGTAGACTGCTTAGGAGGCTGGAGAGAAAGCTCTGTGTCTGGGGCAGACAGGAAAAAGCACAGGAAGCTCTTCCATTTTCTTCCTGGAAATTTGAGTTTTCTTTCTCCGAGGGTGTGCGTGTGGCCGTTAGAAGACTGGGGTGTTCTATTATCCAGTCAGCAGAGGGAGCAGTGAACTTGCCATCCTGTGGGGAGAAAATCCGGCCCCCATTCCATGAAGTGGTTTATGAGTGGGTGTTCTTATCCTGCTTGGAATTAAAAAATTCCACTTTAAAAAATTGTTTCTGTTTTTATTTCATGGTGTTTATGGTTAATTAAGTCATTGGACTCCAAGAACCATGCTGCACTAGAAAATAATACTCACTTTGGTAATAAAGTAGTGCATTTTGTGTTTAAAGATAAATGTGTAGTGAATTGCTTTTAAAGATACCCTTCTACAATCCACCAGGCTTGCTAGTTCTGGACGAAATTACTCTTATACCTTAGGCTCAGAATAATAGCCCTGCTTGGGAGCAGCCAGGTGAGGAGGAGACATTCGATTCCTGAGGTGATTTGAGGCTCCCTGAAAAACATGTTCTGATTCTTGTCCTTACAACCTTTTATGGCACCAGGAATTGCAACATCCTTTAGGTGAAACTTTCTTTACAAAAACAATATAACTAACATATACGTATTTTACCTAAAAGTAATAACTCATTAATCGATCTCCATTATTGAATTTGTCCTTATTTGAAAAGTTTCTGTGGACAGGTGCATTTTGATGTTGTAAGGTACAGGCTGGGTCATCAGACATCTGCTAAGCCTTGTTAAAGTGTAGGGCAGAGGGCCACCTCAGGAAAGTGGAAGAAGGAAAGACAAACCTCTATTTTAATTTGGATCGATGCTAGTTGGTTCTCTCATGTCGTAGGATAGGAGAAGCAGCATGTTCTGAGTATGAGACCCAAGATGAGATATGAAAGTCATAGTTCGGAAAAGTCCAGGGTTTAATGGTAAGATTTCTTTTGTGCAGTAGATCATAACATCTTTTTTGGTCACAGACCCCTTGGAGAATCTCATGAAAGTTATAGACTCTTTCTCAAGAAAAATGCACATATACACAAAATTTAGCCCTCTATTTCAGGAACTCATTGAAGTTGCACCTTCCCGGAAGTCCATTGTGAATCCTTGTTTGGAGCAGTCGTCTCTAAAATGGGGAGTGGGAGATGCTTGCACTCCAGGGTGTGTGCAAAACGATCCGCTGGAGTATGGAACTTTTTATTTGTATTTATTTTCTGTCTTTTAAAGTTTTTTTTCCGTGAGGTTGTGTATCGCACATAGTATATGAATACCATAGTATACGTATAACATTTATATATAAATGGGTTCATGAAATTAGTTGTAAGACCCCATATTTTTACTGATAGGGAAGCACAACTCAAAATTGATAGATTACCGATTTAGAGAGTGGTGCTAATTATATTTAAACTCTAGGCTGTCCCCTCCCTAAATTGGAGGGCCAGGCATAGGATATTAAGCCAAGAGTTGACTACCGGTGACTGAGAATTTTGGACCTAATGATGACTAGCAACATTTGCCCACACTTCACTAAGTACACTCACACATGCCCCATTTGGTCCTCCTGGTGGTTCCATGAGATAGGTAGAGCAGGTATGCTAACGGAAATCTCTGAGAGCAAGGATGTTAACCAGATTCTCAGATAACTTAAGAGACTTTCCCAAGGGCCCTTAGCTAGTCAGTGGTGGAGCTGGTGCTCATAACCTTGGCTGCTGACCACAAATTATGAGCTCATTTCATTGAACCACAGGGATAAGTCAATTGTTATGGGCTGTCTATGGTCCCACTGCTGCAGTTACTAGTGCTCCCTGAGGACACTGAGTTGTTGAACCCCTGGCTGATCCAGGCACAGGGATAGAAAACATATTTTAGTTACTTGATCAGGGGGCCAGGAAGCTGAGCTAACAATTCAGCATTAGCTCCCTCCTGTTGGTGCTGTAATACCAACATATTTCAAAACAGATAGAGGGCTCTGGAAGGGTTTAGATACATCTATGCACAAAAAAGATTTACAATGGGTTATTAAATGGGAATTTTGAGGCTGGCTCCGTGGGAAGTGCCAACCACTCTTTCTCCCAAATTTCCCTTGGTGCCACTGTCAAGGGAAAGTACTCATCTAGATGGATTGTTGTTCTGACCCAAAACGACATTTCCAACTTTTCTTATATATAATCCAATTTCTGAACTTCCTTTTCAGTGATATCAAGTGGAATAGCAGAAAAAATTCTTTTGGCATTAAAGATAATAAATGTGTTCAGCATTGCTCAGGTGTCTTTGCTCTTTGCCAGTGCATTAGCTGTATTGATTTTAGAATTTTAAATGACCCTTTTACCAGACTTGATTAATGTCTCCTCCCCTCATCTTGGCTACCTGCTCCTTCCCTCTCTCATGTGCAATTGTCTTCCCTCTCACACTGGCACATGTTAGAGGCGGCCGACTTTCCCAGGACCAAGGGTCAGGACATGTGCTGAGGAGGGTCTCTTGGGCCCGGAGATTAGCATCTAAAGAGGGGGCTAGTTGTGCAAGGGTCAAGCGTTCAGTACTTTGCCCAGGCCCTGGGAACACTCGCAGCGGATCTCCTGCCTAGGTAAGTACCAGACTGTTCTAATATGTGGTTTCCAAAGAAGCTTTAGCCAGAAAGAGGGCTTGAAGGTGAAATGAGATCTCTGGCAAGAACTGGTCTGCTCAATCCAAATATCACAGTTACTGCATGAGGCTAAGATTAATTTCCTGAGATTCCCTCTCATTAATTAATAGTGTCCTCTGCCATCCTCAGGGGACACTTTGTTTAAAATTCTGTTCACACATTATTTTATTCTCTCTGCAACTCAACTACGAGATCCCTGAGGATGAGGCTGCCTGGTATGGCTTTGTACACCCTTGGGACATGGTGAATGATGACTCTTAGGCTAGGCTTTTCCTTCTCTTCCAGACGATAAATGGGCAGGGGGTTGACCACCTTTTCCTTGGAGACAACCGCTCCTCAACCAGAATTGTGTTCACGTGTTGACCGCTTATTTCTTTTCACAAATTTGAAGAGTAAATTTGTTGTAAATGATAAAAGTAATATAAATATATTACAGCAAATTTGGACACTTTAGGTGTGAGAATCATTCCTGTCGTTACTACACGAATGCAGCTACTCAGCACTTTTATACGCATCTTTAATATATTTCTAAGGACAGTGTACTTGAATATTATATTTTGAAGATTGTAATATTCCATTCTAAGCATTTTTTCTTTTGTTTAATCATCCTCATAAATGTTATTAGGATGTCAAACTTTATTTCACTATATTCCTATTATTATCTCTTAGAAACAACATTATTTATTCCTCATTGGTATTTACTGGATATACCATCATTTATTTTCTTATTGTTGTCTATCAGCTATACCACTATTTATTTACCTATTTTCTCATAGTCTCACACAGATGATTAAATTATTATTAAGTGACTATTGGTTTAGGAATTTGGATTAG